>NW_011888996.1:3437760-3444482 GCF_000151845.1 Pteropus vampyrus | reverse complement strand
TGTGTGACTGATGGCTTGCCGAAGAAACTGGAATCTAAGACGGGTCTGGGTTTACCATTCACAGCAAGAAGTTAAGCTTTGAAATCAGGAAGACTTCAGTTCTTACTCTAATTCCATCACTAGCTAGCCGGTTGATGTAGAACACTCTTCCTGAGCCTCTGGTTGCTCATCTGTAACTAGCAGGTGATATTATCTATCTCATAGGACCACTGTAAAAATTAAGTCAGAATGTGTGTGTGTGCATGCGTGCGTGCACGTGTGTCCTAGTATTATTTAGCATATGGAGGCATTAAAAAATATTTTCTTCTCTCTTCCCTGAAACTCTTCCATAGCACATAGTAGGTTCTCAAAAGTGCTACAATCATTGTTGCAGAGGCCGTCAGTTAATCTGGAGAATCGTATTCTGTGGTTCTCATTCTCTGTCTATATGCTAATTTGGTTTGTTTTTTCACTATGGTGATCAGTGAGTTCATTGGAACCTTTTTTTAAAAAAAAATTATTTTAATTAGTTTCAAGTATATAGCACATTGGTTAGACATCTATATAGTTTGTAGAACGATTCCCCCAATTGCTCCCTCCCTCTCAACTCTCCACCTAGCTAACATATTAATGCTAACTGCATTCCCTTTGCCGTGCTCCCCAACCCCATGACCATCCATCAGCTACTACTTTGTACTTCTTTAGCCCTTCACCCCATTCTCCTAGCCCCCCAAACCCTCCTCCTCTCTCACTGCCACCAACCTGTCTACTATATAGGGGCCTTGTTTTCTTATCCTTTCAGCTACTCTATCTTTTGGTTGGAGCTCTTAATTCTTTTCCATTTCAGGTACTTATTGATAGGCATGTAGTTGTTACTACTCTTTATTACTGTTTTTGATACATGTTTTTTCTTCTTAAAGAAGTCCCTCCAACATTTCTGTAATACTGGCTTGATGGTCATAAATTCCTTTAGCTTTTTTTTGTCTGGGGAGCTCTATCTGTCCTTCAACTCTAAATGATGGCTTTGCTGGATAAAGTATTCTTGGTTGTAGATCCTGGCTCTTCATCCTGTGGAATATTTTTACCAAGACCTTCTGTCTTGCATGGTTTCTTTTGAGAAATCAGCTGCCAGTCTTATGGGTGTTCCCTTATAAGTAATTATCTGTTTTTCTCTTTCTGTTTTTAATATTCTTTTTTTTTGTATTTAACCTTTGGCATTTTAATTATGATGTGTCTTGGTTTGGGCCTTTTTGGATCTCTGATTTTTGGAATTCTCTGAGCTTCCTGGAGTTTTATGTCCATTTCCTTCACCAGGTTAAGAAAGTTTTCATCATTATTTCTTCAAACAACTGTTCAACATCTTGATTTTCTTCAGTTACTCCAATCAGACGGATATTTGGACCCTTAATAGTGTCTCATATACTCATTAAATTATTTTTATATTCTTGGAATCTTATCTCTTGCCATTCTGATTGTGTGTCCTTGGTTTTCTCATCCTCTATATAGGTCATTCTTTATTAACTTTGTTTATTCCATTTAATATACTTCTCATTTCAGATAATGTGTTCTTCATTTCTGACTGGTTCTCTTTTATAATTTCTATTTCCATTTGTATGTTGTTGTTTTTTTTATCTCTTTGTTGAAGTTCTCACTTTGTTGAAGTTTTCCATAAGTTCACTGAACATCTTTATAACCAGTATTTTGAACTCTGCATCTGTTAGATTGCTTGACTCTATTATTTTTGAATCTCTGTTCTGTTCGCTCATATGGTTTCTGCTTCTCTGTCTTCCCGATTTTGGCTGCCTTTCTGTGTCTGTTTCTATGTTCTAAGCAAAGCTCCTAGGTCTCCCAGTCTTATTAGTGCAGATTTGTGTAGTAGGTGTCTAGTGGCACAGTCCTGGGAGGGGTTCAGCTGCAGGCCAAATTTAGCCCCAGCCTCTACCACTCCAGGGACACCTGTTAAGATTCAGCAAACAATCTACAGATGCTGTGCGCTTATAGTTGCCTCAAAATGCCACACCGGAAACCAAGGCCAGCTGCCTCCAGTGTGAATCTAGGCGCTCCTCAGCAAGGAACACCTGACTCGCTGAGGATATACCTGGATATGGCTTGGGTGGGGCCGGGAGTTGAGGGAAGTAGGAGTTTAAGGAATCCTCTGGGCGGAGCAACATCTGTTATGCAGTTTGATGACATCACAGCTATGGTGGTGCTGTGTCCACCTACTGGGAGTGGGGGAGAGCTTAACAGGGAACAATGGATACCACCGGCACTTCATTACAGAGCTAATCTCTACTGGGCCCTCACTCTGACAATGTCTCCCTGTAAGTCCCTGGTGCCCACTATGCGCAGCCAAACCAGCATGGTGCTCAGAATGAAAATTTGCTCGTGGATGTGGCCCCTTTAAGAGGCGTCTGCTGCTGTCACAGCCTCCGTCTCTCTCAGCCCCTCGAGACAGGGCAGCCCTGCATCCTCCCCCCATTCTACCTTCTGCTGTTGCAGGGTGGGTTCTTGTATTTTTCCCTATTTGTATGGCCTGTTCATCAGGTGATTTTTCCTTGCTGCTGCTCCTTGTTTCTGTCACAACTTTGATTTGGTCGCCAGAGGGATGAACAGAACCTCTATCATCTATGCCATTTTTTTTTTCCTCCCTGGAGCTTTGTTTTGTCTTGCCAGCCCTTAGTGTTCATAAAATTTTCCTCTTGATAGTATATAACCTCATCAATACAGAATAGCTGATTATTGTTTTTTAATTTTAAGCACAATTGTCAGTTACAATGACCACTTAAAAAAACTTTATTGGCATTTCATTACTTTTCCATGGAGGTCCATTATTTAGCACGGCCTGCTGTATCTGCATGGTCTGGTCTTACCCTCCTCGCAGCTTCACCTTGCTCTCTGCCTTCTGTCACGCTCCTCAACCATGCAGGATCCCCTCTAGCTGTAGGGCCTCTGCTAGAGGCTGCCCGCTGCCTGATCCCTCCATCTCTTTCCCTCACTGGCTTTGCCCCATTCATTTGTTCAGATATAGTTCCCACCTCTCTTCTGGTCTGTATAGTAGGAAAATAGAATTCATTCAAATTCTATTTTCCAGGCTCTTTCCCAATTGGCTTCTAGCTATATTTAGCCAATGAAAAGTACTGGCAGGAAATTAAAAGGCAGGAGGAAGGTAGAAACCTAGGTATCCCTCTTTCCCCAACTTGTGAAGCTTCTCCTGAGAGTGCCTAGATCATCTCTCTGGTTCCAGCATCTATAGACAGCCCTTCGACTGTGTTCCCAGCTCTCACCACTAGCCCTGGTTCCTGGGCTCTACACTATGTCACCCCAAACCCCGAGGTAACTGCAGCTTCCTGCTATTGCTCATCTCTTGAGTTACCTCACTATTCTGTTTGCTGGTCACACCCTGGGAACTCATAATACTCATCTCTTGAATTAAATCCCTTCTAGTGAACTGCCTAGTATGGGCTTTGTTTTTTTTTTAATCTGAACTTTGCTGATAAAATGCCCATTTATCTTTTGAATCTCAGTTCAACTTTCACTTTCTGAGGAAGCCTTTCCTGACCTCCCCTTCCCCTTCCACAACCAACAGACACTAGATCAAATCCCTTATTAAACAGTTTCATGGCACTATGTACCTTTCCCGTGTAGAACTCATCCCATTTTTAACTTCACACTTATCTGTGATTATTTAATTTCTTGGTATCTGCCATTAGAATATAAGCTTTATGAGGGCAGTAACTATGTCCTTTTTCTGAGGAGCGGGGGGAAGTAAGGGAGTCACCATTATTTTTCCCAGTACCTATTATAGTATCTAGCATATATTATGTGCTCAGTAAATGAATGAGTCCTTTAGAAAAGTTTGTGATGCTGGGATCCATTGTTAAAAGAATTATTTTTGCCTAAAACCACAAAAAGTAGTGCAATACCATCTACCAAGTTCTCTGTGGGGTTGGGCATGTCTTTAAAAAGAGATTAAATAAACCTTAAATAATTGAACTACCCTATTAACAATGAGAAATTTGTTGGACGAATTGCCTATAATTCAGTTGTAACATCATTATGGAGAATGCCCTTAGGGACTTTAATGAGCAACTCAAAAAATTCCAGAGCCTGATCTTGCCAAGGGTCTAAAATCACGGGTTAATTAACTGAACCAAGACCATGCCTGCCTCCTTGCTCCAGCACAGATGGGCTCTGATTTCAGGACACAGTTCATGTTTAATGGTGAGTAAAGGGGGCCTTAGACCAAGAACTTACCAGTGACTGGTTAATGGTGAAGCCGAACTTTCCTCTCTCTTTTAAAAAAGTAAAGATGGTGTCATCTTCAACATTTGTGGTGCTTCTTTGAATTTTATGCTTTATGTTTTTTTATTTATCAGACAAGAAATGTATTTATTTGTAATAGCCAGAAATTGGAGACAATTAAAACGTTCTTCAGTTGGGTAAATGGTCACACCATTGTCCAGCCATACCATGGAATACAACTCAGCAATAAAAAGGAAAAACTAATAGTGGACAGAATAACTTGGATGGATCTTAAAGGAATTATGCTGAGTAAAAATAAGCCAGTATCAAAAGGTTACAGATTGTATGATTACATTTATCTAACAGTCTCTAAAGGATAAAATTATACTGATGGAGATCATATTGGTGATCTCCAGGGGTTGGGAGTGAAGTGAGGGGGATGGGCATGATTTAAAGGGGTCGCATGAAGGATTTGAGATGATAAAACAGTCTGTATCTTGATTGTGGTGGTAGTTATATGAATCTATGCATGTGATAAAATTGCACAGAACAATACACATGTGCACACACATGACTGCATATAAAACTCGTGAAATTTGAATAAGGTCTGTGGATGGTACCAAATCAGTTTCCTGCTTTTATATTGTACTCCAGTTAAGTAAGATTTTACCATTGGAGGAAGCTGGGTGAAGTATACATGAAACCTCTCTATTTTTGCAACTTTCTGTGAACCTATAATTATTTCAAAATAAAAGTTTTTTAAAGAAATACAAGGGATTTCTAGCAAAACAATAAATTCAACATACATGTTTACTTGTTCTTCCTTCTGAAATCCCACTAAATAATAAAGGAGTAAAAAAGACATAAAACTGAAAGCACACACACACACACACACACACACACACACACACACACACACACATACACTATTATAAGAGACCATATTATAAGAAAGAATAGAAATCACGAAATGACTATAACAATTTGGAAACTGGAAAACAGATGAACAAGAGAAAGGTATTAATGGAGAATGCTGAAACCTAAGTGGTTGTAAGAAAGAAAGTCAACAGGAGCAAGCAGATTCATTCCTCTGAAGCTCTGACAATTTCAGGAATAGAAAGAAGATTCTGGGCACCTCTAAAGCCAGGGGGTGAGGAAGGCCTGAAAAACAATGGGGATTAGTTGAAAATCTGTAGAAGAGGAATTATACCTCCAGATGGCCTCTCCAGCCCTAACAGCCAGCTGATGGCCTCTTCCTCCCACCTCTCAGAAAAGGTTAGGAGGTTCACCCCATGGAGAGCTTGACCTACAGGGGCTTTCGTCCCAGGGGTGTCAGGCATAGCTGAGGTGAGATGCGCTGCGATGCTGAAAACAGGAGTCCAAAGTAAAGGCAACGTGTTAGACAGTAAGACAGCTTCCCAAATACTGGCAGCTGAACTTAAACTTCCCTGGAGGGAGATTGGAGAGCTCCTCTCTGGGAGAAATTCAGCAGCTCAGTCAAAAACTCCTAGAGCTACTGACATTTAAGAGTCCCTCAACAAAAAAAGGTAGGTCTCAGTCCACTCACTGTACAGCGAACCTACAAGTCAACAAGCCCTGCCTGTGCATAATCAGCTTTTGAGAGTCTCATTCCTATATATGGAAGACAGATAGAGAAGTCTCACCAGACATTTGAGGACAGTTTCTACTGAGAAAGACAAACATTGAAGCAAATACACAGAAAAAGAGAAACAGAGACAATGCAGAGACAAACAGAGACAATGGCGACAACGCAGAAGGGTAATAAATAAACAAACAAAACAAACGACAACAACAAAAAATGCCTTTGGAGAAATAAGAGTGTATCATGAAAAAAGAACATGTTGCTAGGATAAATATTGAGAAAACATGAAATTTAAATTTCTTTACCAAAAAAAAAAAAATTTGATGGAAAGATTGGAAGTTGAGGAAATCTCCCAGCAAAGAGATAGAAATTGGAGAGAGATTAAGAAAATCAGAGTGTCACACATGACCCAATTTATTTAACAAATAAATGATATATAGAGAAAGAGGGTGGGGTAGTGGAGGAAATGTTATAAATTAAGAGATGGAACAACCAAATGCAATGTGAGTCTTGATGGAATCCTATTTTGAACTTCAAGCCAATTGTAAAAAGGCACTATAAAAAATAATCAAAGAAATGTGAATGCAGATTGGGTATTACATATTAAAAACTTATTGATATTATTGTTTAATGTGATTATAGTATAGTTATGTAGAAGGGAAGTCCTTATTTAGTTAAGATGTATACTGAAGTGTTTATCTACAATATCTAGGATTTGCTTTAAAATATACTTTTGAAAAAAAATAAAATGTTAATCGTTGAAACTCGGTGATGGCCCTGAACATGCCTGATCCTGTCTGATCTCAGAAGATAAACAGGGTCGGGCCTGGTTAGTACTTGGATGGGAGACCACCTAGGAAGACCAGGTGCTATAGGCATAAAAAAAGAAAGAAAGGAA
>NW_011888996.1:3424971-3437115 GCF_000151845.1 Pteropus vampyrus | reverse complement strand
TTTTTTTTTATACAAAAAATAGAATGTTTTAAATATATTAGTTTTTCTCTTTTTCAACAGAATTTATTTCAATTTTTCCCAGGAACCTCATCTCAGTTTAGGATTCATGTTTAAGTAACACATACGCACTCATTACAGCCAAGAGTGCATACTTGAATTTTGAGTAGTCAGTCATTATCATGGTGACTGATACCAACATATAGTAAAAACCTTCGGGCTCTTCCCACTCTGTTCTTTTTGAGCCAGTTCAGGCTTTCTTTGTACAAGCTTCTATCATCATCTTCATTATTGTCTCTTTCAGTTAGAAATTTGATGTCTTCATCATCATTTTCATGAAGTTTGATTACTCTGTGAACTATTGTAATGTCTAGTCCTTCAACTTTAAAAACAACTACTTCACCACCTCCAGTAAGGTCTTCCCAGAAATTGTTAGGAACAGGTCTCCTCTATGAAACACTGGCTCTACCTGAGTATTGGCCAATACTCGTTTTGACTCTTCATAGTTGCTTTCATGAGTTTGATTCAAATAAATGCCTTTTATGATACTACCCACTTCAGAAATAACTTAAAACTTTAGTAATCCATTATATTACATTTTTACAAATTGAGTAATGAGAAAAAGTAAATTGATTTGTCTTGATTATCATGTTTTAACAACATGTTATAAAATGAATACATTAAACGATAATTATATCAATTTAATCTTTTCTAGTAATCATATATGGTATTTCCTGAAGATATTTCTCAGTGGTTTTTATAATGTTTTTGAAATATGAGCTAACATGTAACAAATTGAAAAATGAAGTCAGGCTTTTTGTGAAAGCAAAAAAGGCTGTTTGGCTTGACAAAGAGAACTAGCTCTTTATTAGGTAGATATTTTCCATAACTTGAACATGCTATATTTGCAGCTCCAAGTTTTGACAAAAATATATTTAAAGCATGTGTTGATTAAGAACATTTTACTGAAAAATAATTGCATTGGCTAAAGTGTAATGAAATTAAGATTGATACAGTTTTCCTAACCCTAGGTCTAAAGGATTAAACATGATACTTTAAAGTGAAAAAGTAACAAGTATAATGAATGGTTGTTTAATGAGCCTTGGTAAAATCCTTTTGGTAGATTTCCCAGAAATAGAGAAAGTGAGTGACTCTAGTAACTGAGTAACAAACCCTTTTGCAAATTCGGAGCTTTCCAATTCAATGCTTTTACCAATCTGAAGAAGAATCCAATCCAGTTGATAGGTCATTAAACATCATTTTAAATGACATATCATTTTATGATTTTCAAAATATAACCTAAAAAGAATTCAAAACTTAATTGACATTGCAATAACAAAATTCTTTTTGCTGCTACCTACTTTTAAAATGTGATAAGACTTCTCAGTGTTTACATTTATTTAAAAAATCAAAGAATAGAAGTGATATAAAACCCTGTTTTGTTCTAGCAATAAGTCATATTAATCCATGAATTATGAACTAATTGTAAAAAAAAATCCCATTAATCACATTAAGAGAGAGACATTTCTAGTAAAAATCACTTTTTATGTTCAGTGATTTTAGATCAACTATTGCTTTACATTATTATATAATAGGAATCATAATAATAAATCAAATCAGAAGAGCAATTTTAATATCTAGAGAATTATAAACACAGAAAACAAAATAATTTATATTTGCAAACTTAATTTATATTAATATTTTTGTTACGGAGAATTATGGTGGGGTGATTAATAAAAGACTTTTAAACAGGAAATAAAGATTATAATAGGATAAAATTTTGTGGAAGAATTAGGGAGAAAGGAAAGATGCAAAATTTTCAAATATTAAAGAAAGGATTATTCAGGCTTTTTTTTTCTTAATGCATGATGTATAATAGCAACCAATCATTGTGATACTGATATTATTTTAGATACATTTACATTTGACGTGCCCGTTTTAGTTTAGAATGTCTATATATCTACAATGTGTCAGAAATTACGTTTATTTCAACTACATAAACATGATGAAAAAATTGTTTTGGGGTGTTGTGAACATACAAACAAAACAACTCTGAATACCATTGTTCTAGGTGATTCTGATATGGATGACCACGGACTGGGTCTCAGGCCAGCACCACTCATTTCTGGAATATGCCGTGATGACTCATTCGAATTAGGTTCCCTTTGTTTCACTTTATGCACTCAGGGAGCAGACCTTCATGTTCAACTATTTTAAGTTCAAAATGTATCAATTCCTATATTATATTATGTAGACCCTCTGACAATCCACCCACAGTAAGAGGAGGGGTGTGCTTGCACAAATACACTAATTTATAATTCCCATATTTCTAAAATAATTCTCTATCGATAGGCTTTTTTGCAGTAAGTTTGGCTATGATTTAGTAACCCTACTTTGGGCAGGTCAGTTCACCCAGACGTTGGGGCCCAGTCTCTTTATCTGTAAAATTAGAGAATAGACTAGTTCTGTTAGGTCCCCTCAAGCTCTACAGTTTGTTTGTTTTATTATTATGTCTTAAAAATGTCTGGAAAGCACTTAAAAATAGTAGGTAGTAATTATTCCAATACCTTTTCAAGTTATTTTCTCCATAAAACATGGAATGAATTTATTAACATAGTAGTATTGTTTATTTTAAAAAGTGAGCCTAAGAATCAAATTTAAAAAATCAGTTAAAAGCACTATTCTAATATCTTAAGCTCTGAAATTTGAAAAGTCTCCTGAGCTAAAATAGAGACAGTATGGAGGATATCAGCCTGGCTATTATTTTAAATCCCAGAATTAGAGTTGATAGAATTATAATTGCACTGTAAGTGGTGACCTAATACTTCTTTGTTATCAAAATGTGTGGTCATTATGTAGCCTATATAAACTTTAAAAGAGCTGTTTACTTTGACCCTCTAGTTATAACATATGGTAATTCATGTTGTTTCAAAAACCTTTTGGAATAAATGTCATAATCCTAAATCACAGTTATCTATCTAATCAGAGTCATCCTAGCTAACAATGTTTACGAAATGTGTAACAAATTCTTAGATAACTCTGCAAGGCTATGTTAGAGTTTTAATGGAATAGCCAGGATCTTTTTGTTCTGGGCAGAATAAAAGTTCCTTTATCTGTTCTCTGAGGAGTTGGCAGTTTACTCAAGGGCATTTCTAAGTTTTCAAAAATGCAAATTTTCAAGCATATTGCCTACACCTAAAAATACATGTATTTTCCTCTTTTTATCTGTACAACAGTTCTCTGCAAAAGACGGGGTGCTGATGTTAATCATATTTTAGAGAAGCTGAAATAGAGAGAGGCTTTCTGTCATTCACACAGCTTCTTAGAAATGATTGAGCAACGAACTTGACTTAGCCCCACAAAGAGCAAGTCATTTTCCCAGGCCTGGAAACTATACATTCTGGCCCCAGAAGACTCAGGAGACCAAAATTTTGAGGAGCCCAGTGAAAGTGTTTTCATAGTCTTCCCAAAATAAATGCCTCCCTGTCTCTTTTGCCTGTACCTTTGGTCTACTATTGAGCTTCCTGAATGGATGCTACTTGGCTTGTTAGCTTTGTTAATGGAAGCCGGAGATCAGTGATTTCTGGTTCCTGCACAGACTCCAAGGTCTGGACATAAGAAGCAATTCTCCTTAATGTGATAATGTGGCAGCTTGATTCATTGAGATTAATTTGTTATATTTCCCGAAGTAAGGAAAAAAAGGAGGGAGAGGAATTTCTCTCTCTTGATCCTTGTCCCCCTCCTCCACGCAGCCTGGGTGGTGGTCCTGCTTTTGTTCCCTGGGAGAATTAAAAGCTTTTCCTCACCCAACCCTCCAAATCCTAGCCTCTTAGAGGTGTTAGAGCTGGGTTGTCCAAGAAGCAGAGGGGCCCCTGGGGTGGAGCAGACCAGCTGTTTCCATGTCTTTTGATGGGGATCGAGGACGACAGTGCTGGGGACCAGAGTGAACACCAAGAGCTGTTGCCTTTGGTGCCAAAACAGAAGTTTCCTATGGCTCTGCTTGGCACTGAGACACGACCTCTTGCCTTTGAACAGATCCTGTTGGTTTGATCAATTAATATCTGCAACAACGATGGCCTGAGGAATAGAGGCTCTTCCACCATTTTCTGGGAACCAATTGTCCATCCCCATCCCAACTCTAGGACTATCCAGAGAAGGAGAAAATTTATACCCATCATATCAAAGATAATAGCTACCATTCCTTAGGGATTTACCATATGCTTGGCACAGTGCTCACCTAGCAGGGCAATTTATAAAAAAAAATTCATGTGGCAGAATAACTTGATTACAAAATTAACTATATCTTTTGTTCAAGGCTATAGTTTCATCAGCAAAGAATGAGAGGAATTTTTTCCCTATCTCTCTCAACAAAAGAGCCAGGCATTGTGTTCTGGACCCTAGATTTCTTTCTAGGGGAAGAATCAAATGGCTCTTACTTACAGAGGTCGAAATCACAAGTGGAAACCTAGAGGTCTGTGCCCCTATGTTTTATTTGGCCTAAAAAAATGTTTTGAGAGATTGTGAATTAGATACCCCTATTTTAAAAAAACAGATTTTATGTAAAATCTGTTTTACATAAAATCAGTGAGGAAGACTGACCCAGAAGTGACTTCTTCAAATCTGGACAAGAGCACATGATCTAGGTCCTATTCATAGGTGCATATTTGGGTATAAAGACTTCTAAGTCTTTATTCTGAAAAATGTGCAAAGCAAACACTCATCATTGCTATATATTGTTTTAAAATAAAAATTGGATCATACGATTTAAAACAGATATTTTTAATTTATCGAATATATAAAAGAATCATAAACATCGTGATGGATAATACAGATATACTTATGGGTTATGTAGGAAACAATTGATGTATTAGTTTCCTGTGGCTGCCATAAGAAATTACCATCAATTTGGTAGCTTAAAACAACAGAATTTTATTCTTTTATAGTCCTGGAGTCCAGGAGTCCAAAATCAAGGTACTGGCAAGGCTGTGCTCCCTTCGAAGGCTCTAGGGAAGAATCCTCCCTTGTCTCTTCTAGCTTCTGATGGCTGCAGGTGTTCCTTAGCTGTGGATGCAAAACTCCAGTCTCTGCCTTTGTCTTCACCAGTCTTCTCTGTGTGTCTCAAATCTCCCTCTGCCATTCTCTTATAATGATACCTGTCATTGAATTCATGGCTCACCCAGATAATTCAGGATGATCTCATCTTGAGATTCTTAACTCAATTACATCTGCAGAATGCTTTTTCCACATAAAATCTCCTTTATAGTTTTCAGGTGGACATATCATTTTGGGGGCCACCATTTAACACACTATGCTTGGATAAGTGATTTTCTCCTTAAAAGTTATTTTTTAAAAAGAGTCGTTAATTAACTTTCTGGGTGCTTTCTTCACTTGGCTACATGGTGGGCAGAACTGAGCTGAGGGCAGAACTCACTCTGAGTCACTGAATGGCTCCAGGGGGGCATGTGGTAAATAGGATACTGGCCACACACATAAGAAACACCACTGAGGGTTTAGCTCCCTGCGCTTTGCTATCCAGAGGACATAGTGGCAAACTTGCAGCAACAAATTTAATGATCCCTCTCCCTGGGCTGTGGGATATGGATTCCAAAACTCGTTTGAGGCTTCTTTGGGCATTGAACAGCCTCTACTCATGCACTGTCCAAGATTTCTAAAAATCTGACTTCTATAAAAGATATTTTGTTTGCAGACAAGGAAGAGATATTTTAACAGCTTTCTTGTATTTTTTTCTGTCTCCGGGATTATGCATTGAAGGGTTAGGTACAGTTGACACTTGGTTCCTTTTCAGATTTCTGGAGTTACTCTGGCCATCTAAAAACTGGATTCTTAAAATATCCAGGTCCATGGAGCAATCAAGAGCCTTCACTGGTGATGGAACTATGTGTATGGTGCCCAGGGAGAGCATCATTCTTTGGATATGGTAGGCAAGACTCGGCAGAAACCTAAAGCGAACAGTTTCTGTACTATCAAAAGAGTTACCATAAACGGAAATGTTATAATAGTAGTTAATGATTAGCAGGTGCTTAGTATAGGCACAGCACAGTGCTAGGCCCTTAACATGTACTACACTTATTATTTCACTTAAGCTTTATAATACCCATGAGGCACATGCTATTATTACCTCCATTTTACAAATGAGGAAACTGAGGCACAGAGAAGTTAAAAGGTAATCATCATGGCTGACATTCAAAGCCAGCCAGTTTACCTGTAGGTTCTGTGCTCTTAAATATTTTGCCTGCATCTCCTCATCTATTTCTGGCAAAATTATGAAGTGGATGAGGTTATCTCCTGCATTCCTCTATCTTCTCTCGGCTTTTCCTTTTGCTTCCTTTCTGAGGCAGGGTGGTGTGGTAGAAAGCATATGGATTTTTTAGGCAGTCTGACTTGGGTTCATATCTTGCCTCTGTGAACCCAGATGGGCTAGATGACATCTCTGAGCCTCACGTTCCTCATTTGAAAATGATAATTATCATAACTACTTTGTAGGATTGTCTCATGGATTAAATAATAAAATGTAGTGGTTGCTGTGATATGCTGCACATGATCACCCTTTCAGGACCAAGACATTCCCATCCCATCCCACCACACCTCACCCCACCCCACCCCACTCCACCCCACCCCACTCCACCCCTGCTGCCAGGACTTTGCCTATTCACCATTCACAGCCAAGTCTCTTCCGGAAACTGCCTTCAGCTGAAGGGAGTCAGTCACCCAAAATTATGCCCTACCCTAGGGTCAGCCGACATCTAATGACTTCTCGGTTGTGTATAGGGAGGGACAAACGCCTGACCCCTTACCTCAGTTTAGGACAGCTCTGAAGGGCTATCTAGTTTCAGAGGCTTCCTGAAGGGGGAATGGCTGAGACCTCTGTTGAAATTGCATCATCACTCCACGTCCTGTGCCCAGTCTTGCTTTCTTCATCCCTCTCAGCTGTTAGTGTGGAGATTACTTCCCACTGAACTGGGATTCCCATTCCAGAATCGATTTCCTGTGGAATATGACTCACAGTAGTTAATGATTTTACACTGTCTGACACATAGTGCATGTTCAATAACTTCTTTCCAGAGTTCCTACTCACCTGCAGCAATGCCTCACTCCCCAAGAGCTTGGTGTACCTCTGACCACCTCTGCCTCATTGAAATTTAGCAATACCATGTCTCACTGACTTCAAAGAGCCCTTTAGCAAAAGCTGTCATGGGTGAGTGTCTCTTTTCACCTGGATGGAAGCATATGACCGCATTAAGTGGTTACAGGGAGCCTGATTTTAGAGAAGATCCAGGCATACCATGTAGATAGCTGCTCACAGCCCCAGTCAATAAAGGCTTTCAGTGAATCTTATTGATGATGTAAGGACACAATTGACCCTGAAGAATGGACACTGTTTTCACAATTCTAAATAGATGGAATTCAAAAGCTAGACACAGACACCATCTCAGAGTAAGCACTTTGAGAACTTCACGATATTTGGAATTTCTGCACCATCAGCAACAGGCCTGAGAAATCTGAGCGCTCTGGCCTAAAAGATCCAGTGTTTAGATAGAGCAGGGAGCAGCAGCAACGTGCAGCTGGAGGCACACTGTCCTGCACCCTGGGAACATTGGCTGTAGAGCCTCTGGCCACCCCAGGCTGGCAGACTGGGTTGCCAGTTTGAGGCAGCCCTGTGCATTATCCTGTGGGCAGGCTTTGGGCCTTGAAGGAAAGCTAGTGGTCTGTTCCATGTGATGGTCACTGCAGGGCAATAACAGCACCAAAGTGGGCCTTGACACTCCACTGTCTTGCAAGGTAGTATGAAGATGGGCTTTGATTTCTAGAAAGATGCTGTATAGCTAATGGCACTGGCCTGCTGCTATTTTAAAGGCATTGTGGTACGCCTTTATTAATTATCCCTGAACAGTGACCTATGCTTTAAAAGTATCTTTTATATAAAATTAAATAATTTTATATAACAATAACTTAAAAAAAAACTGATATGGTATGGAAAGGTCACTTGGTATTGCACATGTTGAGGGGCTGAGAGGTATGGGGAAAAGAACACAAGCTCTGGTGCAAGTCTGACCTGATTTCAAATTGGGATCCACTTACCAGCTCTATAATCCTATAAGTTATTAAGCTCATGAGCCTGTTCCTTCACTTGTGAAAGGAACATAATTTTTCTTTTCAGTGTTTGTTGTAAGACTTAAATGAGGACATTCATTTCAAAGCTCTTTGTTGTGAAATGCCATCCAAATGAAAGGTATTGCATGATGTTTGAACATCAACAATATCCGGATTCTCAGGAAATCTTCCTTAGGCATTGTAGTGGAAGTCCGTTTGTGTTTGCCCAGTCTTTGGATAAAGAGCCCCTCTTCCCTGGGGAAAATTCATTTAACGTAATTTGCATGGCAAATCTCTAGCTACAGAGGGTGAGAACATGATTGTCCTCCTCCCTAGTCATATCAGTTGGTCCAAGGATGAGCACATGACCCTAGTTTGGTTGATTAGAGTCTTTTTTCAGACTTTTCTGCCAGAGCTATTGGTTTTTGCCAAACTGCCAGATTGGTAAGATGTAAAGCTGAGAATGCTGGAGAACACCTCTCCACAAAGAGCAGGCCTTAAAAGAATCTGAGACCCTGGATCCAGACATGTTAGAAACTAGCTATATCTCTTTACTTTCCAGACAGGGGAACCAAAATAATTCTCCCTTTCTCTTAAGTTAGTTTAAACTGGGTGATTCTTACTTGCAATAAACAGAGTTCTGAATCATACAGGACTTAGTAATAAATTAGGGGATTGGCATTAATACCCATCACTTTCCAAGTAGTCTAATATATACTGGAGTCTCTGTTTCCTCACCCATAAAAAGAAGGGAATAAAATCTGCTTCTCAAGCTCTTATGAAGTCAATGAGGTAACATATGTACAATGCTTCTTCAGAGTTCACAAAATGTTAGTTAGCTATGCTGCATTGGGCATGGTGACTCTGACTGCATTTATGTGGCTACTTGACTTCATACAGATGTTTCTCACTTTGGGGAAAATAGCTACTATCATTTTAAATTCCTGGTTGCCCTCTAAAACAAATTTGCTGAGCAAAGCTTTTCCTCAGGACTGCTGAATAAACTAGCTTCAGCTCTTCCATGTATAGGACTTCTAAATGTTTATGTGGTTGACGGTCCATCAATCCATCTTCAGCTATTGGCCGATGCTTGGAATTTTACCATCAGAGCTACACATATTTAAAAAATTAGTTAAATATGATATATATTCAGAAATGTAGATATAAGGATGTGGTTCATTGAGTTTCCACAAACTGGCCATGCTCAGGTAGCCATCACTCAAATTAAGAAGCAGAAAACTGAGCACACAATAGAGTATACAGATGTCATATTATAAAATTGTACATCTGAAATTTATATAATGTTATTAACCAATGTTAGCCCAATTAAATTAACCAATTAAAAAAAAAAGCAGAAAATTACCAGCCTTCCAGAAGCCTCTCCCATGTCTCCCACCCAAGTCATTACTCCTCCAAAAGTAACCACTATTCTGATTTCTAAAAGCATGGATATTTTTTGCCTTTTCTTTGTTCTTTATACTCAATAGTATACTCAATAGTGTCTGAATTCCTTTGCTCAGTGTTATATCTGTGAAATTCATTCATGCTGTTGAGTTAGTTATAGTTTGTCCATTCTCATCACTGCAAAGTATTCCATTCCACAACTTAGTCATCCTTTCTACTGTTAATGCGCATTTTCATCCTACTGGCCATAAATTAGTCAGATGATAAATCTTATTTGTAAAGAAGGCTAGAAAATATATTATTTTACCCACAACGATCTTAGGAAGAAAGGAAGAATATTGTATAGACAAATACAATATTGCCTATACCACTCTTTCCCCATACTTTCTTCCCAAAATATTTAGATTGCCTGTGGATAGTGGGCATATGGATGGTAATAGGTGATTTTCATTAAAAAAAATTTGGGTATACTAATTGTTTTATAGGAAACATGTTATTTTTCTAATCACCCACACAGAAATATAATAATAGCTAACTTTATTGATTATCTACTACATGCTAGGCCTGCTCTAAACGGTCTTTATTTTATTTATTCCTCAACAGAAATGTTTGAGGTAAGTGCTACTGTTATCTCCATTTTATATATGAGGAAATTGAGGCACAAGGAGGTTAAGCGATTTGCCCAATGTCACCCATTTAGCAAGTAGTAGAGCCAATGTCCAAACCCAGGAAATCTAGCTGAGAGGCTGGCCTTCACCTCAATGCTGTACTGCCCATCCTAAAAGGAAATTAAACGAAGAGAATAAAAAGAGAAATCAAATGCTGCTAATAATGACAACACCATTCTCACTATTTTTATAGAGACAAGAGCTATAACTCAGCATTTTTCATATTATCTTGAAATACTCTGTCAGGTGAAGATCCTTGGCTGCCAGTCTCCTGCACACACCATACCCTCTTGAAATCAACTGTGCCCCCACCCAGGGGGCAGCAGGCCTGGGCTCTGCTCTCTTTTAAATGCATTTGACACCCTTGGCAGCTCAGCCATCATCAGTACCACTTAACATATTTCCAAGGAGTCTGGTATGTTTGGGAGTGCCTCCTTGCCTCAAAATAAATTAGCCAGTCTACAGGGTGAGTGCCTGAATCTATGCTAGGCTGGTTTGAACCTGTTCCGTGTACATAAGAATGAAAAATATTAGACATCTGTCACTTCATCCAATTAAGCCCTACATTTCGTTTATTAATAGAACTAAAAGCCTAACTTAGGTCACCTGACTCCTTCAGTGATGTCATTTCAGTGGATTTTGCGGTCCCTCTGATACCAGTATCCTTACTTCTGCCTTTTTGTTTCTTTAAATAATTGCATTAAATAGAATCAAATGAGCTGAAATTGCATTGGCTGTAACTGGTGACATTTGAGTGTTCCAATGCTTCCAAAAAGCCCTGTTCAGTCTGGCATTAAGCCATCTCCAAATGGAAACCCATTTAAAAACCCATTTTCCTGGCAAGAAACAATTGATGTGAACTTAAACTAATGGGTTATTAAAGAGGCTTAGGATTTACATAGCTAAAGTTTGTTTGCTAGAATCTCAGGTCAGGCAGTGTAAATGTTTGTGTAAATCCTTCATTGGATGTACTGTGGGTTGATCTGAGGTTACTTGGTTTAAATTCTGGCAAGTGGGGTTGGTGGTGGTTCTAACGTTTGCATTTTGTTATCAAAACACTGACAATAAATTATTTTAGCTCTATTATGTTTTAACACCCTTGAAATTAATGTCTGTGTTAGCTTCCTGCATTAAGAAGAGAGAAAATTTATTACTTTAGAGGTTTCGTAGTTTTTCTATTTAGAATCTTTTTTGATATAAAGGTAAATTTCATTTTTCACATATCTTCTCCCTGCAGCCTAGACAGGTTCTAGATTCTCCTAGCGACTCTGTCTTGGTCTCATTTTCTCTTCAGGGTCTATGTATGTGCTTTGCCCTACCTGGACTATATACTCAGCACGTCCCTGAATTTGGGCCACAGGCTTTAGTGGGAAAGAAAGCCCATTAAACATTTACAAGTCCGGCGGGCACTTTCATTTTAATTATTCAATTAAATCTCCACAACAAATCTCTTGGGCTGGCATTCTTTTGGATAAGGCAACTGGGACTACAAATAATTAAGTAATTTTCCCCAGGTGCCACAGTGAAGTAAGTCCATGGACTTTGAACCTGGGTTCATATGGCTGTCTCTGTTGTCTCCCTAAAACTATCAGTTTATTCTGATCCAAAAGATGCAAGTGCCTTGTTATTATCTTTTGCCTCACTATAAAGATGGAAGAGCCATAATCATCTACACAAATTCATACCAAGGTGCTGCCATTCCCTCTTAACAGAGACCTCTTGAAGAGTAAATACCCTAAGAAATGGAACACTAAATACACCACTGGGTAATTAAGTATAATGTGTTTCTCTTCCCAGGGCTCTTTGCATTTTAATTGGACAAACACTTAAGTCAAGTGAATGAAACTCTGAGAGCTCAGTGAGTCCTGAGAGGTTTCTGGTGGAAAAGTGGGTGGCCTTGATTGAGCATTTGAATCCTGCTGTGTTAGAAGCTTAGCCTCTCAGCCCTGGACAGTAGCTGGAT
>NW_011888996.1:3048684-3423631 GCF_000151845.1 Pteropus vampyrus | reverse complement strand
AAGGAGTCTGGTATGTTTGGGAGTGCCTCCTTGCCTCAAAATAAATTAGCCAGTCTACAGGGTGAGTGCCTGAATCTATGCTAGGCTGGTTTGAACCTGTTCCGTGTACATAAGAATGAAAAATATTAGACATCTGTCACTTCATCCAATTAAGCCCTACATTTCGTTTATTAATAGAACTAAAAGCCTAACTTAGGTCACCTGACTCCTTCAGTGATGTCATTTCAGTGGATTTTGCGGTCCCTCTGATACCAGTATCCTTACTTCTGCCTTTTTGTTTCTTTAAATAATTGCATTAAATAGAATCAAATGAGCTGAAATTGCATTGGCTGTAACTGGTGACATTTGAGTGTTCCAATGCTTCCAAAAAGCCCTGTTCAGTCTGGCATTAAGCCATCTCCAAATGGAAACCCATTTAAAAACCCATTTTCCTGGCAAGAAACAATTGATGTGAACTTAAACTAATGGGTTATTAAAGAGGCTTAGGATTTACATAGCTAAAGTTTGTTTGCTAGAATCTCAGGTCAGGCAGTGTAAATGTTTGTGTAAATCCTTCATTGGATGTACTGTGGGTTGATCTGAGGTTACTTGGTTTAAATTCTGGCAAGTGGGGTTGGTGGTGGTTCTAACGTTTGCATTTTGTTATCAAAACACTGACAATAAATTATTTTAGCTCTATTATGTTTTAACACCCTTGAAATTAATGTCTGTGTTAGCTTCCTGCATTAAGAAGAGAGAAAATTTATTACTTTAGAGGTTTCGTAGTTTTTCTATTTAGAATCTTTTTTGATATAAAGGTAAATTTCATTTTTCACATATCTTCTCCCTGCAGCCTAGACAGGTTCTAGATTCTCCTAGCGACTCTGTCTTGGTCTCATTTTCTCTTCAGGGTCTATGTATGTGCTTTGCCCTACCTGGACTATATACTCAGCACGTCCCTGAATTTGGGCCACAGGCTTTAGTGGGAAAGAAAGCCCATTAAACATTTACAAGTCCGGCGGGCACTTTCATTTTAATTATTCAATTAAATCTCCACAACAAATCTCTTGGGCTGGCATTCTTTTGGATAAGGCAACTGGGACTACAAATAATTAAGTAATTTTCCCCAGGTGCCACAGTGAAGTAAGTCCATGGACTTTGAACCTGGGTTCATATGGCTGTCTCTGTTGTCTCCCTAAAACTATCAGTTTATTCTGATCCAAAAGATGCAAGTGCCTTGTTATTATCTTTTGCCTCACTATAAAGATGGAAGAGCCATAATCATCTACACAAATTCATACCAAGGTGCTGCCATTCCCTCTTAACAGAGACCTCTTGAAGAGTAAATACCCTAAGAAATGGAACACTAAATACACCACTGGGTAATTAAGTATAATGTGTTTCTCTTCCCAGGGCTCTTTGCATTTTAATTGGACAAACACTTAAGTCAAGTGAATGAAACTCTGAGAGCTCAGTGAGTCCTGAGAGGTTTCTGGTGGAAAAGTGGGTGGCCTTGATTGAGCATTTGAATCCTGCTGTGTTAGAAGCTTAGCCTCTCAGCCCTGGACAGTAGCTGGATTGAACACCCTTACAGTTGCTTCTACCTGGACAGTATAGCCTGGTCTTGGCCTTAGGTCTGGACTTCTGTTTGTTTGTAGTATCCTCGCCTCAGCTTTATATTCCTACTGCCTTCTGAAAATATAAATCATGACCTATCATCTCTAACTCCTGCTTCACATTTAAAATAACATCACTCTCTCTCATCTGTGCACTCCTCAGGTTTTCACGTGATTGCTTACATGTTCTCTTTTTTTTCATTGGGCTGTGAGAGAACTTCAAAGGGAAGAACCATGTCTTTCTCCACCTTTGTCCAACTTCTTCAGGCTCACTGAGCTGGTCATTTTTCTGTTTCTCAAACACACTAAGCTCCTTCTCACCGCAGGACCTTTGTACTTTGTTGTTCCCTCTGCTTAGAAAGCTCTTCCTCTAAGCTTTCATATGGCAGGCTCCTTCTCATCAACAGTTCTGCGGTCAGAGGCCACCTCTGAAGGGACTTTTTTGAAATCCCATATAAAGGAGCCACTAACTTTCAGCCACTCTATCACATTCATTTGTTTTGTTTTCTTTATAGCACTTATCTATCTGTTGTTATCAGGTTTATTTTGATCCGTTAAAAACAAAAAATTTCTCTTAACTCCATGAGAACAGGGACCTTCTCTTGTTCACTGGTATGTTCCTGGCACCTAGAATGGTGGCTAGCACATAGTAAACAGTAAATAAACATTGATATAATACATGAATGAAGACTAGTACTCAATAAATGTTAGTTGAATAAATGAATGACTTCCTTTGGCTTTTCCCACATCCACATTTTTTAAATAGCATAATTGCCGTCTCCTTCATAGTGCAGTTGTCTTATTTTTATTGGTAGACTTGGAGCTCAAATAGGCAGGGACCCTGTTGAATTTATCTGTGTATCTTCCCTAGTCCACAAGAGAGTGTCTTTCATATTGTAGTTTCTCAGTAATAAGTCTCTGAGTCACTCCTTTCATTTTCTGACGTCTAACAGAGCCCAAGAAACACCATTTGGGTTCTTACCAATGATGCAAACAACCTGGCTATGGTTAAACATGCTCATGCCATGTGATAATCATTGCATAGGGTGAAAAAGCATGTCCTGCATAGCCAGCGCCTTCTATTCAAACTTCTGGTTCTTAGAATCAAGAGTCCTGAGAGCAGTCACGACAGTAGCTCGTTCTTGGATAGAATAATCAACAATGTCAATTGTCTCGTTTCCAATAACCCAGCATTGACCTTTTGAACCTCAATTACACATCAGGATATCATTAAAGAAAAGTCTCAGTGACACCTAGATCCTTGTGCCCCAATGTGACTTAGAGATCAAATCCATTTATAACTAGAGCTTGGATAATTTTCCAGCTAATGTTGTTAACTTATACTTAGGCCAAAATTCATCTGCTGTTTTTATTTTGCATGGTTTATCCCTGTCATTTGGGCATATCATTCTCTATAAAAATTTAGTATCATTTTCAAATTTAGAGGTTTTACTGTGCCCTCTCTTTTCCAAAATATAATAAACCATTAAGTTATATTGGACTAGAATTGATTCCTTAGGAAATACTATAATTTTTATTTCTCCCTTTGATAACATTTCTGCCCTATTACTTTGATATTAATTCTTTATCCATGAGAAAAACCACTGCCTAATTCTAGGGTAACTCAATTAAGAAACAGAAATTAGTATAAAAATTTCAAAGATTTTTCCAAGAATAAAATACATTCATGATTTCTTTTTTTCTCCACAAATTCATTTTTTTCCAGAAAGAATTTCATAAATTAATTAAGCATGATTTCTTACATAAAACTGAGTTGGCTTTTCTCTAATTGACAAGTATTCAATATTCCTATTTCTCATTCACATTTCCGCTAATGTGTCGATTTCTCCCTTTTAGAGGCTTGATCTCTGTCTACTATTCCTTCAGACTGGGCAAATGATGATTACGTTTAGAACCTCAATTTTCAGCCTTTCTTTGCTAACATAGGAAGCAGGTAAAAGCGAGCATTTAAAAAAAATCACCAGGTCTACCTTATTATTTAAAAAAGTATTTTATTATATGATAAAAATTATTATCCATGTGCACATCCAGACGTTGGTAAACAAGTGAGGAAATTAGTAAAAAAATGATTTGATCAAAATAATATTTGCCAGTACCCATTTAAATATTTCACATTTCCTTTTTCTTTTCCATTTCTCTTTTCTCTGGTTTTGCTTGCTAATTAATTGTTATCATTCTCCAGTCCAGATATTGTTACAGCTCCTTCCTCAGGCTTTTATCCCTAACTTAACAACTCTGTATTTAGTTTCATTGCTTATAGCCAGTGGTTGGTCTAGTAATGAACATTAACTTAAATACTCCTTCAACCTGTACTTTATGGTCATTGATATCACTCTTGCAAGTTTTAAATCGACTTTAATGCATTATTCCTTTTTTAAGAACTTGAAATGCTGGTAACTTTTAAAGAGGTTTAAACCCATTTATTAGTCTCTAACATACTTCTCTAAATAATCTGAGCAAATAAAATATTTAATCTTTTTTCTTTATTTTACTCAGTACTCTCAATTTCTTCATAAGGAAATAAATCCTCTTTTGAAAGACATGATGGATGCTGTAGTTGTGCTTAGAGTCACAGCTAGAAATTATATGCTCCTAAGTAACAATTTTTGAAAATACTCCTTTAACCTTTATTAAATGCAAAATAAATAGATCCATGAACTTAAACCTTCAGGACTCTGTACTAGATGTTCAAAGCTTTTTGATGTTTTGAAAAGTCATCAAATACAACCCTTGAGTAGATTTGGTTATTGTTTTTTTTTCTCTTAAAAGGCTTTGTTGAAATAGAATTTACATACTGTACAATTTAGTCTTTAAAGCATGCAATTCAATTGTTTTTAGTACTCATGGATAAGTGCAACCACCATCACAGTCAATTTTAGAACTTTTTCATCACCTCAAGAAGAAACACCCTATTCTTTAGCTATCATCCCCTCGCTCTCTAACCCCGCCCCACCCCTCCCACATCCCACCTCTCACCTCAAGCAAGCACCTACTTTTGTTTCTATAAACGTCTCTAATTTGGACTCCATTATTGGCCAATATCATATAAATACCAATTCAGGTCCTTTGCCCAATTTTAATTGAGTTATTTGTTTGTTTTATTATTGAGTTATATGCGTTCTTTATATAATCTAAATTTAAAACCCTTACATGAAAGTTTTAATTTTGATCATGGGTAACTTGTCTACTCTTTTCTTTTGTTGCACTTGCTTTTGGTGTCATATGTGAGAAACCATGGCCAAAACTAAGGTCACAAAGAGATGTCCATATGTTTTCTTCTAAGAGTTTTTAGTTTTTGCTCTTACATTTATGTCTTTGATCCATCTTGAGTTAATTTTTGCATATGGTGTGAAGTAAGGATCCAAAATTATTCTTTTGCATGTGGCTGTCCAGTTGTCCCAGTATCATTTGTTGAAAAGACTGTTTTTTCCCACTGAATATCTTGGCACCCTTGTTAAAAATCAATTGACCATAGATGGGTGCCTTTATTTCTAGACCCTCAATTCTATTCCATTGATGTATACATCTAGCCTTGGGCCCATACCACAATGTCTTGATTACTGTTGCTTTGTAGTAAATTTTGAAATTGAGAATGTGGGTCCTCCTACTTTACTTTTTCTTTTCAGAATAGTTTTGGCTATTCAGGGTTCTTTGCAACTTCATACAAGTTTAAGAATAAGCTTGCTGATTTGTACAAAGAAATCATCCAGAATTCTACAGGAATTGCCTTGAATCTATAGATCAGTCTGGAGATTATTGATAGCTTAACAATATTAAATTTTCTAACCATGAATATGGAAATGTTTTCCCATTTATTTAGATCTTCTTTAATTTCCTTCAGGAATATTTTTAGTTTTCAGAGTATTAGTTTTGTACTTCTTTTGTTAAATGTATTCTTTTTCATGCTATCATAAATGATTTTTCTTAATTTCATTTTTATATTGATGACTGCAAGTATAGAAGTCCAATTGATTTACATATTGATCTTGTATCCCTCAACGTTAATGAACACATTAGTTCTAATCAAGTTTTAGTGGATTTCCTTTGGATTTTCTATATACAAGATTATCTCATCTTCCTTTCCAATCTGGATGCCTTTATTTTTTCTTGCCTAATTCCATCTATATTAATGAGAGATATCATTCTATGGTTTTCTTGTGATGTGTTTGTCTTTGGTATCAGGGTAAAACTATCCTCATACAATGATTTGGTAAGTATTCCTTCCCTTCTGTTTTTTGGAAGAGTTTGTGAATAATTGCTATTC
Organism: Pteropus vampyrus; assembly: GCF_000151845.1. Classification (NCBI taxonomy): domain Eukaryota; kingdom Metazoa; phylum Chordata; class Mammalia; order Chiroptera; family Pteropodidae; genus Pteropus; species Pteropus vampyrus. Next base: position 3,417,751 of record NW_011888996.1, on the reverse strand, counting down.
ATTCTTCATTGAATGTTTGGTAGAAATCAGTGGTGAACCATTTGGGTCTGGGTTCTTCTTTGTGGGTTTTTTTTTTTTTTTTGATTATTGATTGAATCTCTCCACTTATGATAGTTCTATTCCACTTTTCTATTTCCTTTTGAGGCAATTTTGGTAGATGGTGTCTTTCTCTTGGTTCCTGATTCTCTGTCTGAACTTCCTCACTTGATTGTCTCTAAGTGTTAGTGGCAGATGTGATGAATCTGCACCAGGATCATGGACCACAAATGAGTGTGGCTGGCTGCGAGATTTGGAAGGAATAAACACCAGTCAGAGGTCAGCAATTTGTGAATCAGTAGAAGCTATAATGTGCATTAGCAGGGAAGTCAGGACCAGCCATGAAACAGTCAGTGGGAGACCAGACCACAGTGGGAGGGTAAGAACCAGGAGGTATGCAAATCTGGGAAGGGAAAACAGCAATGAAAGAAAAGGCAGATTAAGACCCAGGCAGAAGAAGTATCAGAGACCATGAGTGAGAAATGAGATTAATGCTTGGTACTGAACCAGCCTCTGCTTCAATCCAGGAGCTTTTCTGAACTTGTGGTGAAGGCAGGAACCACTCCCTTTTAGGTTGGTGCCCTGGGATTCAAAGATGAAGACGTGTGGGACTATCTGACCACACTGGAGAAGGAAAGAAGAGGAGAATTAAAACATCAGGTGAATCCTAAAAGGAGCTACATAACCTGCTCAAGACATACCCTAAAACACAACCATTAACATGGCAGAGACTTCCCAAAGAGAACAATTCATTTAACTTAATATTAGTATGTATAATTTAAAATACATCCGGAAGTATACATGACTATACCAAATAATGCACAAATAGATGAACATTTTCTATGTCCCAGAAACAAAAAATTATCTTCTCAGATTTTGGAATATAAAAGCTGAGCCTTTATTCCAAATTAATTCCCATCCAAAAAGCATGGGTAACATGAGTCCATTAAATAAATAAAAGAAGTAAAATGGAAAATATTTTTGATCACATATTTGATTAAAATATTTAGTATTGTGTATCTGGAAAAAGATAATCCCTAGAGGAATACAAATTCCAAGTAAGATGGGGTTTATTTTAAAGGGAGAAAGCCACAGCTATGCTAATAATCCCTTTTAAGATTCTGTGGATAACACGAGACCCACAGTAGTATCTAAGATAAACATGTAAAGGGATTTGAAAGAAACACAACAAAAATAAACTGTGAGAATCACCCCTACAAAGTTTTTTCCATTCACTGGCTCTTTTAGAGTCTGAAGGAAAGGATGAGAACTAGAAGAGTAGAAAAGATAAAGAAAAGAATTGGACAAGTGAATTTGTAAATTATCTTTTAAAGAACATATTAATAATGGGTATAGAGATAGATTGATGATAAGATTTGTTATGAACTGAAGCAAGACTCTCTGTTGAAAGTCCAAAAAAACAGCACAAATGAGCTCAACTCCAAAGGTAGCTTGTTGGTTCATATAATTGTTAAGTCTAAGGGATGAGATGTTGTTGGTTGCCATCCATTCTTCTCTTGTTCTTTTCACCTCTTGGTTCTGCCTTTTTCTTCTTCCTCCTTTTCCTTCTCCTCCTCCTCCCTGCCCTGTCCTTTTTTGTTTTCTTTTTTTCCTCCACTTCTTCCCCCGCCAAGTTGCTTCGATCCATTCAGATAGATTCTACCATGTAGTTGGGGAGAATAGCTTCTGAGAAAAATAAGGTTTCATACTCTTTAGAGCTAATTGTTTGTTGATTAAGTTAAAGAACTAAAGAACACTCTTCAGTCCAGTAGAGTTGTAGTAACATAGAAGGCAAGATGAAGGGCCCGGAGAAAGGCCATCCCTTAAGCCTTCCATGACTGTTACTTCTGTCATTTCAATTGTGGCCTCTGCATATAAGAGTCTTTCTCCCCACTGACCTGGGCCTGAAAGGTTTCTGCACATGGCCTGACTATAAGGATGGCTTTAGTTCATTTACTCAACACATTTTCTTAAGTTCTTACTACATGTGGGCTCTGGGGTACAGAGGTTAATAAGACAGATGAGGTCCTTGCCTTCGTAGAAATTACATATAAGTAGATATGTGTGTTTGGGTTATTTTGCTTCCTTAGAAAATGTGGCCAATAAAGTCCTTTCTGAGAAGGCAACATCTAAGCCATTAGCTTAAAGACGAGGAGGATTTAGCCTTATGAAGATCACTTCCCAGGAGGGCTAAGAGAATTTTCGAAGAGGTGCCAGGTGAGCTTCTACCTTAATAAAAGGAAGAGCTGGGCATGTGAGAGTCATACACCTGCCACATGTTGCTAATTGAGGCTCTCACCATCTCTCACTGTTGTGGCTGCAGTAACCTCTGGGACAATCTGTTATTCTGAAGGTTCCTTTCCATGTTACCACTGAATCTGCCTTTCTAAAATGCAACTCTGATCACGACACTCTCCTATTTAAATCCTTCCGCTGCTTCTGGGATAAAATCCAAACCCCTCAGGCACACAGCTGCAAGCGTTACTTAGGACCTGCCCCTACGCACCTCACCAGCTTCATTCCTGCCACTCACCGTGCACTGCATGTACTGGTCACGTGGAACTCACTGGCACTCCTCTCTCATGACACGCCCCTTTACACCTGCATGCCTTCACACGCACTGAGCCTCGGCCCGAAATTCCCCTCCTTCTTTGGTCCTCATTCCTTGTCCAATAAAGTCTCATATTTTAAAGATACTGTCTCTTTTAGGAAATCTCTGAAATCCTGAGATGGGTTAGATGCTTGTGCTATACACTTCCAAGCCACTGAGCTTACCTTGAATCATATCACTTTATTGTAAATTTCTGTTCATTTGCATTCTCTTTTACTAGACCATACTCTCTCTCTCTCTCTGAAGACAAGATCCTTGTCTTAGCAAAATATCCAAGGCAGAATAGACCCTTAATAAATATTTTAAATACATAAGTGACATTTTAAAAACTATGCAGAAACCAAATGCAGGAGACTAATTCCGGACTTAACCCTTCAGTAAACTGAATAAATGATGCATGTGATAAATTTGCAAAACATGTCATAGAACAAAGAAAAAAAGATAGAGAAATAAAAATGAAAATAAGATTGAATATTGTATAGAAAGTGTGTTGGACAGTTGTTTCTTTTCTGTCTTCCAGGTATATTTTTCTTTTTAGAAACCTCTTGTCCCACACCTAATGTGAATGAATATTGATCATTTGACTCCACCATCCTTGCCTAGGAATAAACATGTAACCCAGGCTGAACGCCCTATTTCCTTGGACCTGAAAATTGAACCAGGAATAGGAATGCTCCCCATTCCCAGCAGGGCCAATTAGCATTCTTACGAAGGGACGAATATGGATCTCTTTTGGAATCTCAAATCATGAGCTTCTAGGGGCACTTGTGCTGTCAAATGGAACGAACCCACTTGAGAATTAAGCCAAAATAGAAAAAGGCTTGCTGAAAATTAGAGAGATTTACAGATTTTGAAACCATGCATCCAGCTGAATCCAATGTCAACTCTCACAATCAAACTTCCCAATTATATGAGAACTAAATTTTTGTTCACTAGCAATCATAAGATAAATCTTGGTAACTGGAAGTAGAATATAGTGTCAGTCTCTAAAACGTAGAATCAGCTGAGTTGAGGTGTGGTAAGTGATAATGAGTGTTTTCCTGTACCCATCTGAGAATCAAACATCTGGACTACAGGGTAAGCACAAATTAACAGACGGTCTTTTGGAAGTCTGATCATGTGCCTGATGTGGCTAGTGCTTTATTTTGGAAGTCTGATCATGTGCCTGATATGGCTAGCGCTTTAGCAGCTTATAGAAAATGTCAAGATATTAGAGTAAGTTAATGACTTTTTAATGCTTTTTAAAATATCAGGAAAAATAGGTTTCATCAGTTAAACAGAGTTAGCATTTACTCTGGCAATTTCACTCTTAGATACCTTAAAAGAAATGAAAACATATACCCACATAAAAACTTGTTTATGAATATTTATAGCAGCATTGTTCATAATGGTCAAGAAGTAGAAACAACCAAAATGCCCATCAAGTGATGAATAAATAAAAAATGTGGTATATCTACACAATGGACTATTATTCAGCAGTAAAATGAAATGAAGTACTAATACATGCTACAACATGGATGAACCTTGAAAACATTATGCTAAGTGAAAGGAGTCAATCACAAAGGACCATGTAGTGTATAATTCCATTTATATGAAATGTCCAGAATAGGCAAGTCTGTAGAGACAGAAAGCAGATTAGTAATTGTCAGAGCCTAGGCAAACTGGAAGGTGAGATCTAAGTGTGCTGAAGTTTCTAAAACTGGTTACAGTGATGGATGCACAACTCTGAAAATATACTAAAAGCCACTTATTTGTACACTTTAAATGGGTGAATTGTATGGTATGAAAATTATATCTCAATAAAACTTCTTTTTTTTAAAAAAAATACAGACTCTAGCTTAAACAACAAGCTGAAAGGGAGTAGCATATGGCTCTGCTGAGAGGCCCTTTCTGTCTATAATCAGGAATCAGATATCTAAGAGTCAGCTAGTCACATGCATTTGGAGAAGCCTAAAAATGGTATTGTCCACTTGAACCTGAAACTAAAGTTAGTGAGAGTAAAGACAGGGAGATGGGAAGTGCAGTGGAAGGTAAGACTGGCAAGGGTAGAAGCTCAATCCCTGAGCCTAACACAGACACCTCCTGCTGTTACCTCTCTGCCAGAAAGGTAAGAGTAAATCCACTATTAAGAGACAAACAACCACTGGATTGTAGTGGTTTCTGTTTCTCTGCAGTCCAGAGAAGGATTATGGGTCTTGAGGTGCTGGGTCGCATATTGGGACAGGAGCCAGAAAGAATACAGTTAAACCAAGGGCTGGGCAGATGGTCAAAACATCAAAGTTTCAGGACTGGAAAAAAATGGCATAGATGATAGAGGCTCTGTTCATCCCTCTGGCGACCAAAGTTGTGACAGAAACAAGGAGCAGCAGCAAGGAAAAATTGCCTGTGATTTAGATGAACAACTAGGGAGAAATCTAAGAAATCACCCTGCAATGGGAGAAGGTAGGACAGGGTGAGGACGCCGGGCTGCCCGATCCTGAGTGGCTGAGTGGGACAAAGGCCATAGCAGCAGCAGCGGCCGCTGCAGAAGCCTCTTAAAATGGACGCATCTGCGAGCGGACTTTTGCAATGACGAAATTGCTTGCTCCAACCAAGCACCAGTGCCGGTTCGGCTGCATGCAGGGGGCACCTTACAAGGGACATTGAGTTGTCAGAGTGAGGGCCAAGATGAGACTCACTGTACAGAAGTGCCAGAGATATTCGTTGTTCCTCTGCTGAGTTCTCCCTGCTACAGTGCGCAGAAGCAGCACACCATAGTGGAGAAGTCATCAAACTGGATCACAGAGGTCTCTCCACCCAGAGGATTCTCTGGGGCTCCGCCTCCCCCAACTCATGGCGCCACCCAAGCCACATCCAGGTGTGTCCTAGGCAAGTCAGGTGCTCCTTACTGAGCAGTGCCTAGACTCACACTGGAGGCAATTGGCCTCGGTTTCTGGTGTGGTCTTTAGAGGCAACTATAAGCACAGCATCTATGGATTGCTTGCTGAATCTTAAGAGGTGACCCTGGGGCTAAATTTAACCTGCAGCTGAACCCCTCTCAGGACTGTGCCACTAGACACCTACTACACAAATCTACACTAATAAGACCGGGAGACTTAGGAGCTTTGCTTAGGACATAGAAACAGACATAGAAAGGCAGCCAAAATGAGAAGACAAAGAAGCAAAAACCATGTGAGAGAACAGAACAGAGATTCAGAAATAATGGAGTCAAGCAATCTAACAGATTCAGAGTTCAAAACACTGGTTATAAAGATGCTCAACGAACTTATGGGAAGTGTAGATGAATTCAGTGAAAACTTCTACAAAGAGATAAAAAACATAAAAATGGAAGCGGAAATTATAAAAGGGAACCAGTCTGAAATGAAGAACACATTATCTGAAATGAGAAGTATATTAAATGGAATAAACAAAGTGAATAGAGAAGAGGATCAAATGACCTATATAGAGCATGAGAAAGCCAAGGACACTCAATCAGAATGGCAAGAAAAAAGAAGCCAAGACTATAATAATAATTTAAGGAGTCTATGGGACACTATTAAATATAAAAATATTCATGTCATAGGGGTACTTGAAGAAGGAGAACAAGAAGTTGAATATATATTTGAAGAAATAATAATGGAAAACTTCTCTAACCTGGTGAAGGAAATAGACATACAATCCCAGGAAGTTCTGAGAGTCCCCAAAATGAGGAACCCAAAGAGGCCCACACCAAGACACGTCATAATTAAAATGCCAAAGGTTAAATACAAAGAAAGAATATTAAAAGCAGCAAGAGAAAAACAGATAGTGACTTATAAGGAAACACCCATAAGACTGGCAGCTGATTTCTCAAAAGAAACTATGCAGGACAGAAGGGCTTGGTAAAAATATTTGACAGAATGAAGTCCCAGGATCTACAACCAAGAATAATTTATCCAGCAAAGCTATCATTTAGAGTTGAAGGACGGATTCAGAGCTTCCCAGACAAAAATAAGCTAATGGAGTTTATCACCACCAAGCCACTATTACAGGAAGTGTTATAGGGACTTCTTTAAGAAGAAAAAACATGTATCAAAACCATGAATAAAGAATGGTAATAATTACATTCCTATCAACAAGTACCTCAAATGGAAAAGAATTAAGTGCTCCAATCAAAAGATAGAGTGGCTGAATGGATAAGAAAACAAGACTCCTACATATGCTGCCTACAAGAGACTCACTTCAGATTAAAAGATATACACAGACCAAAAGGAAGGGGATGGAAAAAGATATTGCCTTGATGGACCTAGGGGGTATTGTGCTCAATGAAATGAATCGGATAAAGACAAATATTGTATGATTTCACGTGCATGTGGAATCTAAAGAACAAAATTAACAACAGCAACAAGAAAAGCAGAAATAAACTCATAGTTCCGGGGATTTTTTTTTTTTGCCACTTTTAGTTGGAAAAAACTTCTTTGAATTTTCCATTTTAATTGCAGGCACTTATTTTTTTTTTTTTTTTCATTAAGGCCAAAAAAAAAAAAGAAAAGTCAAAGTTTCTGGCAAAGGAGAAAAGCCTCTGGGCTGGAGGTTTAGGTTCAAGAATCGTGACCTTGCCAGGCCTCTGGCTTTGGTTACTAGCCCACAGAGTTGACAATGTACAAGAACTCACTCTGTGGCCTGAGAAAGCTGTTTGCTCTTTCTTCCAGCAGGTTGCTCTATTCTATACATTGCTGGCCAATGAAAGCTAGTTTCCCATTTTCAAATAAAAATTTTGTTGTAGTTTTCTGTTTTAACACTCGTATTGAAATATTGACTATTTGGGGGTAGTTATATTTCTTATTTAGCAATAGAGTAAAAATTGATAATCAGATTAGTTTTGGAATTTCTTCTTTTGGGGAGGAAGAGAATGTGTATTCATTTGTGGAAGAGGAATTTGTATTTTCATAGGAAGGAACAATTCAAAATGAATGTATAGAAATAAGTGTGTGTGTGTGTGAGTGTGTGTGCGATGCTGGATAGTTTAGGAAGGGAACATACCCTTTCAGTCTAGGAACAACCTAACCAATATCTGGTGAGCATATTACTCATTTCTCTACATACTCTCATTAGTCATAGGTGCATAACATATTAAAGGCAGGTAGAATCATTCTTTTGTAAAATATATATGGGTTCCGGAAGAGAAAAGTCCTTTCACCTTGTGCTATCTCAAGTAATCTACAAGATTGCTGCTACTGGGAGCTGTTTTTGCTGCCATTTTCAAAGATCCTGCCAGAGAACAAAGCTAACACAAAGGAAAGTATGTGCCAAGAAGGCAAAGATTTATGTATGTTTCATTCACGATGGCATCTCCAGCACTAACAACAGTGCCTGGCACATGGTAGGTGCTCAATAAATGTTTATTGATTGAATAAAATCAGAACCAAAAAATAGGAAGAGAGAATGGTTTGAACTCCTGGTTCTAGTGGTGTCTAGAACCAGCTCTACTCTTGGAACTTCCCAAGTAGATTAGTCAATAAATTCTCTTTATTCTTTTAGTTAGTGTAATAGATATTGTAAACCAGCTCACTCAAAAGACCTCAGCCCCATGCTAACATGACTCTGTCCACCAGAGCCTGAAATCTTAAAGTCTGCATTACCCAGATGCCTTTGCGGTGAGGATTTCTGCATGCGGTGTGTGTCCAAGTAGATGCATCTGAATGAGACTTGGAGTGGGTTATGAGCACCGCGGAGTGGCTATTCTGGCAGCGCCGTGGTAAAGGCATTTTGGTACTTCTGCAGAAGCTATGTCAGAAGTCCGGAGGTCTCGTCAGTCCCTAGCTCTGTGTGACCAGGAATGATGGCAGCAACTTCCTGGTCTAGTAGCTTTTGTGATCATGGCAGAGGCAGCATGGTCTTTATTTAATTAAGTCAGCTGTGGTACAGCGGCAGCAGCAGCAGCTTTGCTTGGGGCAGATTTTAGTTGTGGCTTCAGGAGTTGTTCTGAACGTCTAGCCTGCTACAAGTCTTTTAATCATTCTCTAGTAAGTTAATGCTCTTTAGCAAGTATTTCTCTGCTTAAGCTGGTTAGAGCGAATTCTGTTGTCTACGACTGACCAATACAACTAATTTAAGTTTCTGTCAATAAGCAAAACTGCGAGTCCAGACTATGTAGAAATTCTGAAGGAAAAACAACAAAAGAGCAGAAATAATTAAACTACGAGAGAACTTCCGAGTATATGAATGTGGAAAAATGTCATTTTCAGTGGAAAATATCAGACTGGTCTCAGACCTCCGTGCAACACCAAATAATTGTAAAACAATACAATAACATCCATAGAAACTCGAGGGTGAGAATGCTGTCATGTTTTTGTAATGTCAAAAGAATGACATTCTCAGATGTAAAACATCTCAGAATCAGACCATCTATATGTCCTGCCTGAAAAATTTCTCAAAGATGAGCTCTACTACATTTGTCAAATTACATTTCCAATTAAAAAATTGGAAATTTGTAGCAGAAAAAATCTGCAGATATATAACAAAACCAAAAACATATGAAAACAAAATTCATATAAATAAATCATAAAACTGTGTGAAACAAAACAATCGTGAAAGAAATATGTAGGGTTTGTTTTTTTTTTTATAGGAGGGTATATCTATTAGGCCTCTTTGTAAGCAGTAGAAATGAACTCTAAGCAAAGAAAGGGATTTATCAAAGGACTATGGTTAACCACAGAATCTAAACAAAAACTCAAGACTCAGGTCTCAGAAAGGATAGGATCCAAGGCAAGTCTGGAGATCCAGAAGGAACTGATCAACAATTTCAAGTCATTGCTGCTAGGATGCTCTATTACAACCATAATTGGTTTTTGTCAGGTGAAAACAAAGTGCTTCTAATTTACGCTGCTTGTTAGAATGTAGAAATGAGCATTTCCTAGCTCCGGTGCTCTATACTAGTGCCCAAGGCATTGTATTTTGCCCCATACACATGCTGAACAGAATTGCAACTAGAATTACCCTGTAATCATGCTAGCAGCAATCTATTGTCATTCTTCAAAACTGTGTGGGATACTTTCAGCCCCCTAGCTAGATTTTCCTCAAGTATCATTGGCCAGAGTGGCATCATTTTTCCATTTCTAAATTAATTAATGCAAGGAAAATGGATTATTTAGATTTGGGCTTAGTCTAATTAAGATTCACCCTTGAGTACTGGGGAGGAGTTCAGTCTCCTCAGGCACAGGGATGTTTTACAACTTTAAAAAAGTGTTGTAGAGCAAGTAAAAACAGCTGTTGGGTAGACCACAAACAGAGGCCTTAGTAACTGAAATTCCCCCAGGGATATAACATTGCCTTTGATTTGCTATTTGAATAGGGAGAGGGAACTCTATGTCTTCCATTTGATTCTTCTTACCATAATAAGGGAAAAGGTGGGAATTCTCCAGTTGTTGAGAATACTCTATTCAACATAGGAACTGGAAAAAATCCACAGAATTAATGGATTTAGAGTTTGACTGGGCCAAACTTTATTTATATTACCTGACTCGGGTAATTCTTTACACTGATAGGTAGGTCTCAGAGGATTTCTGTGTGCCAGAAATTACAATTAGCTCAAAGCAAGCATCTAAAAGTTTCCAAAAAGCCTAATATTTTCTCTCATCCTAGGATACAATTATCTTAATAAATGTCCTTTAGAAATATCTAGGAGTAATAGTCAAAGAATGAACTTTTGCTGTTATAAAAGGTACCTAGTCTCCTTTTCAGGCAAGATGCTATGAATCTGTGGATTCGGCTCTGGAAATTGGATGAGGAGTCATGAGTCTATTGTCTTGACTTGGGCCAGATCTTCGTTCATCACACTGAGCTTATTTTAGTTACACAAATCAAGTAAGACTTTAGTGGGAACCCTATGTTCAAATAAGCATAGCCAGAGATCTCTTAGAGTGAGGTCATCTGATCATGAAACTGGTGTTCCTGCCTATTATAACCATGCACAATTGTTTAGGGAGGCTACCTCACCAATGTGATCCAAAGATTCTCCTTCCCTAAATGAAGCTAGGGAATACATTTCAATTGCAGCATTTCCCACCAGCAATTTCCAACATTCAGAAAATAGTGAGCTTTTTTTTTTTTCTTTTTAAAGATGCTGGAATTTCCCTCAGCAGTGTGGGTCCCAAGGCCTTGAGGAAGGGATAATCATTCCAGTCCTTCTTGGGGCAACAGTCGTGGGTATACAAGCAGGACACTCACAATGGATGTCTTCCAGCATTCCTATTGCAAGGAGTCTTTATTTCCTTCCTGTATATATGCCAAGGGATTTTTGGCATCTCCCCTTTCTTTAATGAGGGCCAGTTTTGGAGCCTGATTTGCTTTATCCATCCAACCCTGTTGGATATCCAGCTGCTTAAGCCAGCACTTTGAATGCAGCACTTCTGGTAAGTGCATCCACATTGACAAATTCAGCCCAATCTAAAATAATGTCCACTATTTTTTTGTTAGTGCTTTCAAAACATGTTCCCATAGAAGTTTCACCAATACTTTCTTTATTTAAAGCAGCGAATCCCTGCAACCATTGCAATGTAAAATCCTTCTCTGGCAAAAGGAGAGTCCTGGCCAAATATCCAAGGCTAATGTTATTACTTGTTTTGTGTCTTTTACAGCTCGCTGCAACATGGAGAATTGGAGGATTCATTGTATTTAAAATGCCAGGAATGGTGGGCACAAAATATGGTAACAACATTCTCCAAAACCCATTTTCTAGTGGTTCTCAAAAGAGTTGAGAGTGGGAAGTATCAAAATCACTTGAGGAACCTTTGCAAAACGTACTTAGCTGCCCCTACGCCCAGAGATAAGGCAGAAGGTGGTGGAGATCAGGGAAGGGAGGTCATGTCTATTAGAAAAGCTCTCTAGGTGTTCTGACAGGCATCCTCCCGTACTCACATCTCATCCCCCCCAGAATAAGGGGGGAGGAATAGAATTATTGTTTACCATAAGTTATAAGGAGCGTGACTCTTCTTACATTGTGAAATGTTATGTTATGTTACTGTTTCCAGCTATTCTTTTCTCTATAATGACGTATACTTTCTCATCCCATTTTCTGAGTTAGCCATGTGACTTGGGTCGATGAAAGACAAGAAGAAGTTACAGTGTGTTAATTCTAAGCAGAAGCTTTAAGAGGCAGTGTATATTGCTGCCAACTTGTTTGCTTTTTCCTCTACCAAGAGAATGGCACGTTCCTAACAGTGGCTACTTCTTTAGCCTGATTCCCAGAATAAGAAGACCCAGAGAAGAGAGTTGCAGCCACTGACAGGTACCATGAACAATAAATAAATGCTGATTTTTGGAAGCTGTAGAAATTTCGAGTTGCTACTGCAGCCAATCAGTCTAACATACATGGAAGGATATTTTTTTAGAGGAATGAGCACCTTGGTGGGTTTGGTTAGATATTTAAAGTGACACCAAACCTTGAGTTTGGGGTTTAAATTAAGGACAGCTAAATTTCTTTGTATAAGAAAGTAGGAAAGCTTTGTTTTATCTGGGAGAGGAGGGATTGACCAGGGAAATAAAATAGAGAAAGCAGAGGTCCAAGCAATGAAGATCCAATAATTGTTAAAGGACTTTTAGCCCAGGTATATCTAACCTGGAATTTTATATTTTCCATTTAGCTAAGTATACTACATATAAATGCCACGTGTGAGGGTGTTTTGGGGAAAATGACGAGTTCTGCACTGGGTTAACTGTCCAGAAGAGAAAGATCAAGTAATGCTAAGTCCATTCATCAGCTAATCCAATTGAGCAAAGCAGAAACTTGAAGTCTGCGGAGAACATGGGAATGTAAGAAATTATAAGGAGGGTTTCACTCCCACAAACCAAACAGTGGGCATTTAAAACTATATTTTCTAGATTTTAAAGCCTAGATTTGAAAGTCCTTAAAGCAATGTTAGTAGAGCAATGCTAACCATACACTTAAATAATAATCATACTTATCCCAAAAATCTAAGAGTGATTCAATATTAGGAAAGTTATAAGGATATCTTAAAGATAATTAAAAATCACTTAATGACCACTAAGTAATTGTTGAATGACATCTGATATTAATTTCTTTAAGGAAAAGAACCTTTTTAAAAGTATAGAAGAGCACTTCTCTACTGTGATTTAAAAAAATTTTTAAGTGTCATTATTACCCCTTTTGTCTCTAATGATTTTCTTCTGGAAATTTTATCCAACATAAAAATGCAGAAAACAGAAATAAGAATTGTAACTGTTAGAAAGTGGCTATGTTATTAATATTGCAGATGAAATGATCGAATACCTAGGAGACACAAAAGGATTGTGTATAATAAGATCAGTTTACATAAATAAAATTGATAATAATATTTGCACCATATTCATTTTAGAGAAAACCAACCATTTTAAAGATGTCAGCCCTTCTCAAATTAATTTATAAGTTTATTTCCAGTTCTTTTTCTTATTTGTTATTAGTTTATCTTCTTTTTTATTTGTATTTATTTTATTTCATTATTAAAAATTTTTTTTTAGGCGAGGCAACCTTTGGTTGACCTCACAGATTGCAAAGACCTTGTCATCTTACAATCCTTTATTTTTTATTTTTTATGCCTACAGCACCTGGTCTTCCTAGGTGGTCTCCCATCCAAGTACTAACCAGGCCCGACCCTGGTTAGCTTCCGAGATCAAATGGGATCAGGCTTGTTCAGGGTGGCATGGCCATAGGTTTTCTTCTTTTTTTAAACTGAGATATAATCTATATATACCATATTAGCTTCAGGTCTACAATTCGATATTTGTATATATTGTGAAATGATCACTACAATAATTCTAGTTAACATACATGCTTATATTTTTTTCTTCTGATGAGAACCTTTAAGACCCACTCTCTTAGCAGCTTTCAAATATCCAATACGGTATTATTAACTATAGTCACCATGCTGTACATTACATCCCTATGACTTATTTATTTTATAAAGTTTGTACCTTTTGACCTCCTTCGCCAATTGCGCCCACCCTCCACCTTCCCGCTTCTGGCAATCGCCAATCTGCTGTCTGTATCTATGAGTTTGGGTTTCTTATTTTTTTGTTTTTATAGTCTACATATAAATAAGATCATGTAGTATTCTCTTTCTCTGACTTATTTCAGTTAGGCTACTGCCCTCAAGGTCCATCTATGTTGTTGCAAATGACAATATATTTCTTTCTTTTATATATATAGATATATAGATTTATAGATATATAGATATATAAATATGTAGATATACAGATACAGATATGTAGATATATAGATATAGGTATAGAGATATAGATATATATTGCTGCAATGAACATAGGCATAGGACTACATATATCTTTTCGAGTTAGTGTTTTTATTTCCTTTGCATAAATATCCAGAGGTGGAATTATTGGATAATATGGTAGTTCTATTTTTAATTTTTTGATGAATCTCCATACTGTTTTCAATAGTGGCTGCACCGGTTTACATTCCCAACAACAGTGTACAAGGGCTCCCTTTTCTCCACATCCTCACAAACACTTGTGTCTTTTTGATAATAGCCATTCTAACAGATATGAGGTGATCTTTTATTGTGGTTTTGATTTTTCATTTCTCTGATGATGAATGATGTTGATAACCTTTTCATGTACCTGTGAGTTTTATTCGGAAAAATGTCTATTCAGATATCCTACCTCTTTTTAATTGAGTTTGTTTTCTTATTTGTTTGATTTTTTGGAATCTGACAAAATCATTCTAAAGTTCATTTGAAATAATAAACTCATTAGAATAGCAATGAAAAGATGAAAAAAAGTGAGTAATGAGGAATAGTTTATCTTATCAGAATTAAAGATATAAAAATGCATAGTGGTTAGATGAAAAGGACATGAGTTTTGGATCTAGTAACTGAGGTTTGAATTCCTGGCTCTGACACATTCTAGCTATGGAATCTTGGACAATTAATATCTTTAAGCAAATTGTGTATTATAGAGTCTAACTGCTTTACTCCCCCAGCCTATTCCCACAATCATATCCTTGACATGGCCTTATCATGTATACAGGATACTTCCCTGCCTCTTGGCTTTGGACTTGGCCTTGTGACTTGGTTTGGTCAGTGGCATGTAGGTAGGAGTAACAAGTCTAGGTGTTAAGGAGCCTCCACAGCTCTGCTTGCCCTCTTGAGTGACTGTTGCTTCCAAGAAGACTTCTCCTAGTGACCTACTGCCCTTTCATCCTGGGCCCCAGGGTGAATGAATGTAGAGCACAGCTACCCCAGCTGCCCCAGAGATCCATGAGAATAAATAATTGCTGTTTTAAGCTATCGAGAATTAGCCAATGAAATGTATCAGTTGGTTCTTAAGGAAGATTCCCAGGAAGTGCCACAAACACTTCCGTTTACGCCTTATTGGCCAGAAATTAGCCACATGGCCAATTCTAAGGGCAAGGGAGGCTAAGAAATGCAGCCATCTAAATTTGGTATTCTATGACTATGGAAAGGGGAAAATGGCTTTGGTGTGACAACTAGCACTCTCAACTACAGGTCTGTAACCTCTAATGATTCTTCTTAATTGGGGTAAAATAGATATAACATAACATTTACCATCTAATCATTTTAAGTGTACAGTTGAGTGGAATTAAATACATTCATAATGTGCAACCATCAATCATTATTGATTCTGGAATGCCTCTTCAAACAAACGATTACTTATTTTTTATAAATGAAATCATTCTTTATGATTGTTCACCTATTAGCTTTTGTTCTTCACTTAACTTCCTAAGAGAGCTTTCTATGTCAATAAATGTAGAGCCAAATAACTTTTCTTCGCAGCTTTATACTTCCCATAATATGGCCATAACGCAATTTATTTGACTATTTCCCCTTAGCTTATTTCCCTTTTTCCTAATTCAAACAATGCTAAAACAAACCCCTTGTACATCCATATTTGAATATAGGTGTATCTATTTTTGTTGGAAATATTTCTTGACATGAGATTGTTGGTTCAAAGTGTATATGCATTTTTATTTCAAAAGATACTATAAAATTACTCCCCAAAAAGTCTTTAATAATTTATATTTCCAAATGAGTATATAAGAATATCTTTCGGAAAGTGATTTTTGACAGTAATATGCCGAAAGCCTTAAACTGCTTATGTTTCTTGTCCCATTAATTTTGTTGATTAACATTGTCCCAGAAAATAATTCTAAAACACCAAATAAATTCTAACAAATATATGCACTGTAACATTAAACATAATAGTTAAAAACTGGATACAACCTAAATTTTAAAAATAGAGCAAGTAAATTATTATAAAGCTCTGTACGGCAATTGCAAGGAAGATTACAAAGACTGTTTAGTAACATGAAAATGCTCATGATAAAATGTTACTTGAAAATCACAAGATTTAATTAGAAGTTTAATCAAAATGTTTAAAATTAATTGTGTTTTAAATATATACCTGTTGATACTGCTTTCTCTTACCTATCTTTCCACTTTCTATATTTCTCATTAATTTTTTCCCCTTCTTTCATTCTCCCCACTTCCACCCCTGACCTATGGATATTGCTGTTTCCCCTTAAGAGCTGGAGGGCGGGGCATGCAGGTGGGGCATGCAGGCGGGGTGGTCGTGTAAAGCAGACGTGCTAACCACTACACTATGGAGCTACCCCTCTCATTTTTCTTAACCGAAGACTACTTTTCTAATTAAAAAATATTATTCATAGCACTTAGCAAAGTGTTCTGCACTTGTTAGAAATTGTATTCAATGGGCTCTCTGATGACTATCCTTGAGGCATTTATAAAAAGGAGCCAATTAAAAATATAATGTAACAAACATCTTGGGTTCATCCTGGCATTATGCATATATATAGTTCTCATCTTAAGCAAAATTATGAAGAAAGAAAAATTAGTTTTTGTTTTCCACCTTTCATGTCACCTTCCCTTTAATTCTCTTTATGTTCTGTATTCTATTCTCAAAAAATCTTGCTTTATAATTGCCATTACTGTATAAATGGATAACAGCATCCAGAGTTATTTTCATTTTTTAAAAAATCTAATATTTAAAACTAAGAAAATTAATATAAAGCTGTTAGCACAGAGAGAGTGTTCAGTAAGTGTTGACAATGATGATAGTGATGCTAAGAATGATGATACTAATCACGGAGAAGAAGTCTTCAAGAGTAAAACGGAGGAAAAGTGATTATTCTCCATTATGACACTTTCAACATATTTGGAATTTCCTTCTCCTTAATGTAAAAGAGCTTGTGATAGACCCATGGTATGTGATAATACTAGAGATAAATATGATGACAGCAATGATCAAACCCTTCTTAAATCTGTTTATAATCTGAATCTATATAATTGTATGGGTTAGTGAATTCCTGTTATAAGACATTAGCATTTTATTTTAGTAATATTAATATTGTCTTTTGAAGCTTGAAGGGGCATAAATATATTTTTATATTTGTGGAGAAAATTTAAATTAATCCTATCCATATTTGATGCTTGCCATGACATTATAAGCTAAAACGTACAAGGCTATTTTTTTCCTCCTATGCACCATGCCTAGGATTTGGTATCTCAGGTAAATGGTGGAACTTGGCCATGGCTGCATGCAAAAAGCTAGGCTTTCTCTAGCTGTGAAGAACGAAGGCTTACTTCTAGCCTAAACTTTTGCACAACTATATATTTTTTTCTATTAAAATAACCACTTCTTAAACTTAGAATAAATATTAACTAGTTACTAATTATCATTATTTGATTTTTAAGGAAAGATTAGGAATTTAGCATAAGTTTAAAAATATGCCTAGCCTTAAGGCCATTTAGTGTCTTCCTGGATACTTTCAAGGGTATAGAAACATAATTCTGTTTCTATTTTAGTGCTTCACTGAATTTCCTAGAGTCCAAAGACATTTGGAATTTACAAACATTTCCATCTGATTCCAGCTTTACTTATATATTGTCTCATTTTAGAACAAACCTTTGGGTGCCACCAACCCAATCCAAAAAAGCTTATAAGATATTCTCCTAAACAAAGGTAGAAATTATTTCATTCTACCTCACTAAGTTCTGTATTAAGCTTTACAGCACAATTTACAGATTGTCTTTCATAGGCTTCCTGAAGTCTGAGAAACTACACGTTTTAGTTTTCAATTAGCAATAATGGCACCTCGGATAAACCTCATTGGCTATGATACTGCCACTGAGCAAAGCTAGAAACTACACATTTTAATTTTTCACTTTTAATATTGATAAACAGAAGTTGCTTTCAATGTCAGTCATATGCTCTATAGCTGTCTTCCCTTTTCCAAACTGACAACTTAAAAACATTGTTGTTGCTTTATCTGCATTTTCCTGATTATTGGTGAAGTTGAGAATTTTTTCATGTTTACTGATCATTTGAATTTCTTCTGTAAATTTTGTCAGTTTAGATGTTTTACCTATTTGTTTATTTGGACTGTCTTTTCCTAATTAGTTTCTTTCTCTCTCTATGTATTATAGATATGAATCCTTCATTTAATATATGTTACAGATACTTTTATTTTCATTGTTGGGTATCTATTAACTTTGGTTATTGTCTTAAGAAAGTTTTACTTCTTATGTAGTCAAACCTGTTCAGTTTTTTCCTTTCTGCTTTTTGAATTTTGCATTTTGCTTATCAGATCTTCTATTTCATGATTATAAAAATTTTATCTTATACTCACTTCTAAAACATATCTTGGATGTCTTTATGTGTTTAATTTTTTAAAATAAACTTTTAATTTTATAATTGTTTTAGATTTACAAAAAAGTTGTGAAGGTAGTACAGAGTATTCCCATATACCCCAAACTCAGTCTCCCTGTAATTAATGTCTTATATTAGCATGGTACATTTCATAGCTAATGAGCCATTATTGATATTATTATTAACTGAAGTCTATACTTTATTCATATTTCCTTAAGTTTCTACCTCATGTCCTTTTTCTGTACCAGGACTCCCATTATATTTTGAATACCTTATTACATTTAGCCCTTATGTTTCTTTAGCCTTGTCAGTTCTGTGACAGTTTCTTAGACTTTACTTGTTTTTGACGGTTTTCTTGACAGTTTTGAGGAACGCTGGTTAGGATATTTGTAGAATATCCTTCAACTGGGATTTGTCTGATATTTTGCTTACAATGAGATCAAGGTTTTGTGTTTTGAGGAGGTAGATCACAGAGGTAATGTACCCTTCTCATCACATCATATCAAGGGTACATTCAACAGATATCACTATTGATGTTGACCTTGGTCACCTAGCTCAGGTCATGTTTCTCTACTGAAAAGTTACTCTTTTCCCTCCATTTTCACACTTAAGGTGTGGGGCATTCCTGCTCTGCTTCCTTGAGTATAGAGCATTCTGTTTGTCTGTTTTTAACTGTTTGATTCTTTAATTCATTTGGAATTTATTCTAATATATCATCAGAGCAGACATTGAAGCTGTTTCTTTTCTCTTTTGCGTAATAGATATTTCTTTCTTTCGGTGTTGTCATTGTGGAAATTGACACTGTCCCTAGCTCTTAGAGAGAGGGTCCTGCTATTTTAGACCAAACAAGGAATTCTCATCCATCTTCCACACTTATCATTTATTCAGGTGTAACCCCATCATTGTTGCTGAGGAACGGCCAAGCTGAAAGCTTGAGCCAATGACAAGAAGGGTGGTTATGGGAGCACTCTGGGAGAGGCAGTTTCTCTTTTAAGGGAGCTACCGAAAGACAATGCTTTATCTCCTTTTGGGCAGTTCAATGTACAGATTTAAAGCTTAGAACTTCGACAGCCATTCAGCCATAGGATGAAGCTGACATTGTAGAAGTCAGAACTCAGAGGCAGAAAAAAAAAAAGAAAGAAATCAAATAAACTCTTCAGTGTCTTTCATGTCAGTATTGAGCCACTAAATCAAAGCCACACTGCAGTCTGCTCTGTCTCTTGGTCTTGCAGTTAAATGAGCCCTTTGTTGTGTAAGGCAGTTTGGGCTAGGTCTTCGATTGCTTGCAGTATAAAGAAGACTGAAATAAGGGCATATAAACAGAGATATAATGTTATTTATTTGTTTATTATTTATTAGTCAGTTGTCCCAATACAATTTATTTAGTGGTTCATTCTTCTACGATGTAAAATGTCACTATCATAAACAACATTTCCACATAAAAATGATTCTGTTCCTGGCTTGGTATTCTTTATATATATACATTAATTTATCTGTTTCTGAGTTAATACCTCACTGTTTTAATTACCACAGTTTTATCATATGTTTTGACTCTTGGTAGTTTCTCTTCATTGTTCTTTTAAAAAAAATAAGTTTCTCTTCATTGTTCTTTAAAAAAAAAACTTATGGGCTCTTTTCACGTACTTTCTCTTCTATTTGAACTTGATGGTTCATTAAATTCCATAAAAAATTCTTTCGAGAGTTTTCAAAAATTGGGATTACACTAAATTTACAAATTAAACATGGAGGTGAATGTGGCTCTGGTCAACATTTTGACTATAGCCATTCAGAGATGCTGGGCTTGAGGGCCCTGATTCCTATTTTATGGAAACTATGAGATAATACATGTGTTATTTTAAGATGATAAGTTTTGGGGTAATTTGTTATACAGCAATTGATTATGCAGACAGAAAGTAATAAATTATGTTTATGTATGTTTTCAATATTCTTATTTTTGATTCACATTTAAAAAAATTCAGTTTAGGGGGAAAAAATGGCGTAGATGATAGAAGCTCTGTTCATCTCTCCGGTGACCAAATCAAAGTTGTGACAGAAACAAGGAGCAGCAGCAAGGAAAATAACCTATGATCTAGATGAACAAGCTATAAATAAGCAGAAATCCAAGAAAGTATCCTGCAATGGCAGAAGGTAGGACGGTCTGGAGAGGCTGAGCTGGAGGCTGTGGCAGCAGCAGACACCTCTGAAAGGGTCCGTGTCTGCGAGCAAATTTTTGTGGTGATGGACCTGTTCGCTCTGCGCACTAGTGCCCATCTGGCTGCATGCAGGAGGCACCAGGACTTACAGGGAGACATTGTTGTGTGAGGGCCTAGGCGAGACTCGCTGTATACAGAAGTGCTGGAGGTATCCATTGTTCCTCTCTTGAGCCCTTCCCACTCCCAGTGTGCAGAGGTGGCAGCGCCATCATAGAGACGTCATCAAACTGGATTACAGAGGTCAGTCTGCACAGAGGATTCCCTGAAACTCCGCCTTCCCCAATTTGCGGCCCCACCCAACCCACATCCAGGTGTGTCCTCGCTTAGTCAGGTGCCTCTTGCAGAGCAGTGCCTAGACTCACAATGGTGGCAGCTGGCCTCAGTTTCTGATGTGGCCTTTTGAGGCAACTATAAGCACAGCATCTGTGGATTACTTGCTGAATCTTAAAAGGTGCCCCAGAGTGGCACAGGCTGGGGCTACATTTGGCCTGCAGCCGAACCACTCTCAGGACTGTGCCACTGGACACCTACAATACAAAGTTGCATTAATAAGACTGGGAGACTCAGGAGCTTTGCTTAGTACCTAGAAACAGACACGGAAAGGCAGCCAAAATAGGAAGACAAAGAAGCAGAAATAATATAAGAGAACAGAACAGAGATTCAGAAATAATGGTGTCAAGCAATCTATCAGATGCAGAGTTCAAAACACTGGTTATAAAGATGCTCGACAAACTTATAGGAAGCGTAGATAAATTCAGTGAGAACTTCTACAAAGAGATGAAAAACATAAAAATGGAAATAGAAATTATACAAGGGAACCAGTCAGAAATGAAGAACACATTACCTGAGATGAGAAGTATATTAAATGGAAGAAACAGTGAATAAAGAAGAAGATCAAATGATCTATATACAGGATGGGAAAACCAAGGACACTCAGTCAGAATGGTGAGAAAAAAAGCCAAGACTATAATAATAATTTAATGAGCTTATGGGACACTATTAAAGGTAAAAATATACGTGTCATGGGGTACCAGAAAAAAGACAAGACATTGAAGAGCTATTTGAAGAAATAATGATGGAAAACTTCTTTAACCTGGTGAAAGGAATAGACATGCATCCCCAGGAAGCTCAGAGAGTCCCTAAAACAAGGAACTCAAAGAGGCCCACACGAAGACACATCATAATGAAAATGCTTAAGGTTAAATACAAAGAGAGAATCTTAAAAGCAGCAAGAGAAAAGCAGTTAGTTACCTACAAGGGAGCACCCATAAGACTGGCAGCTGATTTCTCAAAACAAACTATGCAGGACAGAAGGATTTGGCAAAAAATATTTGACAGGGTGAAGACCCAGGATCTACAACCAAGAATACTTTATCCAGCAAAACTATCATTTAGAGTTGAAGGACGGATTCAGAGCTTCCCAGACAAAAATAAGCTAAAGGAATTTATCACCACCAAGCCAGTATTACAGGAAGTGTTGGAGGGACTTCTTTAAGAAGAAAAAACATGTATCAAATCCATGAATAAAGAATGGTAATAATTATATTCCTATCAACAAGTACCTCAAATGGAAAAGAATTAAGTGCTCCAATCAAACGATAGAGTGGCTGAATGGATAAGGAAACAGTACCCTTGCATATGCTGCCTACAGGAGACTCACTTCAGATTAAAAGATACACGCAGACTAAAAGGAAGGGGATGGAACAAGATATTGCCTTAATGGACCTAGAGGATATTGTGCTGAATGAAATGGGTTGGATAGAAAAAGACACATATCACATGATTTCATGTACATGTGGAATCTAAAGAACAAAGTTGACAACAACAACAATAAAAGCAGACAAACTCATAGATACAGAGAATATTTAGTGGGATACTAGATGAGAGGGGGCTTGGGGGACAAAAACAGGCAAAGAGATTAAGAGGTACAAATAGTTGCGGAATAGACATGGAGATGTAGAGTGTAGCATGGGGAGGATGGTCAATAATGTAATAAATATGTAAGGGGAAGGAGGGTTACTAGATTTGTTGGGGTGATTACTTTGCGAATTATGTGGATCTCTGATCATCACTATGCTATACAACTGAAACTGGTATATTATTGTATGCCAATTGTAAGTGGAATAAAACCCATTTAATTGTACAATGTAAATACAAGCAATTAATTGTCCATTATATTTCAATAAAGATGAAAAAAAATCTTAAGGGAGAAAGATGGGTAAAGAAGGTTTTTAGAAAGTTGTGCTGTGTCAGTACACCACTTTCATGAAACTGTTAGTGAAAACCTACATCTATGTAAGCTCTTTGAAGTTGGATTTGAGTTAGATTTGAACTTATCTCAGGCTAAGACTGGTTTAAGGATAGCTCAATTTTATTCCAGCTTCAATCTATCTATTAATTATATACTTCCCACTTTTTTTCCCTGTTGCCCTAGGTCTCATTGTCTAATTTTCCAGCAGTGTTAATGCTGTTCCCACTATAGATCTGTCTAGGGGTATTCTTATTTCGTTAAGTTTCCTGGCCTAGAAGTAAATAAGTTTTTTTCTGCTTAGTTTAATCAAGACAAATCAGAAATTATTTAGAGACCATAGGCTAGAATAAAAAGAAATTTAAAAAACCCCAGAAATACAAAAAGATAAATTATGAAAGCATAGCATAGATTAGTTTATAGAGCTTAAGTTACTTATATTAATGTAACTAAAGGTTGGCCATGGAAAGGTTTTAATTGTTAGAGTTTACCAGGTTCTCAGTATTGATTTTTTTTTTTTTTACTTTAGTTCTGTATCTGAGTGTCTTAACCAGTCATTGCAGTGTTTTGAGAGATCTTCAGCTTATTCTGGAACTTACCTTTGTATAAAACAGAAACTGTTTTTCTACTTATAACTGATGTATAAGGAGTTTGGATTTTGCAAAATGGAAGGCATTTTTGTTTAGCTGAGCTCCAGCACATATTAATTTGAACTACAGCATTTTCTAAATGACACAACTTATTAATATTTTATTACGTACAAGCTTGAGTCCTCATTTTACTCTTACGTATAGTCTATATTTTCCTTTTTTTGTTTGTTTTAAGCAACAAGATGTTTGACTTGAAGGAAAAACTATCTAGGATTCATTTCTTTTAGAGTAATGTATCCCTACTTAAAGATAGATTGCCATACATGTAACAGCTGTGTACAAAAAAGTTATAAAATTGTCCTTGGTTTTACAATGATAAATGAAAAACATTAAAATTCTTCACTTAAAATTCTTCACTTCAGACCAGCCTGTGACTTCAGGATGAGCAGCAGTGAGCTCAAGAACTGGAGCAGTTCATTCTTCCTTGGTCATAGCCTTTTCAGCAACGGTCTGCTTTTCCTTTTCAATCTCTTCAGGATCTCTGCAGAAGTAGAGATCAGGCATGACCTCCCACAGGTGTTCATGCGAGATCGTGCCACGCACGTGCAGAACTTCCCAGGCCAGCATCCATCACCTCAGACCCAGTGAGTGAGCCCTCTTGCTGTTGCAAGGGATGGCAATGTCCACAGAGTGCAGAAGAGAGCCTAACATGAGATACCTCTGTGAGAGGCTGGTGGCCAGCCCTGGTATGGGTCTTAGGAGTCTTGAGACTTTTTTCCTGAGTAATTCAGGAGAAAAACAATTCCTTTTATTCACTAACAGATGACACACCAGGCACACTGGAGTCAGTCCTTAGTAGTTACTATTCCCTTGGTTTCACATTTCTCTTCCTACAGCTATCGGCATGGCTCTCTCCTCGACTTCCTTAATTGCCCTTCGTTAAGGCCTTTGCTAGCCACCCTATCTAAATTTCATCCCTTCCACTTTATATTTCCTTTTAATATTTTATTTTTCTCCCTCACCAGTTTTCAGTACCTAACATTATTGATTAATAACTTATTTCTCTTATATGTTTCCTCGAACAGAATGTAAACCTCATGAGGGCATGAATTTTTACTATTTGCCTGTTTTCTTTACTGCTGAATCGCCAGTAAATAGAACAGTACCTGGCATACAAAGTGCTCAGTACATATTTATTGACTGACTTACAGTAGAATAAGGCTTGGCTTTGCAGTTATAAAGGCCTGGGTTAGAATGTAGATTTTCTGTTTGGCCTAGGGTAACTCCCTTCAACCCTTTGAACCTCAGTTTTTTGACCTGTAAAGTGGAAAAAAATACCTAATGAGACAATGTAGGCTACTTACATGTGTCTGATATTATTGGTGTCATACAATGATAATTGTTAGCCCTCTCCCTTTCAAATTGAGGGGAAACCTCAGAGATTTTTCTGATATTATTCCTCCTCCTCCCACAAACCTTTATGTGTGTCTTAGTCAGGGTTCCAATAGGAAATCTTTTTGAATGTAGGGTCATTTGAGGAGGGCTGAGGTCTAGGGGAACATAGGGAATAGAAGAAGAATCCAAGGAAAAGCAGAGTAGTCACTGTTCCTAGGTCCAAAGAGACAAGGAGCAGGAAGGAGAGTTTGGCCCTAGGTGACCTCACAAGAAGGGAACCAGGGGAATAAATAGCCTGACCTTACACTCCTTTCTCCCTCAGATGATCTCCTGGTGGGTGTTCGTATGTCAGACCCAACCAGAAATCAGAGGGCTGGGATCTCAATGATGTCAGCCATACAGGTTAGCCCCCAGGGCAGAAAGCAGATGGAGAAGCATGGAGAGTGAATCTGGGGGAGCAAAAGAAAGCTATCAAACTCAGTGCCCTTACTATGTATAAGGTACTTGCTATGCGCGCACGCACGCGAACGAGCGAGAGGAGAGAGAATAAAGACATAGTTCAGTTCTCAATAGACTCACAGTTGGGTTGGGATGTCAGTCAAATAAAGAGAACTTCAATACAGTGTGATAACCACTGTGTAAAAGCCAGCACAGTGTGTTATGGGCAGCTCTTTCACAAAAATGTCAGAGGGAGTGGGGTGGTGGTATTGGGAGTCTGACTGGAGATTAAGGTTGGTTACATAATTAAGAGACCATCTTAAAGGATAACAATTCGAGCCCATTTTAAAATGTGACAATTTTTTTAAAAGGATGCAATGACTTTTTCTGAAAGATTTTTTCTAATAAAATACAAGAGGATGGGAATAGGGAGGGCATAGAAGTGAAGATGATGAGAATGAGAAATATAATGAAATAATTTCAAAGTTTCTTCCTAGCTTAACATTTTAATGTTTTAGTTTTTTGTTGTCCTGTTACTTCTGAACTATTAGACTGTGAGTCTTTCATAAATGCAAATGAACATAAAATTCTATAATAACCTCTCTTGTTCACAGAATTTGGCTTTAGGTTTCAACAATAAATGGTCTTTACACATTTAAAATAACTAAATTTAGGGAGGATATAATGGTTTGAAAATAAATCATGTAAGTTTATTACATGTGAAATTTAAAATTATACACAAAGAGGAATAACTATTAAAAGACAAGTTTAATTTGGATTAATGTTCATAAAGCTCCTTTATTCAACATTCTCTTTATATTCTTTGTTTTAGTCTCCAAAAACTCATTATATGACACATCTCGATAATTTCTGTCAAAAGCAAAATCATTACATAGTAGCTGTATATGGTCATAAGAAAGATATTTATAGACAAAATTTAAGGTTAATGGTATACACACAATAGAGATGCATGAAGAGGTCAAATTACAATGAAGTAAGGGCCTTGGGTACAGGTTGAGAGGAAAGGGTGTCAAGAGGGAAAGAAACAAACTTTTCTCGAGTACTTTTCTATGCACCATAATTTGTCTAGTTTGCCAGGTTACCCAATTGAACAGCTGGCACTGAATCTGGTGCACTGAGAGCTCTCACTGCAGTAATTATTTTCTTTGTAATTAGACATAATTATTGTAAAATGTAGTGAGGAGCTTGTCCACAATCCAAATGAAACAAGAATTTCCAGAGGTATTCCTAGTACTGTGGCTACAAATGTCAAGTGGCTGGGGGGGAAAATATAACCAATAATTATAAACAGAACTAGAGAGTGAAGCGTAGGCAGTTAGTATTACTTCAAAGGGCTGTGCAAGATGTTTGGGGTGTATCCTTGAGAAACCCAGAGAAATGAATCAAATCGGAATTGGGGCAAAAACAGTGAGATGCGCCAGCTAAAAGGAACATACCCCTGACCAGAATAGATGCTCTGGGTCCTAATTAGGCCTCGCCCTCTCGCTCTTCCCAGTCTCCCCTCATTTTTACCCCTTCCCTGCGCCGGTCCCGCCCTCCGCCACCAACTCCGCCCACCCTTCTCTGCGCCTGGCTCCGCCCACCAGCCGCGGACTGCGGCCGGCTCCGCCCCCACCCCGCGCCTGGCTCCGCCCACCCTCCCAGGACCGCGGCCGCCGGCCGAGGGGCGGGGCGGGCGGGGAGAAGTCGCACTCCGGGGCGGGAGGGGGATCCGCCGCGGAGTTACGGGAAAGTTGTTCCGAGTTCCTGGAGTTTCCTCTGTGGTTCCCGGGCTCCGCCGGCCGGTGGCCCGGCCTCTTTCCTCCCTCTGGCCTTCCCTGCTCACCAGGTCCTTCCTTCAGCCCCCGGCCGCCATGGAGCAGCCGCCGGCCCCCAAGAGGTAACGTACGCGGGGAGCGGGCAGAAGGTGGGAGGCGGCGGCTGCGGGGCGGGGGCAGCTAGGCCCGGCGGGACCGTGACACCCTCCCCGACTGCGGGACCCCGGGCCGGGTGCCTCGGGGGTGGGGAGGCAGGTCCGAGCGCCCGGCCGCGCCTGTCCTCGGGGCGAAGGGGAGGAAGACGCTTGCCTGCCCGCGGCCGGCCTGGCCTGGCCCGGCGCGCGTGGAAAGTCGGTGGGCAGCGCGGGACTCCATGACCCTGGACTCTTGGGGCGGGCCGAGTTTTCCCTAGTGGCAAATTCGTGAAGCCAGGGAGACATAAAACTAGGAAATTATTGGACTTCTCACAGCCATGTAGGCTTTCATGTCAGATGTTTTTCATAATATTGCCTTTTTAAATTTTTTGGGAAGGCGGGTTTGTTTACAGTTTAAGGAATTAAATGTTAATAGTTACACAGTCTATGAAACTTGTGGATATGCTGCACTGACAGGTGTTCCTCCCTCTCAAGTTCAAAAGTATTTATGGGTGCAAGACAGGAATCTTAAATTAGAACCCCTCCCCCATAGAGTTTTTTTTTTTCTTTTAGCATGTAAAAATGTGATGCTTTGGTATTTACTGTTAGTTTATATCCAATATTTGATGTACTGGAAGTGTAATAGTACACAGTAGATACGTTTGAACTAATATCTGAAATGATCTTAGGAAGCTAAATCAAGGTTATCCATTGATTTAAGTTCATAATGTGCATTTATCCCCCAAGAATGAATCAATCCACTAACTGATTTTGGATAAAATATTTAACTTCAGTCTTTCATTTTTAGTTTATAAAATAAAGCTACTAATCTCTGTCCCAGATAGTGATATAGCGAAGATTAAAGAGTTTGTGTGTTTTGACACCTGGAGACCTCTAGCTGAAAGATGGTGTATTCATGAACATGAAATAATTAAAAAGGTAGGAACCTTGTGAGCTATTGTGAATTGGGTGACTGACCTTGAAGCCTGGAAACCATCTGTTCAGGTGAAAAACGGAGGTTGTGAAGGGGCTTCCAAAGGAGACCCGTTAACAGACAGAGCCTGTCATAGACTCTTTCCTGGCATTTAGTAAAGTATTTGAATTCTGGTATTGATTGGTCACCCAATTTTAGTACTATTGAGGAAAACTGGCAACTTTTTTTTCCTTTTTTTATTTTGGTAGTAATGTAAGGGGCACCTCTGAGCTAGCACCATGAGACAAATTTGAACAACTCTGAATTGAAGTAGAAGCTTTCCCTACTGATTAGCTCTACTCCAAGTTATCAGAATTTCATTATAGATGTAAGAGAACACCTGCCCTTGAAGGTACATTAGAGGGCTTAGGGCCATGTGTAGGTGGCATGCATCACCATTCCATGGTGACGTACTTTTTTCAAAGTAGTGGTTGCGTATTTAATGGACTTAGTTTTAGCTCTCTTCAGAGAGACATGTTAATCTAGGAAGGCATTACTAAAGAACAAAAGATATGTGACAATCCCATATATTTGAATATCTCAATTTTTTTCATAGCATTTTCATTTTTATAATGTCATTTAATCCTTATAGCAACCCTATCGTGTAAGGTGGATTATAGGTATTAATCCTGTAATTTTGTAGATGAGGACACTAAGAGAGTTTGCTCCAGCTTTGAGTGGCATAACTGATAGTTTTTGTATTGTCCCTATTAATCATTTCCTTCGAATAATGAAATATAGCTACCATTTCTGAGGTCATACTGTTTTCCAGGAACTTTATATATGCATTCCTTTATTTTTTTTTCTTGAGAAATAGGAATCCAGGTTCTGCAATTTCCTATGCTAGTTCTAAATTTAATTTCTTTATCTGTAAAATGTATTGTGAGGAGTAAATGAGGTCATATGTAAATGAGATCAGTACTCTATAATGTGTTCAATAATGTTAGTTGTTAGTTTATGTTTTTCTTATTAAATGAAGCTCAGAGAGGTTAAATAGCTTGGTCAAGTGGAGAAGGTGCCAGACAATCCCTGTTGTGATTGGCTGCAGAGTGCACCCTCTCATCGTGAACAGTGATGCCTCTTTTTGAAACTCACTTGCTTTCTTACCATTCCATGGTGTGGTGGTCATCTCTTTCTACAGTTTTCTGGTCCCTTTTGCTTGTTTGTTTATTCATTTTTGTTTGTTTACTTAATCCCTGTAAGAATGCCCACTTGCTTTTCTGCCTTGAGTTGCACTTCCATAGGGTTCAGACATTTTTACATCGTCACATTTATTTTGCTGATGTTCAAGTCTGTATGACCGTCAGCTGCTCCTCAGTTGGTATTTTTGATTTTTTCATTTATATCCACTCTTTCATTATCCCATCTAGTTGGTCACTAGATCCTAACAAATTTTCCATCAAAAAGTATGTGGATTCATTTTTTCCCCCGTTTGATTCCCAGTACTACTACCCTATGCCAGGGTTTTATGACGTTCACACTTGATTTACAGCACTGTAGTTCGGTGATTTTCAAAAATTTTAGCAGCAGAAGGGCTCTGTTTGGAGTAGGGCAGGGAACCAGAACCTGGTTCCCAGTGCCTTGTCTCCTTTTATTCCCTTTTTGCTGTCCTACAGAACCTCATAATGATCCATGTTTGCTTTAGTTCCTCCTGCACATGGCTTCCGATTTATTTTGCTTAAATAGCACTTCATTCATGCTACTCCTTTTTTGGGGCACTGGGGTTGGTGCACACTTGTCAGTTTTGTACCCAAGGCTCCCATCACTTAATCTCAGCCTTAACACCCAACCTTCTGTTACTATTCTCCAAGATCAGTCTTTTCTGAAGTTTTTCTGTTCTTTATTTAGGTTGTAGGCTGTGGGTACTCCCAGCTTTGCCTTTGTTCATGCTTTTCCTTTAGAAAAGTGTGTTATTTTTTTGCTAGTAACCTGTGTTTTTTTGTTCTTTCCAGGCCTGCTTCATAAAGTATCTTATTTGAGTATTTTCCATCCTAAGATAAATCTCTGTATTCCTAATATGATATCCACTTGACTATATGCCATGATTATATTGTTCTTTTTTAATGACAAAGTTTTAGACATCCAAAAGATAATGGGGACTAATTTAATACATACTTGTGCATCACTGCCCAGCTTTAGAAATAAAATATTAGAAGTACACTTGAAGCCCCCTAAGTATATCTGTTCTAAAGTGTATTCCCTCCCCTTCCCCCAAAGGGCTGTTACTGTCCTGAGTTGGGTATTTGTCATTCTCATATGTGTCTTTATGCTTTTAGCATGTTCATGTATATCTGATATTGTATTAGGTCTGGGTGTTAGGCCCAACTTTGTACTGACTTTGAAGTTTGCTTCTTTGGGTATCATTCTTCTCTGGGAACTGGAGATTCCAGTGTGCAGCCATATCTAAGAATTGTGACTAGATGATCTGTAAGGCCCCTCTTTCCCTCACATTATTGATTTGGTCTTCTCAACAAGGCTTGTGTTAAACATAGGCAATAGACGTGGTTGCCCATGTCACTGACTGGAGGTACCAAAAAGGCTTTTAGATTTCCTGATTTCCTTAACAGGTCTGTCATAGTGGTTTTCATAAGTCCTTATTAAAATGAAGTTCTTCTGGCAAGGGAAATCTGTGAAATGGTTACTAATTATTAGCATTTTGTAGGTTG
Organism: Pteropus vampyrus; assembly: GCF_000151845.1. NCBI lineage: Eukaryota > Metazoa > Chordata > Mammalia > Chiroptera > Pteropodidae > Pteropus > Pteropus vampyrus. The sequence continues at coordinate 3,387,009 of NW_011888996.1, read as the reverse complement.
AGTTTATCAGAATTTTTTGTACGGAAACCTCTAGCTGAGTAAAAAATGACCACAGAATATGTAAGTTTTGATAGGTAGAGAGGGAAATAGCCAAAACATGACTCTTCAAAAGTGGAACGTTCATCGAAAAGGAGATGAGTCTCTATGATAGACAGCAATGAGAACTCTGGTTGCTGGAGGGTAGGTAGTTATATACAGTACTTCTCAAAGAGAGAGGATGGAATGTCATCGCTGGTGAGATATACTTTACCAGACAGGCCTTGTTCCTCAGTTAGATTATGGGATTAATTGTTCAAAATTAAAAATTTGTCAGTCAAGCTATATTTGGAGGAAAATTGGTGTGGAACAGTGAAAAATACTGGGAGGATAATAATAAGAGTGAGTTATTGAAACTTACTCTTAAGCACGTGAGGAGAGTTCTTTGATTTAAGCAAAGTTGGATTCTGTGGCCAATTTTTTTTTCTTATAGTGTGAAAAGGTAGTTTGGAGGAAGTAAAGTTGAAGATTGAAGTCAAAATGTTAACATTACAAAGTGCATTCACATAAATGAAAAATGAAGGTAAGAAAACAATCATAAGGGAAAGTTTTGCTATGAATGAATGGATTATCAGCCAGATGATAGATTGTTATGGAATGAAAACACAAAGGTAAAGGATGAAGATATAGAATAGTAAATAGAAAGTATTCATATTTTCCTCAGCACATTGGCCTTAGCATCTGTAGCTCTTAGGGCAGAAATTAGGAATGGAGATGGACAGCAGAGAACTCTCAACTCTCAGGAACTGAGTGGGACAAAGCAGTAAAACAGATAAGTAGATAGTTGAATATCAGGAAAACCATGAGACATTGCAATGAGAGAGGTGGACTTCATTTTATGTCTGTGTCCCTAATTTATGCGTCCCTAGAGTGTTAGTGGAATTCTTGTGTGCTTATAACCAGGGAGATTCTCAAAGTGGGGAGTTGTCTTTGAGAAGTTAAACTCTAAGCACTCTTAAAAAATAAAGTCAGTAGCCTCAATAGGAGGTCCTGGGAAGCTCCCAACTTTAGAGGCAAGCAAAATAGTCTAAGGGGAAAAGAATTGAGCAGACAGGAACATCTCTTTGCATCAATGACTTGGTCCCTAAAACATATGTTCCTTTTGGCTTTTCTTGGTTAATTTGGGGCTATACCAACTCCATTAGAGTTGATTTAGGCCCTGTAAATGGGAATTGTCAGTTGACTTGTCCTTCTTAGAGAGAGGAAGTGTGACAAAATCTGGAGCAGTTCCTGGTGAGCCAACTTTAGTTACACATTAAGACAATAGATAAACTCAGTCTTTAGTCACCTCTAGGCAATGATTAATTTACCCACTGTTCTTTAAGGGGCTGAGACATAGCATATATTAGTACTGAAAATTTTGTTAGAAATATAAAGAAAAGGTAAACATCTGTTAAACACATCTAGGTTGAAATTTGTTTTCCTGATGTAATTTAAATTCCCATTCCAGAAATGTGTATCATTAAAGCTTTAATAATAAAAGGTTTAAATTGAGCACTTCTTGTTTAGATTGTAAGGGGGGAAAAGTTCTTAGAATTTAATTTTCCTGGTTTCAAAGAAGTTACTTGAATTAGAGGTACTGTCACTTCAAGCTATTTTATATTGGCTTTCAAAAAAAAAAGTATATATATATATATATATATACATGATGAGAGACCCATATATATAAAACTAAAACAGAAGCTTTATGAAATGTGCAATGTTTTCTGGCATTTTTCTGTTTTATGTTCTGTTCTATTTCAGTGAAAAACTGCTGGTCATGATCCACCAAATTATTTTCATGACCTATTAATGGGTTGTGATTGCAGTTTGAAAAAAACATTGTTGTATTTAGTAGAGACAGTCAGGAAACTGATTTCATTTCTAACTCCATCCTGTTATCAAAAGCTTGACGACGGCATTGCCAAAGGAATCCAGAGTGGTGTAATTATAATAACCTGTACATATACTAGAGATATTCTTTAAGAATCTAAAAGAGAAAGAGGTGAAAGGGAGAGAGGAAACTATCATTTAAAAGTTACTGTATTTTGAACACTTTACATATGTCCCAATTAAAGTATGGAAAAGTTCAAAATGATTATCTATAATGTATGACAGAGTTTACAAAGGAAAATGTAAAACATAAGGGTTGCTATCAGGCAAGAGCTCATTTGCCTTCTGGTGTAGAATGACCCCATGCACTGGAAATACCCAACTATAATTATGATGACCTCAATTTCTGACTCCCTACCAGCTCCACCCTGTATAACTACCAGAGGTCTTCAGAATTTGCTTTGAAAGGGGACATTTATACTGTCTGATAGAAACTTAGTTTTATTTGTCTCAAGCCTCTTTTTTGTTGTAATTTTATTTGAATTGCCTCATATGTTGGGATTATTCTAATTTCAAGAAGCTTTTAGTTTTTAAAACAAAGATTCTATATTTGAAATGTCTTCTTATGACTGTTTTGTCTATATGGAGTCTCAAAGTGAATAAATGAAAGTAACAAATATATAAACAGATATGTACGAATATTAAAAATAAATTCATTGTTTACATGCCTTGAATATTAAGTTGCAGATTACCTTGAACTTCCTAAAAGTACATCAATGGATATGTCTTTAAAAATGACTTTCTAGCAAAATGAGAATTACAGAGAGTTGTTACTATGATAGCAGACATCTTACTAAAGAGGTAAATTGAGTAAATTTTTTCAGATGTAAATTTTTGATGTTAATATTAGTATCTTGATACAAACACACATGCACTTATAAAACTGGGGCAGTTGTTGAGCATGTATGATTCTAAGGATGAGGTAGTTTCTGTATTCAAAATACAGAATATTATTCCTTGTCTGGATTATCTTTTCATTTTTAGGATTTTTGGTTTTCTGAAATTATGAGACCTAGAGTCCTATAATTGGAAAGGAATGCAGGTTAAAATTATTTTTGTAGTTTTGGTGAAGTTTTTTATATTTCAAGAAAACATAAGTGAAAGATAGTGGGCAGCTAATTTCCATGACTATCTCTCTGTAGCTATTCTTTCTCTCCAGTCTCTTCGGAGTTACCGCATTCTCCTGTTTCTTTCTGAAAACTGACTTTCTTTATTCACTGATCATTGCTCGTAGCAGAAATTTACTGTCAGCCTTGAGTTCATTCATTTTGCTCATTTATTCAGATATTTAGTAATTAATAGTTAACTGCCTTTCGAATGTCAGTGCTGGGAACACTGTTGAATGAAACATATGAGATTTTTGCCCTCATAGAACATATACTCTAGTTGGAGCTTGAGCTGTGAAGGATAGAAGTTAGCATGTATTGACAGAGAAAAATGATGGAACCTACTTAGTAGGGCAATTGGAGGAAGCTTCTCTGAAAAGATAATACTTAAGCTGCACCATGAGGTTAAGAAGTTATCCGTTTGAGTAGCCAGAAAGCATTCCAGGTAGAGGTAAAGGCTATAAGAAGACCTGGAGGTGGGAAAATTTTTAGTGTGTGGGAGGAATTGAAATGAGGCCACTGTGGCTGGGTTGTGGAATGGGAGAAAGTGGGTGGAGATAAGGTCAGAGAGGTGGGCAGGGATTCAATGATTCAGGTCTTGAAAGGAATTTGGATTAAGTCAGAGTACGTTGCACTGTTTTAAGCAGAATTTTAAACAGTTTATGGTTTACAAGATCATTCTGGTTGCTTTGGGTTGAGTAGATTGTAGAGAGGTAAGATTAAAAGCGGGGAAACAAGTTAGGAGGCTGTTTTAATAGTTCATGGTTAGATATGGTAGAGTCAGTGGAGATGGAGAAAAGTGGACAAATTTAAGTTGTATTTTGGAGTTAGAAATGAAGGACTTACCAAGAGACTAGATGTAGGGAATGAGGAAGAAAGAATCAATTCTAGCTCTTCAGTTTTGGGTTCGAGCAACTTGGGGTAAGATTGGGAGAGGAACGGGTTTGGGTATCTGTAGTCTCTTAGAATTCCAAACTCAAGATGGTGAATCGCTTTGGCCCAAAATGTGATATTATGTGGTTCCCCCAGAAGAGGAAGCAGGTAGGGAGGAAACGATGGCCACTGACTTCTTTTTTTAACCTTTTGTTTTCTCTGCATTAGACTAGAGAATAGGAGAAAAACCAAGCCTTTGTTAGGTGTTGAAATATTCAGGTGTCTTTGTAACCTGCTGTTAAAAGAAAATCTTTTATTGCAAAATAAAACATCAGTGAAAAACAAATGTATGGCTTGATGAAGTACTATAAGGCAGACAGCTTTGTAATCACCAATCAGGTAGAACGTTGCCATCCTCCCTAGTAGGCCCTCTGAGTGCTCCATCGTGATCACACCCACCTTTCCCCATAAGAAACTATTATCCTGACTTTTATAGTAATAACCTAAATGTGCATTACTAGACACTCTAGGTTAGTCTTGCTGATTAAAAAATCATTTTAAATAAACTTTTAATCTTCGGTTTAGTCCTCCATCCGTTTTCTTGTTGAAGAACCCATCCTATTTCCCACAGCTTCCCACAGCCTGAATTTTGCTGATTGCTCACTTGGAGCAATTCATCATGTTCCTTTGTCTTCCATATTGCTTGCATATGGGCAGTGGATCCAGAGAATGGATCAGACTCAAGTTGGATCCCTTAGCCATTGTTATGGGCAAGACTCTACTGGTTACTTAGTGGTCAGCTGTCTCTCTTTTTTCTGTTGTTAGCCGATGTTAATGGTTAGTGCTTATTTCTGTTAATTCATTGGGTGTTGCAAATTGGTGAATTCTAAATACATCATTTTGTTTTCATTTATTAGTTGGATTGTTTTTATAAAACATCTTCTCTTTGGTTACCCAGAGGTATAGTTTATAAAGGAAAGACAGGATAAATGCTTGATTCTTTTCCTTTATTTACCCATTTTCATGATAATGAGTCAGTTTCCTGTTTTCTTCCGAAGGGGACCATTTTTTTTTTTAATGCCATTATGAACTGATGGACTTAAACATATTTGATGGATTTTAATCCATTGGAAACACTGTCGCTGAAGCTCAAAAGTGTCCTGTCTTTGGTCAGTGGGAGTTTTAGGAGCCAACACAACTGTAGTGGTCTTTGCTAGCTGCCTTGCTGTCTCCTGTGATAAGATAGTCAGGGCTCATCTTGTCCATTTCCTGTCCCAGGTCCAGAATCAACTTTTTCTCCAAGAAGCCCTACTTTGTTTTAGCAAAAAACCCTACTTTCTTTTAGTCTTTATTTCAAGGCCCTAACTGGTCACTGATGTTATTTTTAAATAGCATTTTATTCATTCGTAGGAGAACTGACTCGTTTTTTCAAACCATGGGATATTCTATCAAAAAATTATGGCACTGGGAGTTTTGAGTTTCTTTCTCTGAATAATATCTCCACATAAATTTGTTTCTAAGTTTGAGTCAGAAATTGGGCATGTATACGCAAATTCTGTGGTAGAGACTATTTAGAGGACTTTTATCTCCATGTTCTCCTTATCTTACTCTGGTTACCTTTACTATTATCCTAATATAAAGTCTCACTTCTTTCTCACTGCTGAATGTTTCAGGTGACCCAGTTTCTCCTTTTCTTAAATGAAAAAGATACAGAAAATAAAAGATTTCAAGACAAATGACACCACTAGTGATAAGATTGGATTTCAGGCCTTATTTTTTAAGGTAGAACTTTTATCCTGCCTTGTCTTGCATACATAAAAATATATCTATGTACAAACAAAATTCAAGGGCATCTTCACGCTGCTTTATAAATTTAACCCTAACTGCCTGCACTATGATAAATTGCAAAATAAAGCAATCCAGATATTAAATACCATATGTTATGTTAAATACCATATGTTATACCTTTTTACTTTGATATTAGCTCTTCTTGTTAAGTTTTATTGTGCTTTTGAATAAATAAAATGAGGTATTTGTCTCAGGGACGTAGTTAGTAATTTACATTTGTCAGTGTGTTATATAACTTCAGAAATAATTAGTTTTGTTGTAATTATGGTATTAAAAGACATTAGGTTGCACCTGTAAGTTGATACGTGAATTAGTCTCATTTTTGCAAACAAATAGCAAGTAACCATTTTCCAATGGTCATCTATTCAAACCTTTTTAATAATCATTGAAATTTGGATCATAGAGGTTAGAGAGAAATGATTGCTCTGAATAAAATTCATAGTTCATATAATTCTAAGAATTCTAAGAATTATAATTACAAATTAAGCAGTAGAATTCCATGAAATTCCAGTGGAAATTAAAAATGTAGGTACTAATTAACTCTTGAGAAGAAAGTATTTGATGACTTTTTTTTCCTTGTAGATTGAAGTTTTCTTCTATATGCTTGATTCTTTTGTATATTTGCATTTTTTTTCCTCTTTTTTCCTAATAGAAGAGAATTCAAGTACCAGGCCAATGATAAGAATATAGAATTCCCCCCTCCTTATATACAGATTCTCAATATTTGACTAGTCAGCTTTGATTAATATTCATAAAAAACTCATGTGATGTGAAAGAGCCTGCCAAATTAGTGATATGGTGAAAACTTTGAAAGTATTTAGTATCATTGGGAAGTATGGTATACCATATGAAGGATTTTTCTAATTAAATGAAGTAAACCACTTTATACATTATACTTCTAAAACATTTAAAAACACTTTTAAAACAACCAGTTTTGATGGAAATCATTCCAAAATGAAGACGCTTGACCCGGTCTTCTGAAGATGCTTGCTTTCTTAATTACTTAATAATATTTTTCATGAATATTAGTTCATAAAAACAGTCACAGAAACAGTTCACAGAACTGTTCATAGTTTTAGTTAATAGAAGCAGTCAAGTGTGCACTTTTAGTGTGTTTGAAGCTTTGTTGCTGACTGTAGTTTTTTTCCCCCTAAACCTGGTCTTTCTTTTACTGTTTTCTGTCATTTCTCGTTGCTGTATCCTTCTATGAATTGCTGCTTATCTTAGAAATAATTATCTGACCTGACAGTAGCTTTCCTTTTTCCAAAGTACATGCTCTTTGTATCAGTTTTTGCTTACCAGAGGTCTTTTTCTCTTCTGGGCTCATAGTACATCTTGAAATCTTTTGACTAAGAAGAACATTATTGTGCAATGAAGGAGAGAAACTTTTTTTTTTTTTTACAAACTTTCTTATGTTTCTAAAATTTAATATGAAAATAACCAATTTTTTTTTTTTGCATCAAAAAAGAACAGGATTTTACTCTAAAAAGCCCACAAAATTCCTAAGTTAAAAAAAATTGCTGACATTTTGGAGTACTACTTAGATTTTGAGGATTCTTGGTATTACCAAAGCAAATTAGATTTCCAGAAGGTATTTATACCTGTACAAATACAGTAACATTACATTTATAGTTGTTTATTTTTAATTTCTATTGGTGAAGTATTTAGGCTATTTATGTTAGAATGGTCAATCTTTATATATATATTAGTTTACTTTTAAATTCTTATAATGATCAATCTCTTTTTTCTTACTAGATACTGCTGGGATTTTAACATTTTATTTTCATTTCTAAAAAACTAAAACCAAATAGGTAAAAATAATCCCAATTTAAAAAGATAAGAATTATTTTCACAAAGCACAAAAATCATGAACTTTTTCTCAGTCTCTTCATAATTTGTTTACAAAGAATCACAGAGAAATACTGAGAAGTGGCTTTATGTGTGCTGTTGCTGTGCTCTGAGAAATCAATCAAAATAGCGTCCATCTGTGCAAACAGCCACTGTCTCCACAGCCCCCTGTCCCTATTCAGGAAAGCCTATTGCAGAAGTCAAGAGTATAGACCTCATTGAATGATACAGATGTTAATATTGTCAGTTTACTTTCCTTGAAGTCACAAGTTTATTAACGTAGTTACACCTTTAGTTAATGTGTTAATGTTTAGGATTATTGCAATTCTAGTATTCTTCCAGGGATGGGAGTGAGGAGTTGTGAGTGTGTAGAGACTAAATCCTCATATTTTATCTTCAAAATTTGAGGTGTAGGGGAATAAATGAGGAAGAAAATATATGAGAAAATCTAGTTTTTAAGTGTAGGTGATATCTTTGGCACAGATCCATGTGGGTTTTTCCATATGGCAGGTACATGGGTAGACCTTGGCAAGTTTCATATAGAAGTATCTTCTTTTATTTTTAATCAGTTAAAGATTCTGTTCCCTTTTTTAGTTCTCAAATCTAGGTATGTTATTGGCAATATGGACTGGCTGAAAAGTTATGAGACATAGGTCTACATATAAAATTATGTTTGATTTTTATTTTAGTAGGACATAAGTATGTTGCAGCATTTTCAAATGCGCTGGTTTATGTCGTCTGTATTTTTTTGATTTGTGTTTTTTGAAAAATTAGTTATTAGGAAGGTGAATGCAGTAACAGGTCTTTAAGGCTTGGGAGTGTTACAACGTTTAACTTTGTATAGGTTTGTTTTATGAGAAATTAAAAGGAATCATTACTTTCCAGTTGAGGGTAAGTAAAAAAAATCATAGAAAATAAAAATGAAAGACTGTAAGGATGAAGGAAAGAGAAAAATAGCTGCTTTTCCTTTAGAGCTCTTTGCCAGGAAATAATAATTTTAGAGTACTTTTGGGCAAAGAGCCCAACTTGAAAGGAAATGGTATGATAGAGTTGAAAAACAAGACTTTAATTTTAAAAAGTCTTCTAACCATTGTAAAATATCAATTTTCCTAGGCAGATTTCAGCTCATTCTAGTGCCAGTAATTAATTAAACCCCCCAAAATTTTATAGTTTTTAAAAAGTAAATAAACTATGAGATCATCAAATTACATCTATTTTATTATTAAAACTGTAATACTTACTAGTGAAACAAGAGCCAGAGCTTTAGCGTCAGCAAGACCTTGGGTCTGACCTTAGCTCTGCCATTTACTGCAGTGCATGGTGGGCAAGTTACTTAACAGTCTCAGTATACTCATTTGTAAAATGGATGTGATAAAAGTACTCATTCTTTGGGTTTTGTCAAGATTAAGTGAAATAGTGATTGTAAAGCATTTATTCCTGAAGACAGTGTCCAAAGTGTTTAAATAATGTCTTTGGCATTGTCAACATCTTTTGAAGAAACATGTAACTTTTCAAGGGGATAAAAGGATGACTTTCATTTGGATACATATGTTCTAGTTGAGTTAAAAAAAAAAAAGAAAATCAGTTTTATTACTTAAGAGCTAAAAATCTAAATATTTGCGAAATGCTTGTCCTTTAAAAAGTAAAAGAGAGCAGAAGAGAAATCCTTGAATTTTGTTAGTTCGAGATAAAATGTGCTACCTGTTATTGAAATAGAAAAGATGTTTGACTTTGTTGATTCAGGATCAGATTCATCATTGTATAATTTAGAAAATGTTCATTATTTAAGATTAACTTCGAAGCTTTTTGACATTGTTTAATAATGGAATGTTTAAGGATTAGAGGATGAAATCTTATGTATTTTGAAGATGTTTGACTTTTCTAACAGTATTCAAGATAAAACTGCAAGGGTTGAAGACTGGAACTTGATTTTAAATGAGATAACAGTTATGACTTATTAAATAGCTACTATTAGTAGTAACAAAGCTACCAATAGTGTGATCACTAAAATATAGGGAAATTTGCCAGAAGAGAAAAAGACATTGAAAATTACAGCTGAAGTGAGGTAGAAGGTCCTTTATGAAGAAGGAATCTCTGTTCTCCCAGATAGAAATTTTTTCTCTTCTGCTGAATTTGCACTCTGGCGAGGTCCTCTTCTCCATGATTAGTTTTCTAAGAGATCTAGAGGATAAATGCTAATTATTTTGACTAGGGAGCGAGAGCCAGCAGTGTAGAAAGCCTTCCTTTGTGTCTCCTTTTGAAAGTCTTTGGCCAAAACAATTGAAATAAAAAATGGGCAAAGGACTTGAATAGACATTTCTCCAAAGATATACAGATGGACAATAAGCACATGAAAAGATGTTCAACATCACTAATCATTAGGGAAATGCCAATCGAAACCGCAGTGAGATACTGCACTATGCTTTGGGATGGCTCTTATGAAAATAAAGCAAAACAAAAACCCCAGAAAATAACAAGTGTTGTGTAGGATGGTAACAATTGGAACCCTCCTACATTGCTGGTGGGAATGTAAAATAGTGTAGTCATTGTGGGAAACAGTGCGGTGGTCCCTTAAAAAATTAAATATACAATTACCATGTGACATAGCAATTCCACTTCTAGGTATATACCAGAAATAATTAAAAGCAGGGACTTGAGTTATTTGTTCACCAGAGTTTATTATCAGCATTACTCACAATAGCTAAAAGGTGACAGCAACCGGCATGTTCATTGATGGATGAATGGATAAGTAAAATGTGTGTGTGTTTACATGTGTGTTTGTATACACACACACACACACACACACACACACACACACACACACACACACACATACACACACTGATATATTGTTCAACCTTGAAAAGGAATAAGATTGTGGTGTATACTACACCATGGATTAATCTCGAAAAAAAAGTGAAAGAAGCCAGACACAAAAGGACCCATATTGTATGATTCCACTTATATGAGGTACTTACAATAGTCAAATTCATAGAGACAGAAAATAGAATAGTGGTTACTAGGGGCTGGGGGGAGGGGGAAGTGGGAAATTGTTTTATAAGTAAAGAGTTTTAGTTTGGGAAGATGAAAAGAGGAATCAAAGAGGAAAGAAAGGAAGAGGACTAAATATAGTCCCTTCAGTTTTCTACCTTAGGTCTTTTGTGACTGGGCTGTTTCTTTTCTGGAGCTAATTTGCATTTTGGTGTTAGCAGACTTTTCAGAAAGAGCCTGTACCTTCTGACTAGCTTCAGATCTCCAGCCCCCTAAATTTGCACTTTCTTTTCCTGTCCTACCCTTATGTTTTTATATAATTTTGTACAAATGATTTCATCTTCTTTGTAGAGAAGGTTGAAATTCTGTGACTGGTAGGAAGAACTACCTTATGCACTTTCATCTTAATTTCATTTATTTTTCTTACATAATATTTGCTTCTGTCACAGAGGAGATTTTCTTCTTTTCTCCCCAACTTTCAGCTGACCTTCGAACACGTCCCTTCTCATACCTTTTACGACTTTGCTCCAATAATCACATTTTTGTTCCCCATTTCTAGAAACTTTAAAATCTCTTTTCAGAGCTTCATTCTGGCTCAGCCTTCAAACTCAGGCCTTGTCTGTATAATGAAACTGTTTTTAGGTAGCAGATGACCAGTCATTGTTTGGAAAGATCAGAAACCTTTTCCCTGTTCTTATCCCCCTCATGTCTCTGTTTCTTGAAACTGTCTCTTTCTTTGGCTTTCTGATTTTTCTCTTGCTTCTTTTTCTCTGACTATTTTATATGCTCTTCTTCCCAATTCATAATTGAGAGTGGCCTTGCATTTTCTTTCTCTTTTTTTATGTAGTTATTTCCTTGGTGAGTTTATCCACCTTTGTGGCTTCAACTTTGATTAAAATGACCCACAAATACATACTTTTGAGACTTGGAATCTTTGTACTCATTCTTATTCAGTATTTACAATCCACTAAGTCACATTTGACTACTTTGCTGTTTCCTTAAAGGTAGTATGTTCAAAATGGAATCCTTACCTTCCATCTAACCTCTATTAATTAGTGATTCACCGTTTTCCAGCTTGCATTTGTTGTGTGTCTCATCTACTTGGTTTCCTGTATTAGTTATTCTGTTACTTATGTTCTTTAAGACCACAAGGAAGAGAGGTACACAGATTATCTTTAGTAATGAAATTTTATTCTGAGGATACTCAGGAAATGTGTACGGAGTAGTGTGGGAAGGTGCCCAATCAGCTTCTTTTTCCCTCTGAGCTTCAATGTCTCTAATACTGGTTGTGGTATAGGCTCCATTAATAAGAGGAATAGCAGCTTAGAGTCACTTGGAATAATGAATTGAGCTCCAGTGACCTTAGTTATCTTTGTTTACTAGAAGTTATACTTTTTGAAATTTAAGGTTAATTGGATCATTTTGTAAACCCACCCCCCTCCCCCAAACCACATTTGTAACATCCCCATCTCAGCCCTTGGCTCTGGATCTTGGCTCTAGCCGTATCTACTTTATATTGCTTGGGATGGCAAAGCTGGTTTAATTTGAAGCAGCATGTGATGAGCCATAACAGTTTATATAGGATGATAGGTTTTCCCCTTAAAGGGCACTGTGCAACAGGCATTTTGAAGTTCCATTAGTTCTCCATTAGTTAGCAATTTTGTTTTATCCACCTATTTATTCATTTATTTATTGAACGAAAGTTTATTAAGCAGTAGTGTGTGAGGTTCTATGTTAGGTACTTATTGCAGATATGAAGCTGGATAAGTCATGATTCATATCTTTATGGAATTCCCATTTCTGGTGATAAACTCTTACAATAAATAAATAAAGGAATAATGAGTCAGTGTGCTAATAAGTGCTATCTATGGACCATAACTGCTAGTGGGATTAGTTCTCTTTGTTTTGGTGGGTAGGTAGGTAGGGATGGTCATAGATGGGAGGAAGTTATCACTGCAAACTTTGCAGAGAAGATTTTTGATTGTATCTTTAAGGAAGTGGTTAACTGACAGGCAAGAAAAGTGTGAAGGTCATCTTAAGAGAGAATGGACATGTAGAGGTACGCTATATCTTATATTTGTACAAATAACTATACAATAGCTGCTTTTTATAGTACAGAGATTATGTGATTTTTAAAAATGTGGATCTTAAACTCCATAGTTAGGATTTTTATCTTGTTTATAGTGAGAAATGATACTTTAAAAATCTCTCTTGAATTTGTTCTTTTTTGTCATTTCCACTGTTAACTTTTTAAGCCTAGATCTTTATCACCATATTTCTGGGCTGCAGGAAACAAAACCACCCCCTAGTTTAGCAGTTTTTTTCCTCTCTTCTCTATTATGGAATTTGGTTTATAGGACATTTAGAGAATTGGGATGAAATCCCTGAGAGGGGTATGTTGGTTTATTTTATACAGTTAGCAGTATACCACCATAACCACCATAATGTACTTCATCCACCATAATGAAATTCATCCCTTTGACCCCCCCAACCACATTTTCCTAAAACATAATTTAAACTGCTATTTATGTAGGCCACCTATCATCTCATATATATGGTATGGTGATTTGGAATTTAAGAAGCACAAAACAAGCTAAAAGTTCATCTGTTTAATCTCTTGAATGCATAGTATAGCGCTGGGAGGAAAAAAGAAACTGCTAAATCCTGTTTTAGGAGCTCCTGGTTTTGGAGCTGTAATAGTACCTTTCAGAGCAGAGATAACTAATTGATTCGAAGATGAGAACAGAATATCTATCTGCCTTAAAAGATGTGACTTGATGTGTGATACTTGATGTAGTAATTGCTTGATATTATCGAGTAATCTTTGATATTCGCTAGCTTCCTAGGAGTGGGAGGCTCTATACCATATCTTGGACAGACCTTGATTTAATTGTTTTGCCATTTATTACTCAAGTGACTGGAGAAGTCACTTAAATCTTAGTTTCCCTATCTAAAAACTGTGAGTATTTTAGTTACTACCAAAAAAGGGTATTGAGATTTAATGAGAAAGTGCTTAACTGCTCAGCACAAGGCCATTAAAAGCCCAAATAAATGTTAACTACATTTATTATTATGTTTCATTTAGCTCTGATGTATCTATCTTTCCTCCTGTATTAGGAGCTCTTGGTTGTCAGCTATATTCTTAATTTTCTTTGCCTTACCCCAGCAGGCAGCTCATTGTCTACAGATTTAGTAAGTATATGTTGAATAAATATAAATGAATTTTTAGATCTGGTCTTATTATTTTTTTGTACGCTTGTTGAAAATTTTTAGAAACAGTAGTTTTTCTACAAATAGTATTTCCTAAGCGGCTGCAGAATTCACTCGTAAGACTGATTAACAGATAACATTTTTACTATTTCTGATTTCCTTGATCAATTTATTAATTCAGTCTATAGAAGAAGCTTTTCTTTTTAGTGTGATTTTATGGAATGCATTTCATGAAATAATTATTGAGTCACGCAGAAAAATTTTAATATTGTTCTGTGAGGTGCAATTTAAAAAGTTTTCTTCAATTACAGAAAAAAATGAATCTTGTAGAAACCTTATGAAATAAAAGCATAGAGGAGAGCTACCCCCAAAACCATGTTGCCTGGAATTCTTAACAAATATTTGAGTTCCTCCTATGTCCCAGGCACAGTTTTTAGTGCTGGTGATATAGCAGTGAACAAAACAAAGTCTGACGGTAAGTTGATGCCAGTGTGGGTATGCTTACGTACATATGCAGATACACCCATGCTTAAAAGAAAAAATGAAAATTGTTTAATTCTGTGAACATTATTTTGTAACCTGCCCTTTTAGCAATAATATTGTTGACTTGTTTTTTATCAGTGAGTTTTTTACAACATAATCTTTAGTAGCTACTTGATAACTCATTGATTGGATATTCTATAATTAATAATCTGTGTTCGGACATTTAATTTACTTTAGAGTTTGTAATAAATTTACAATGAATACATGCTTTTTTCATTTCCAGTTATTTCTAAGAACAATTGAAGTTCATTTAATTCCTACCATTTAGCCTTTAAGAAACTTTTTATTAGGGTAAAAACTTTAAACAGTTTTGTAAAGAAGAGAGAATAAACTTCTATGTATCTGTCACCCAGTTTCAACAATTATTAACTTCTTGACAGTCTTGCATAATTATATTTGCATACATACACCTCACCTGGGGATTGCCTCTATGTCTATTTTGAACTTATTTCAGATATATTATGGCATTCTTAAGTATTTCAGTGTGCATCTCTGAAGATAAGAATATTGAACAATGTATCACCATAACACCATTATTTGAGATATAATTTTAAATGTAACTTATTCTTGAAAGGATAAAATATTAAGGAGAATTTGTAGAAAACAGACTAGGTTATATAAAAGAGTTCCTCTCCACGTCCTGTATTGAAGACTTAGAAATCTTTGTGTTGGGGACTTGGAAAAAATATTAACAGAAATTCTTACATTGAACAGGAAACACAAAAGTGAGATAAACAAGCTTGCAGTGGGGATAAGGTTAAAGTGAGTATTTAAATGTTGAAGTATTTGAGAATTTGAATATAGCTAAAAAAAATAATCTAATGTTTAAAAACAATGTGGGAGAAGATGGCTTTTTTTTATTATAGTCTTCCCTTCTTAATGAGAGTCAAAAGAAAGGAAAACCAGATGTTATTAGCCACTTATTTATTTTAAAAAGACAATTCTAGGGCATATCTGCTTAACATGTAATAAATCCTACCTGCCAGGTTCCGTGAGAGAGATACCTTATGGGTGGGTGACTTGTTCTCCGCAGAATTCCCTAGCACCTGAGAAGAGCACACATTCTAAAGGCACTCAGAATAGTTTTTTTGGATCTGTGATTAAAAACATATATTTATGATGGAATTCTGAAGTGTTAAAAACCACAGTATGTTAAACATAGATGAAATTATGCTCATTATATTGTATCTAAGGCAAAAATATAGAAAAACGTTTTTTTAATTAGCTTTTTTCTTATATATTTTTTTTATTAGTTTCAAGTATACAGTACATTAATTAGACATTTATGTAGTTTATAAAACAATCCCCCTGATTGCTCTATCTTCCGTGTGGCTCTACACATAGCCATTACCTTAGTGCTGTCTGCATTCCCTTTTAATTATGAGGTTTTTTAAGCTGTAAGGGTTTTAAAAACAGACAATGTAAAAACTATTTAAAATTAAATTTTAACTGAAATGATCAATTTTCATTTAAAACACCAGAAAAGATAAGAGGAAATAAAGACAGAATGACATAAAACATGAATCATTTATCAAAATAAATCATGTGTTTTTTCTTGACAACCCTGTAAGTCATTTTCTGTTGACTGCTTTTTTTTTTTTCTGTTAATTTACTTCTATTTTATTGACTGGTTTCATGAGTATGGGTCACACTTTCCTATTTGTTTTCATATTTCATAATTTTTTTTGTTTGTTTAAAACTGAGCAGTTAATACATTGTAGAAACTCTGGTTTCTCCCCTCCCCCCCCCCCCCCCCCCCCCCCCCCCCCCCCCCCCCCCCCCCCCCCCCCTCTCTCTCTCTCTCTGTTTTTTTTTTTAACTTTCCCGTGGCATTTATCTACCTGAAGTGTTTGGCTGCTGAATGCCTCTGCTGAGTTGTTTTATTTTCATATTCTATCAGAGATTTTTGGGGATATCCTCTGTGTCTGATAGCTTAGTGGTCAGCCAATAATTTGGGCAGAGATTATCCTCAAACACCTTGAACCCCACATGAGCCCACTCTCTGCTGCTGTTCTGTGTGTGGGTTGGGGAGCACATTTGAAGCTGTAGTTTTCAAGTCTCTCTTGGCTTTTATTTTTCACTGGATTTTGTTGGTTCTCCTCTGCTCATCTGTTTAGTTTCTCTGCTCATGAGTATAGTTTCCCAGTCAGCAACTTATATGAGGAGAGCTCATCTTACTTTCTATGGCTCTGTCATTTTCAGAATTTCCCTGTTAAATTTTTGGCTGGTTTGTTGCTTATCCAGGCTTTGCTGTCAAAGCTGTGGGTTTGACAATTGTTTTATTATTGGGTTCACCACTTTTAGCTGACAAAGCTGCCAGATTTTAAATTCATGTCCCAAATTGAGCCCATCTTTTCTGGCAGCAAAGTTGCTATTTTTCATAGTCAACCTTGTCCTGGTAAAACTAATTTTTCTACCGATGGAATTGGGGGATGGGTAGATGGTAGCAGCCCTAAGCTGGAATGCCTCAGAGTCCTGCCGTTATTACCCAAAGCCAGGGCAGGGTTTCAAGAATAAATGCTCCTCATTATGTTGGCTGCTTTTGTGCCAATTTCTTGAGGCACGAAATGGTTGATTTTGACAATGTTCAGTGTGCGGAGGATTTACCAGCCTCTTCACACCATCATAGTCAGAGTGTGTGTGGCGGGGGCAGGGGGGTGTCTCCTGATATGGCTTAATTAAATCTACAATCTTGCTGTTTTTTTCTATATGTCACAATCTTTTCTTTGCCCTCCCCCCACCTTTTTGGGTCAATTGAGTAATTTTTATTCCATTTTGTCCTCACTGTGTATGTATTTGTTATATCACATTGTTTTCTGTTGTTAGTTATTCTTCTAAGTTTTACAATATGAATTTTTAACTTATCAAAAATCTTTCTTCAGATAATTTTATACCACTTCACATGTCACGTAAGAGTTCACTTCCATTTTTTGCCTCCCTTCCTTTGTGCTCTTTTGTCCTGTGTTTTACTTGTACATCTGTTATTAACCTCACATTATGTCATTTTTTTTGTTTAAACAATGAATTATATCTTTAATAAATGAAAAATGGGAAAAGTTTTCTGTTTTAAGGTTTTTTTAATTGTAAAAAAACATAACATTAAATTTATCATAGCAATTTTTAAGTTCAGTAGTGTTAAGTATATTCACATTGTTTTGCAAATAGAACTTTTTCACCTTGCAGTACTGCCACTGAACACTCATTCCTCCTCTTCTTCCCCACAGCCCTTGGCAACCACCTTTCCACTTTCTGTTTTTATGACTTCGACTATGTACATACTTTGTATGAATGGAATCATACAGCATTTGTTCTTTTGCGATTGGCTTATTTTGTTTAACATAATGTCCTCCAGGTTCATCCATATTGTAGCATGGGACAGGATTTCCTTTTTTTTTTAAAGCTGCATAATGTTCTCTTTTATGTATATACCACATTTTGGTTATCTTTCATCTGGATATTTGGATTGCTTCCACCTATTGCCTCTTTTGAATAATGCTTTGATGAACATAGGTAGCATATATATCTTAGGCTGCTTTGAATTATTTTGTATCTATACCCAGGAATAGGATTGCTAGATCATATAATAATTCTATTTTTAATTTTTGAGGAATCTCTATATTTTCTATAATGGCTATACTATTTTACATTTCCATCAACAATGCACAAGAATTCCAGTTTCTCCTCGTCCTCATCAGTGCTGGTTGTTTTCTGTTCTTTTTGATGGTGGCCATCCTATAGGTTTGAGGTGATATTTTATTGTAGCTTTGATGTGCATTCCCCTAATAACTAGTGATGTTGAGCATCTTTTCATATGCTTGTGAGACATTTGTATTTCTTCTTTTGAGAATTATCTATTCAAGTCCTTTGCCCATTTTTTAATTGAGTATGTTGTTGTTGAGTTGTAAAAGTTCCTTATTCTGGATATTATCCCCTTATCAGCTATATGATTTGCAGATATTTTCTCCCATGCTGTAGATTGCCTTTTCACTTTGTTGTTTGTTTCCTTTAATGCTCAGAAGTTTTTAAGTTTGGTGTCATCCCATGTGTCCATTTTTGCTTTTGTTGCCCGTGCTTTTGATGTTATTTCCAAGAAATCATTTTAAAATCCAATACCCTGAAGCTTTTCCTTCTGTAAGTTTTTATAGCTCTAGGTCTTATGTTGAGGTCTGTAATCTGTTTTGAGTTAATTTTTATGTTTGGTGTAAAGTAAGGGTCCAGCTTTATTCTTCTGCATATAAATACCTAATTTTGTCAGCACCATTTGTTGAAGAGACTGTCCTTTTTCCATAGCGTAGTCTTGGCACCATGTTGACTATCATTTGGTCACGTATGCAAGGGTTTATTTCAGGGCTCTCTGTTCCCTTTCTTTGGTCTATGTATCTGTCTTTGTACCAGTACCACAGTGTCTAGATTTCTGTTGTATGTTTTGAAATCAGTAATTATGAGACCTCTAATTTTGTTCTTTTTTTTCAAGATCGATTTTGCTCTTTGGGGTTCCTTGAGATATCATATGAATTTGAGGATTTTTTTTTTTTCCATTTGCTGAAATTTATTAGTTGTAACAGTGGGTTTTTTTCCTGGGGTACAATCTTTAGAGTTTTTACATGTAATATGTCATCTGTGAACAGCGATAATTTTACTTTTCTAATTCCGTGGTGCCTTTTATTTGTTTCTTGTCTAATTGCTGTGTTGAATAGTAGTGGCAAGAATGGGTATCCCGGCCTTGTTCCTGATCTTAGAGGAAAAGCTTTTAACTTTTATCATTGAGTATGTTGTGAGATTTTCATTATATTGAGGTAGTTTCCTTCTATTTCTAGTTTGTTGACCGTTTTTTATCATGGAAAGATGTTGAATTTTGTCAAATACTTTTTCTGCATCAATTGGGATGATCATGTTGTTTTTGTCCTTTATTTTGTTAATGATTTATTTTCATATGTTGAACCATTCTTACATTTCAGGTGTAAATTATGCTTGGTCATGGTTATAATCCTTTAATGTAGTATCGAATTTGGTTTGCTAGTATTTTGTTGAGGATTTTTGCATCAGTATTTGTTAGGGATATTGGTCTATAGTTTTCTTTTCATGTCGTGTCTTTGTGTGGTTTTGGTTATCAGAGTAATGCTGGCCTCATAAAATGAGTTTGGAAATGTTTACTCCCCTTCAATTCTTTGGAAGAGTTTGAGGAGTTTTGGTGTTAATTCCATATTTAAATGTTTGGTAGAATTTTCCAGTAAAGCTGTTTAGTCCTTAGCTTTTCTTTGTTGAGAGGTTTTTGGTTACTCCTTCAATCTCCTTACTAGTTTTAGGTTTGTTCAGATTTTTTATTTCTTCATGATTCAATCTTGGTAGGTTATATGTTTCTGAGAATTATCCATTTCTTTTAGGTTATCTGATTTGTTGATGTATATAGTTGTTCATAATCTTTTTTATTTGTTAAATCAGTTTTAATGTCCCCTCTTTCATTTCTGATTTTAGTTATTTGAGTATTCTCTCCTGCTTTTTTTTCCCCCTCAGTCTAGCTAAGGGTTCGTCTGTTTTATTGGTCTTCTTAAAAAAACAACTCTTGTTTTTTGTTTGGGCTGCTGTAACAAGTATCACAGACTAGGTAGCTTATAAACAACAGAAATTTATTTCTCACAGTTCTGAAAACTAGGAAATCCAAGATCAAGGTGCAAGGGTGGTCACATTCATGTGAAAGCCCTCCTCCTGGTTCACAGCTAGCACCTTCTTGCTGTGTCCTTAATGTCTAGTAGAAGAGGCTTTGGGCATATCTGGAGCCACTTTTATATGGCACTGATCCTATTTATGAGGGCTTCACCTTCATGACTTAAGCACCTCCCAGAGGTCCACCTCCTAGTACTATCATTTTTGGGAGTTTGGATTTCAACCTATATGTTGTGAGAGGACACAAAGATTCAGACTAAACAGTTCTGTTGATTTTTATTTCTAATTTTCTATTCTCTTTTATGTATCTCTGTTTTAGTATTTATTATTTCTTTCCTCTGCCAGCTTTGGGTTTAGTTTGTTTTTCTAGTCTCTTGAAGTGTAGTTAGGTTGTTGCTTTGAGAACTTTCTTTTTAAGTGTAAGCGTTTACACTGCTAGACGTCCCTCTTAGCACTGATTTTTCTGCATCCCAAAGTTTCGATATGTTGTGTTTTCATTTTCATTTGTCTCCAGATATTTTTTTTTTTATTACCTTATGATTTCTTTTTTGACTACTGGTTGTTTAAGAGTATATTGTTTAATTTCTACATATTTGTGGCTTTTTTTCCTTTTTGCTATTAATTTCTAGTTTTATTCCATATGGTGGGAGAAGATATTTTGTATGATTTCATCTGAAAATTTTAAGACTACTTTTTGTGGCCTAACATGCAGTGTCTTTTGGAGAATGTTCATGTGCACTTGAGAAGAATGTGTATTCTGCTGTTGTTGTGTGGGGGAAAAGGTTTTTGTGTATATACCTGTATTTCTGCTAGCCATTGTTCTTTATTTTGCATAGATATGTTTCCTTTTGGCATCAATTTCCTTTAGCCTGGAGAACTGTTCTTAACTATTTAGTGAATTCTCTCATCCTTTTTTTTTGCAGAATTTTTATTCTTCATTTTTGAGGATATTTCTATTGGATATAAAATTTTAGATTGATTTTTGTTTTCCTTCAGCACTTTAAAGGTGTCTCATTGTTTTTGGCTTGCTTAGTGTCTGACAAGAAGTATATAGGCATCCTTGTTTTTGTCTTGTGTAAGTAATGTGTCTCTTTTCCTATGACTACTTAGTATTTCTCCTTCTAGCGTTCAGCAGTTTGATTATATGTCTTGGGGGTGTGTGTGTGTGTGTGTGTATTTTAGATTTGTTGAGTTTCTTGCATTGTAGGTTTATTGTTTTCATAAAATTTGGAAAATGTTTAGCCCCAGTCTGTCTTATCTATCTGTAGATAGATCTATGTCTATCTGTATATCTGTCCTTCATTTCCACAGGGCTTAGGCTTTTCTCTCTTTTATTTTTAAACATTTTTTCAAGTTATTAATATTTTTTTGCTGCACCGGCTAATCTCAAATCCTGTCCAGTGAAAATTTCATTTCAGATACTTTATTTTTTTATCTTTAAAATTTCCATTTAGCTCTTTCCCCCCTAACTTCCATATCATTTACATGTGTGAGTACATGGAACATATTCATAATTGCTTTTTATAAGATACAGTTACCCCTGAACAACAGGAGTTTGAACTATGTGGGTCCTCTTATACATAGATTTTAGGTCCACTTATACGTGGAATGAAAAAAATCCGCATATAAGAGGACCCAGGTAGTTCAAACTTGTGTTGTTCAAGGGGCAACTGTATTTTCAATAAGTAGTTATAAATCTGCATATGTGGAGGGCTGACTTAAATGATACGCGTTTTTTTGACTGCATGGCAGTTGGCACCCCTAACCCCTCATGTCATTCAAAGGTCAACTGTATTTTTCTGTTAATTTCACCATCTCTGCATTTCTCCGTTGTTTTAATTGACTGTTTTTTCTCCTTTTTGAGAGTCATCATTTCCCAATTGTTTAGTAATTTTGGGTTGAGCTCTTGAAATCATAAATTTTACATTGTTGAAAACTGGATTTTTTTTTAGTTGTTTAAGGTTCTGGTAGGCAGTTAGGTTACCTTGTGGATTGGCTCAGTGTTTTGAGACATGTTTTTAAGTTTCTTTTGGGAGAATCTAAAGTATCCTTTGTGTTTTGGTAATGGGCCTTTCTAAAATAAGTTCATTCTGGGATCTCTACTGAATGACCTTTGTATTATAAGAGTTATCTCAGCTTTTGTTGGTGAGAAAGAAACTCAGCCTTGTGTGACCTCTTGGAGATGTTCTTTTACAGCTCCCTGGTCATTATTTTCCCTTAGGAAATTGACTTTGTTGGACTTTGTAGAGCGGTTTTTGTTTGTTTGTTTTTGTGTTTGTAAGCATGCTTAGATTGGCATTTAGCTAAATAGTCAAGGGAACTCCTGGATGGATTGCTGGACCTATTTCTCTGTATAGTTCTCTTCTCATGGATATTCTGTAATGCAGGTTTTATTTACCTTGCCTCCCCACACCTCCATCTCTGTTTCTTCAATTCAGCAAAGTTGCTGGGCTCTGTTGGGGTTCTTTTTCCCCTGTGCTATAGTCTGGAGAAGCCTCTAGGTTCTAAAGCCTTGGTTATAATAGGGCTTATTTTATTTCCCTTTTCTCAAGGATCAGTCCTGAAATGCTTGATATCTATTGTCTGAAAATAATTGTTTCCTATATTTTGTTGTGTTTTCTAGTTGTTTCAATAGTCAGATAATTCTGGTTCCTGTTACTTCCTTGTGGTCAGAAGTGGAAATTCTCTAATGGACATTTAAAAATTTTTTAGTTGTTTGAATTTTCAATAGCTTTTGACATGGTCAGGTACTACCTTCTTGTCTTTCATGACTTCATTTCTTAAATATTGATGTTTTCCTGGGATCTGTTTTCTCTTTGACCCATATTTCTTCTTAGACATTTTCCTGATGATTTTATTCCTTCTTATGTCTTCAGGCTCCATCTATATGCTCATGACACCAAAAATGGTCTTTCCAACTCAGATCTCTTTTGGGATTCATAAATACAGTTGCTTACTAGAAATCTACATTTAAATGAATAAACTTAAACTCATCACATTCCCCTCCAAATCTTTTTATTTTATCTGGTATTCTTTAGCTTAGTAAATGACATTACCATCCATTCATT
This sequence comes from Pteropus vampyrus, assembly GCF_000151845.1. NCBI lineage: Eukaryota > Metazoa > Chordata > Mammalia > Chiroptera > Pteropodidae > Pteropus > Pteropus vampyrus. Next base: position 3,363,950 of record NW_011888996.1, on the reverse strand, counting down.
TGCTTAAGCCAAAGCTTACGAAAAGTTATTGACTCTCCTCTTTCTCTTATCACCCCTTATTTAATCAAATCCACTTCCTGTTGATTATGCCTCCTTAATATCTTGAGTAGCTTATCTCCTCTCCATTCTCACTGTCAGTACTGTATATTATGTATTCATGTATTGAATCAGTTACTAACTAGATTCCCTTCTCTCCTGTTTGTCACTTCACATCCTTTCTCTGCATTGCAAGGGAAGTGATCTTTTTTAAAACAGAGTTCCTTAACATGGTTTACAAGGCTCTTTTTAACCTGACTCTGCTTACCTCTGCGTCCTGGTCAGTTTTATTTTATTCATACTTAATTACTTTTGGTCCTTTATACCAAACTCAGCCTTGTGTGACCAGCTTTATTCATGCCGAATTATTTTTAGTTAGCTAGATTTCTCTGTATGCATAATTTCTCTCATCTCTTGCTTCCAGATACCTGTACATGCCATACTTATAGATGATTTTTAAAAACAAAAAGAAAAGAAAACTAAAAGACATTTCTGTGTGTCAAACAGTCCAATAGAACATAAAGCTAAAGAGTCATAAGTGAAGTCAAAATACAAGTGAAAATTTTTGCAACTTAAACGAAGATTAATTTTCCCCTTGTATATAGATAAGAAAAGGACCCAAAACCCAGTAGAAAAATGAGCAAAGAACATGAATAGATGGTTTAGTTTTATAACTATATTAAAAGATGTTTAACTTTACTAATAATAGGATAAATACAAATTAAATCTACTTTGAGTTACAAGTGTTCACCTAACATATTGGCTAAAATCTAAATATTTGTTTAAGTAGTCTGTTGGAGGAACTGTGGAAAAAGAGGTTCTTTTATGTATGACTGGTAGGAGAATAAATTGGTACAAGTCACCTGGAGGGCAATTTGCTAATATCTATCAACGTACATATATGTTTTTATAACAAACAGTTATAGTAGATAAAATATATCAATGTAATAAAAAATTTAATCGCTGTATTAATATACATAATGGTTATTATAGTGATTTTATTAGTTATATTACATTGTTTATGACATGATTATATGTATAGTATATATACTTATCAATATGTATACTTTTGTGTTTGTGTGCTTGTGTATATACATGTATGTATTTGCTTGCCCTCACAGTTTCACTTCTGGGAATTTATCCTACAGATATACTAGCACATGTGTGAATTGTTTTATGTATAAGCTTATTCATTGCAGTGTTTATAATAGCAAAAGGGAACCTAGATATCCATAAATAAGGAATTGGAAAGTAAGAGATGCTACATCTTTGCAATAAAATAGGATGTAAAGTTATAAAAACAATGAGGATGCTTTCTATGTACTTATGTTGTAGAGATCTCCAGCACAGCTAACATGTAATTCAGTGAAAAGAGCAAAGTATATAACAGTGTGGATAAAAGAGTGTGCGTAAAACACTATCTTGCATGTTAAAAATGGGGAGAAATAAAAGTATATATTCATACTCATATAAAGTTTTCTCAAGAAGCTTATAAAAGTGGTTATTCTTTGAGATATTTCTGCATAGTTTTATTCCTTTTCATGTCTTCAAACTCCATCTGTGTGCTGACAACACCAAAAATGATATTTCCAACTGCGGTCCCTTTTGGCATTTATAGAGATTAAGAATGGGTTGGAAGGAGACTATGTTTTTATATTTGTTCTTTAAAATAAAATTAAAAATTTTATTAAAGATATTAAGTAAAATATTTTTCTTTTTTTTCCTCATCAGTAAGTTAAAAAAGCTGAGTGAAGACAGTTTGACTAAGCAGCCTGAAGAAGTTTTTGATGTGTTAGAGAAACTTGGAGAAGGGTAAGTACAAAATATATGAAAGTTGCATTTAAATAATGACAGAATAATGATAAAGATATTATATACTATTAATATTTTACTAGAGTGTATTTGCTTGAATTGAATAGTAGTTGTATAGTCAGAATGTACCTCAACGTAATAAAAGCCATATGTGATAAGCCTACAGTTAATGTCATGTGAATGGTGAAAGGCTGAAAGCTCTTCATCTAAGATCAGGTACAAGACATGGATACCCACTCTTGCCACTTTTATTCAACATGGTATTGGAAGTTCTAGCCAGAGCAGTGAGTCAAGAAAAAGGAAAAGCATTCAAATCAGAAAGGAAGACGTGAAACTGTCTCTATTTGAAGATGACATGATAATTAATATATCTAGAAAAACCCAATAAATAGAGTTCACCTAAAAACTGTTAGAATAATAAATTCAGTAAAGTCACAGGATATAAATCAATATACAAAAATTAGTTGTGTTTCTAAACACTAATAAAAAACTATCAGAAAGAGAAATTAAGAAAATCTCATTTACAGTTGCACCCAAAAGAATAAAATATCTAAGAGTAAATTTCACCAAAATGCTGAAAGATCTGTACACTGATAAGACATTGATGAAAGAATTTGAAGAAGACTCAACTAAATGGAAAGATACTTTGTGCTCATGGTGTGGGAGAATTAATAATCTGTATCAATATTCCAATGACATTTTTCACAGAAATAGATAAAAGCACTCCTATAATTAATGTAGAACCACAGAAGACCCTGAAGAGCCAAAGCAATCTTGAGAAAAAAGAACAAAGTTGGAGGCATCTTGCTCCCTGATTTCAAACTATATTATAAAGCTCCAGTAATGAAAACTGAATGACACTGGAATAAAAACCGACATGTAGATGCATGGAACAGAATAGAGAGCCCAGAAATAAAACCATGAATATGTGGTTAATTAATTTATTACAGAGAAGCTAGGACTATACAATGGGGAAATGATAATTCCTTAAAAAAATAGTGTTTGGAAAACTGGTAGCCACATGGAAAAGAATGAAACTGGACCCCTGTTTTATACCATACACAAAAGTAAACTCAAAGACTAAGACCTGAAACCATAACACTCCTAGAAGAAAACAGAGGGTAAGCTTTTTGACATCATTCTTAGCAATGATATTTTGGATTTGACATCAAAAACAAAGACAACAAAAGCAAAAAATAAACAAGTGGGACTACATCAAACTAAAAACCTATTGCACAGCAAAGAAAACCATCAATAAAATGAAAGGGCAGCCTGTGGAATGGGAGAAAATATTTGTAAATCATGTATCTGAGAAAGGGTTAATATCTAAAATATATAAAAAACTTATAACTTAGTGGGAGCAAATGAGACATTTCAACTAAAAAATGGGTAAGGGAACTGAATAGACATTTTTCCAAAGAAGATGTACAAAACGGCCAACAGGTATATGAAAAGGTGCTTAATGTCACTAATTATCAGAGAAATGCAAATAAAACCACAATGACATATCACCTCATACCTGATAGAATAACTGTTATCAAAAAGACAAGAGTTAAGTGTTGGTGAGAATGTGGAGATAAGGGAACTGTCGTGCACTGTTGGTGGGAATATAAATTGGTGTGGCTGCTATAGAGGACATTATGGAGGTTCATCAAATAATTAAAAGTAGAACTGCCTTATGATCCAGTAATCCCACTTGTGTGTGTGTGTGTATGTGTAGGAAATGAAATTTCTATCTCAGAGGTACCTGGAGCTCCACATTCATTGCACCATTACCTACAGTAGTCAAGACATAAAAACAATCTAAGTGTCCGTTGATGGTTGAATGGGTAAAGAAAATGTTGTATATGTACACAATGGACTGTTATTCAGCTATAAGATATAAGGAAATCATGCCAATTGCGATAACATGGATGGAGCTAGAAGGCATTAAGCTAAGTGAATAAGTCAGACAGAGAAAGACAAATACTGAAAGATTTCTTATATGTGGAATCTAAAAACCGAACTCATGGGAACAGAACAAATTGATGGTTTTCAGAGGTGGGTGATAGGGTTTGGGGGAAATGGATAAAAGTGGTCAAAAGGTATGAACTACCAGGTATAAGATAAATAAGTTCCAGGAATGTAATGTACAGCATGGTGATTATAGATAACAGTACTCTATTTTGTATTTTAAAGTGCTTAATAGAGTAGATCTTAAAAGTTTTCATCACAAGAAAAAGTATTTTTTAACTCAGTGAGATGATGGATGTTAACTAAACTTATCCTGGTAATCATTTCATGATATATACATATATCAAATCATTATATTGTATATCTTAAACCGATTCAGTGTTATATGTCAATTATATATGAATAAATGTGGAAAGGAGTGAAAAGAATAGTAATAATATTTAAAATTAGTATACTCTGTAGCAATCAATACAGCTTTTGCAAAAACTAGGTTGTGCTAGATCTGATAATAGTGTTTTTCAGAGTAGTAGGATGTGTATATATAAGAGGAAAGCAAGAAGTAAGTTGTAAGGCGATTCCCAAGAATTTTAGTAGTTCATTCCGCATGACATTCCTATTAATAAGCTTGAAGGATTTTGTCTTTGTTAGTCAAGTGAACATAAGGCCATCTTTCAGGATCTTGGAACTCATTTTACGTGTAGAAAAATGAGTAATAGATGTAAATAGAGTGTCTTAGTGAGGAAAATAGGCTGTATTAGCAGAGGAATAGTTGTTATGATTTTAAAATAATGGCAGAGAAACGTGTCATTTTGAGCACAGTGAGACATTTAATGAAATGGCAAAATGTAGGAGAACTTCCAAAATAATAAAAGACACAAAACAAAACAGTTTAAGTCAATAAGAACAAGGAAAAAGAAATAGAGAAAACAAAAATGAAAATAAGCTAAATGTAAGCTGGAAGGAATAAAATGAAATATATTTTTCTCTGTCTATTCTCTCATTGAAAGTTGAAAGTCAGACTTTTAGGGTGAATTAAGATGTAAAACCTAACTCTATGCTGTTTATAAGAAGCTAATGTACTACAGAGGATAGAAATGTAGGGATATTTTGTATTAGAGGTATCAGATAAGAAAGAGATAGTCATACAAATGACCAAACAAATGAAATTTTAAAAAAGCAGTATTTATGTCAGGTAAATTAGTTAAAGTTAAAAGATCTCAAGTGACTAAAGAGGGGTTAATATCCAAGTAAAGAACAAAGAGGAACATTACTTGATGATATAAAAGACAATCTATAATGAAACATGTATGTGTCAGCCACAATGACAGTTAAATTTGTGAAGAAAAGCTATTCAAAATGTCAGGGGAATCTAATAAAAGTGTATTTATATGAGAAGTTTCAATGTGTCTCTTTCAAAATTGGACAGAATAATAGAAAAAAGAAAAGACATAGAAGGATTAAATATAATCAATAAACTTGATTATATATGAATATATAAAGTATACATCTATTACCAATGTAGTGATATATATGTATATATGTTCTTGCATTCCGCATTTGTTTCTGGTATGTTCATAGATCATTGATTAAACTAACAAAGTCTAAAAAAAGATTTCACAGTCTGCATTTCTTACTACAGTCTAAAATTCAAAGTAAATAGTTACAAAATGATAAAACCCACACTTATTGGAAATTAAGAAATATAAGATAAGGTAACCAATGGATTGAAGAGGAAATCACAAAGTATCTAGAAAATAATGAAAAGGAAAACAAATTATATCAATGTCTCTAGAATCCAGCACAGCCATAATTAGGGGAAAATATTTAGTTTTAAATTCCTTCATTACTTGAAGGAACTCTCCCCCACAAAATATTAAAAAACTTAGTGCTCTTTAAGAACCTAGGAGGAAGGTAAAAAAAATGGCGTAGATGATAAAGACTCTGGTCATCCCTCTGGTGACCAAATCAAAGTTGTGAGAGAAACAAGGAGCAAACAGCAAGGAAAATTGCCTGGAATCTAGATGAACAAGCCATACAACTAGGTAGAGAACTAAGAAATCACCCTGCAGTGGCAGAAGATAGGATGGGGTGAGGACTTGAATTTGCCTAGTCCCGAGGGGCTGAGTGGGACAAAGGCCATAGCAGCAGCAGCGGCAGACGCCTCTTAAAGGTGCCATGTCTGCAAGTAGACTTTTGCGGTGACAAACCTGCTTGCTTTGAGCACCAGCGCTGGTTCAGCTGTGCAAGGGGTACCAGGGACTCACAGGGGGACACTGAATTGTTGGAGCAAAGGTCAAGGCAAGACTCACTCTGTGTAGAAGTGCCGGCAGTATCCATTGTTCCTCTGTTGAGCCCTCCCCATTCCCAGTGTGCTGACCCAGCGCAGCCACAACTGAGACTTCAGCAAACCGAATAACAGGTTGCTCCGCCCAGAGGATTCCCTGAAACTCTGCCTTCCTCAACTCGTGGCCCCACCCAACCCACATCCAGGTGTGTCCTCCCTTAGTCAGATGCCTCTTGCTGAGCAATGCCTAGACTCACACTGGTGGCAGCTGGCCTCGGGTTTCTGGTGTGGCCTTTTGAGGCAGCTGTAAGTATAGCATCTGTGGATTGTTTGCTGAATCTTAACAGGTGGCCCTGGAGAGGCATAGGCTGGGTTAAACTTGGTCCACAATTGAACCCTTTTCAGTACTGTGCCACTGGACACCTACCATACAAAGCCACATTAATAAGAGTGGGAGACAAGAGCTTTGCTTAGTACATAGGCAGCCAAAATAGGAAGACAAAGAAGCAGAAACTATATGAGAGAACAGAACAGAGATCCAGAAATAACAGCCAAACAATCTAACAAATGCGGAGTTCAGAACACTGATTATAAAAATGCTCAATGAACTTATGGGAAGTGTAGATAAATTCAGTGAGAACTTCTACAAAGAGATAAAGTACATAAAAATGGAAGTGGAAATTATAAAAGGGAGCTGGTCAAATGAAGAACACATCATCTGAGATGAGAAGTATATTAAATGGGAGAAGCAGTGAATAAAGAAGAGGGTAAAATGACCTATATAGAGGATGGAAAAGCCAGCGACACTTAGTCAGAATGGCAAGAAAAAAAGAAGCCAAGACTATAATAATAATTTAATGAGCTTATGGGACACTATTAAAGGTAAAAATATACGTGTCATGGGGTACCAGAAAAAAGGCAAGACATTGAAGAGCTATTTGAAGAAATAATGATGGAAAACTTCTCTAACCTGGTGAAAGGAATTGACATAAAACCCCAGGAAGCTCAGAGAGTCCTCAAAACCAGGAACCCAAAGAAGTCCACACCAAAACACATCATAATTAAAATGCCTAAGTTTAAATACAAAGAGAGAATCTTAAAAGCAGCAAGAGAAAAGCTGTTAGTTACCCACAAGGGCGCACCCATAAGACCGGTAGCTGATTTCCCAAAAGAAGCTATGTAGGACTGAAGGGTTTGGCACAAAATGTTCAACGTGATGAAAACCTAGGATCTACAACCAAGAATACTTTATCCAGCAAAGGTATCATTTAGAGTTGAAGGACAGATTCAGAGCTTCCCAGACAAAAATAAGCTAATGGAGTTTATCACCACCAAGCCAGTATTACAGGAAGTGTTGTAGGGACTTCTTTAAGAAGAAAAAAATGTATCAAAAACAGGAATAGAGAATGGTAATAATTATATTCCTGTCAACAACTACCTCAAATAGAAAAGAATTAAGTGCTCCAACCAAAAGATAGAGTGGCTGAATGGATAAGAAAACAAGACCCCTATGTATGCTGTCTACAAGAGACTAACTTCAGATTAAAAGACATACGCAGACAAGAAGTAGATGTAAAAAGATATTTGCCTTGATAGACCTAGAAGGTATTGTGCTGAACAAAATGGGTCAGTAGAGAAAGACAAATATTGCATGATTTCATGTACATGTGGAATCTAAAGAACAAGATCAAGAGCAACAACAACAAAAGTGGAAATAAACTCATAGATAGAGAGAATATTTAGAGGGATACTAGATGGGTGGGAGGTTGAGGGGACAATAAAGGTAAAGAGATTAAGAGGTTCAAATGGATAGTTGCAGAGTAGACACGGAGATGTAGAGTGTAGCATGGGGAAGATGGTTGATAATGTAATAAATATGTAAGGGGGAAGAGGGATACTAGATTTAGTGGGGTGATCACTTTGCAAGTTGTGTGGATCTCTGATCACTGTGCTATACAACTGAAACTGGCATATTATTGTATGCCAACTATAAGTGAAAAAACCTAATTGAATGGTACAGTGTAAATACAAGCAACTAATTGTCTATTATATTTCAATAAAGATGAGAAAAATATAAAGAAGTTAGAAAAATAATAAAATATACCAAAAGAAACTAGGAAGAGGAAATTCATAAAGAAGTTGAAATTACTGAAGTAGAAAATAAAATTAGAAAGGATAAGTATATGTAAAATCTGCTTTTTTGAACAGGTCGATAAAAAAGTTAAACTTCTGACTTTGACTAAAGAAAAAGCGAAAATATAGATTTGGAATAAGAAAGAAGATGCAACCAATGATAGAGAAATGATTTGAAAAATTAAGAGATTACTATATACTGCTCAATGAGAACTCATTCGAAAAGCTAGAAGTATGAAATCATACTTCTAGAATTATGATTTCATAAGAAAATATAAATCGTGTGAATTGACCCCCAAAGAAATTGAAAAATAAATCAGTTATCACAGAAAAGATGGAAAAGCAGTTAACTATCTATTAGTTACAAAAGATACCAGCTCATAGCTGGTAATATTCACAATAGACACATGTAGAAATGTCTATCAACTGATGAATAGATAAACAAAATGTGATATATCTGTACAAAGGAATATTATATTGGTATTGAAAGGAGTTAAGTACTGATGTATGATGCAGTATGAATGAACCTTGAAAACATTATATTCAGTGAAAGAAGCAAAGTATAAAAGTCACATATTGTATGATTCCATTTATATGAGGTATCTAGAATAGTTCAATACATAGAGACAGAAAGCAGGTTCCAACTGATTTGGAACTAGACAGAGGTCAGAGTTACATAGTTTTGTGAATGCACTAAACGCCACTGAGTTAAAATTCTTTAAAATATTTAAAGTGGTGAATTTTATGGTATGTGCATTTTACTTTAAAAAAAGTACCAGCTAAGTTTTATCCAGTCTTTAAATGACAAATGCAGTTATTTTTGTGAAGCTAGCATAACTTTACTATCAAAATCTAGATTAAAAAAGAAAACTGTAATTTAGACTTATTTTGCTACCTGTTATGATTACCATGCGCATCTTGTATGAGGTGGAGAAATGTTGCCACTTGTCTTCTGTTCTCAGTGGATCCCATCATCCATTAAATTCAAGGAGTCCATTTTAGTGTTGGCATCTCTGTTGTCTCTCACCTGCACTATAGAACTTTCAATAATGCTGGTAAAGGAATATCCTCTAGACTCTCTCAGTGAACATAAGTGGGGGCGAGCAAGTCACGTATATATCCATTCCAGTATTCCATCTACTTGAGCCTTTGATCTCCTTTCTCTAGTGTATACTATGGATTGCTGACATCTCCCTTAACGTACGTAGGCCACTGTTGAGTCCAGGTTTCAGTTCACTAGCTGAGCGAACTCAGAGACACTTCCAACTGAGATAACACAGAGTCTGGAATTTCTGGTCTTGTGTCCATATCAGTAAATTCCTTTCTCCCTGGAAAACTTGGAATCAATTCCCATACATGTTCTTTAAGGTTCTGCTGACGAAAACTGACAAAATCCTTATAACTTTTATTTTTGGTGTGTATAATAGGTGCTCTTGGGTCATCCCTTTGGCGTCTGTGGGGATTTGAGTGTAATTATAGATCTGGAGGCAGTGAGAAGTGGTGATGGGATGGGGTAGAGGATGATCTACATTTCCCTGAAAAGTGACTGCCTCAATTGAGGTAGTCTTTTAGGCATTGCGAGGCTAATATTCTCAGACTGGGTGGTAGCGTTGCTTTTGCTGGTAAGGGAGGTTTGGCAGGGTTTGGGAGTCGAAGTACTCAGATTAATATTAATCTACCGAAACGTCACAAAACCAATACTCTGGATACCTCTCTTTAGAATTAAAAATCTAACTTTAACATAGTGGACCTGGTGAGTTGTGAATTCAGTTTGCAATGTAATTCAGCTTTCGGCAAGATTAGACTTTGAGTTTGGTTTTCAGAAGTCTCAGCCTTCTGCTTACAAGTATTAAGTTCTTTTGGGACATTCAGAAGCATTTTGGTCTCTCAGCCTTGAGCTGGGAGTTTAAGCCCTGGACTCGTTAGATTTATTATATAGCTTTTCCAGTGTAGGCAGGGGCAGCCAACCCATTCTATAGTCCTTATACTCTTATTTTATCATAGTATTCTATTGACACAAGTAGTTGGTCTTCTAAAGCTTTGCCTAGACTCCAGATGACTAAGGGTAATAATTTAAATAATTGTTTTGCCACTGAACGCCACTGTCAATGTTCTTTTTGTCATTTGCATTATCGAAGTAATTATTATCTTCAAATTTAAGAAAGAGCTAATAGAAAATTCCCATCTTTAAGATTCTTTCCCCTGGAACTACTTCCTGGACCAAAAACTATTGGTGGCAGGGCTTGGTCAGGGGGAAGAAAAGCTACTCTGTGTATTCTGGGTATAAAGAGTTTCTTATAAAATTAGGAGTGCAAATGACTTGTGGAAGGACCAGAGATGCAAAGGTCATGGAATCTGCTGCTGAAGGTCAGATAAGCCAATGCTGAAGACCTCAGCCTAAAGCACCGAAATGGGTGTTGCTCAAAATGTCACTGGGGATCTGCTGTAATCCTTAAGAATCTTTGAGAAGCTCCCACCAACTCTCTCAGTCCGCAGTAGCAGTATTGTGGTTATCAAAAGCTCAGCAGAAAGCAACTGCGCCTCTCATATCTGCCAGTGCATCTGCTACAACTACATCTGGAGAGTGATGGTTTCTCAACTTTTTGCCATTCACGTTTCATACATCTTCTCATTGTCAGACTCTTAACTAGGATCCACTTAGGGAAGGGCATTCAGGGAAATGTTGTTCCCAGCCTCTTTTTCAGTGATGAGAAGCTCATAGAATAGAGTGGTAGTGCTTAATTGACACCAGATAATCTAGCACTGAATTCTGTATTGAAGGGAATATATATACATATATATATGTATATATATACACATACATACACACACATCCATCATGTACATACGTACATATACATACTTATATGTGGCTTTTAAGGGGAGATATATGTGTGTATGTGTATAAGTTAGGACTATACAAACACATACACACATCCACACCCTCACACACCCATCCCCAAAAGTGACTTTGAGTAGCAAACTAAATTACTTCAGAAAGACCAAAGAAACAGAGGATAGGATAAAATTCATTTTATTAAAGTAGCTGCTTTATTACTTATTTTTCACTTTTTCACTTATTTTAAAAGATTGTAAATTTGAAAGTGAGTCTGCATAGTTTCCTGATACCAGGAAACATTCCATGTCTTCCAGTGGCTTGTTCTTCTTTCTCTTCGGTAATGATAATAAAGTGAGAAGAACGTGATCTTTGGAGTCAAAATATGTTTGAATTATGGTCTTGATGGTTATTGGTATCTCTGTCTTTGTTTCCTCATCTTTTAAAAAGGGCTGTAATAACATTTTACTTCATAGTTGAGAGTGTCGAATTTGATAATGCACATGAACCACCAAGCATAGTACCTGGCTTAGTAAGTGGTAGCAGTTTTTACCTTGTCTTCTAATTCATATCAAAGTATAAATAACTTCCTTCTCATTATTTTTGCTTTTTAAAAACACACAAATATTTAATGGGCAGTTTTGAGAGTTATAACAGAGGTAGTATGTGGTCTTGCCCTTGAGGAGGAGGATATAGTGAAAGGAACATTTGAGGATACCTTTGGTCAATGAGGGGACCAGATTTCTTGCTTCTCTAACTTTGGTATTATGTGGTGGTCCCCACCTGGGGGTTTCAGTTACTCTTAAGCAGTCTGAATAGGCATGGGACTTTGATATTCTGGGGATGATTTTGCTTAAGGTGACATCAGCTTTTTCTCCTAACTTGAGACTTTGGCTGTTTTTATTCTATATTTCATTCTTTCAATTTCCATTTATATTTTCTTAATGCTGTGTTTGTTTAAGTTGACACCGTCTCTTTCTTTCACTCATAAGAAAAACAACAATCTTGCATACTAACTTGATGATTTTAATAGATTTTACGTTGATAATTGAAGCATTAAAACTAAGGTATAATTCACTTTTAGCATTTGTTTACTTTGATTTGTCACCTTTAAATCATTTTTAAACTAGAAAAGACTATATGTAAACAATTCATAATAGACTCTTTCTCTAATAGTTATGATGCTTGAAAGGAAAAGAAATAAAGAAATGTCTTGGTTTCTTTTAGGTCTTATGGAAGTGTGTTTAAAGCAATACATAAGGAATCTGGCCAAGTTGTGGCAATTAAACAAGTACCTGTTGAATCAGATCTTCAGGAAATAATCAAAGAAATTTCCATAATGCAGCAATGTGACAGGTATGAAGAGATTTTACTTCTTATTTACATTCATTTTGATGAGTTTTGCTACAGTGTATAATAAAATGTGATATTTGGTCATTTGTTTAGTTTACTTTTCTGACTTCTGTTGGAAGTGAGACTAATCCTTCAAGGAAGATGGGGGCAGCTTTGCAGGGTTATCTTTAGGACTTAACAACACGTAAGCAGAAATGATGTTATAAAGCAACATGTGGTGATAGAAGATACTCAGTTTTCAGGGCAAATTTATGGGTGAAAAGTTTTTGATGTTAAGAGGGGGTCATTTAGCAGTTCTTTTTATATGCATTTTTACTATTAAAAACAGTCATGTTTTGTGTAATTCTAATTCATTTAACAAACATTTACTGAGCATACACAGTGGGCCAGGTACTGTGCCAGAATCTAGGAATACCAAGAAAATTAAGATACTGTTTTTCTTCTTAAGGGGCTGGGTGGTAGTCTAGTTGGGAAGATGGATACTTAAAACAAATAGCTACAATACAGCTCAATCACTGTTCTGCCAGGTGCATGGGGTGATGTAAGAACAAGGAGGCGGAGCACCTGTCCGAGCCAGGAGTCAGGAAGTCTGGAATTCTGAAGAAGAGTTAAGTTGGTGAAGAAGTGGAGGGATGAGAGAGAGAGAGAGAGAGAGTAAAGAGACAGGTAGAGAGGCGAAAAACAGCTCACTGATATGTGCTGTTTTGACAGGGTTTAGAATTACTGGAGTGGAAAGTATGAGACAGATTTTTGTGAAATGAGTTTGGATAGTCAGTAGAGCCGATCATGAAATCTTACGTGCCCTATTAAGTAGCCTGGTCTTTATAGGGGTTGCAGAGTATATAAATTAGGACTGTGTTTAGCCGACAGTTACTTAATCAGAGAGGGATTTATTATTCTCCCTTTACAAAAGATTTAGAGGTAGGGCTGGTATAGCAGCAACAAAGTGACAGCTGTCTCAGGCCTCTTATACTGTGCTATCCCTAGCATGCGGCCTTTGTTCTCATGGTTATTATTTCATGGTTATAAGTGGGCTGCTCTTATAACCAGGCTTATATCTACATTCCAGGCAGGAGGAAGAGGGACAGAAGTAGGAAAGGGCTTTCCCAGAAACCCTCAGCTTATGTTTTATTTATTAGAATTGACACACGGTGACTTAGATCTGGTGTCTTAGGAGAGTCTGGACACATTTTCAGTCCCGGTCAGGACCCTCTTAGTAAGAGATCTATGGACAAATTTCTCTTCTAGTAGTGTATGAGATTCATATAAGCTCTTTGACTAATAAAGTGACCAAATAATCTTAGAGGAACTTTGTTGCTTGGGCATGTTCAATTTTCTTTTCATTGTTGTATACTATAGATTTAGATTATGTTACATCTTTTCCATAAAGGCTGTGTAACTGGAAATTCAATATTTATAGAAAAAAATGATACATTCCTCAGTCTTCAGGTCAAAATATATAGTTGCAAATTTTCCCCAGACCTTGCTATTAATCTGGTTATTTGATAAGAATGTGGTTCCCACAATTTGATGTAGAAAAGGAAAGATTGAAGATAGTATAACATTGGACCCATTAGGTGCTTAATATTTGCATGTTGCTATTGTTTTTTTATTATGGTTAAGAATAGTTCACGGACTAGTGTGTACTTTATTTTTTATTTTATTTTAATTTTTTTTATACTGTGTACTTTAGAGCAGGGTTTCCTAGTCCTTGGGCTTAAGACCAGTACTTGTCTGTGGCCTATTAGGAACTGGGCACAGCAGACAAAGCTTCATATGTATTTGTAGCCGCTCCCCAGTGCTGGCGTCACTGCCTCAGCTTCACCTCAGATCATCAGATATTAGATCATCGGCCCACTTATAACCAGATACTAGAGGAACACTAGTCTCTGATGCCAAAAAGGTTGGAGACTGCTGCTTTAGAGATTTTAATTGCGTGTGATCTAGTAAAGGCAGGGTCTTAAATATTACCTATTATACATCTCTTCCTCTAACCTTTGTGCATCTTAGAACATATCAGCTCTTGCTCAGATTTCTGCAACAGCTTCCTATTTGCTCACCTTGTCTTTCATTGATTCCTCCAACCCTTTTCTTCCCTGAAGCTACATCTTTCTAAAATGCAAACCTAATCAAGCCATTCTCTGTATAAAATTTAAGTGGCTCCCCATTGCCTAGATACGTCCAGTATCATAAGGATGGAATGTAAGGTCTTTCATGATCTGACCAGTGCTTATGCTTCCAATCTTCTCTCTTACCTGACATTCTCTTTTAAGTACTTGCACCCTTGCATTCTTTGTCACCTGACTCTTAAATTTTTTGAGTTTGGGATTATCTTTTACTAACCAAGGATCCTGCCACATAGTGGTTACTCAAATACTAATGAGTATTTCTCATTCCTGGCTGGGCACCTCAAGTGCAGTATCCAGGAGAAACTTCATATTTAACATTCTAAAACCAAAATTTTAATTGTTACAGCCAAGCCTCTCAAATTCCTGTTCAGTTATTGGTACCATGTATATACTTAGTCTTTCAGTAACAAAACTGAGAGTCTTCTTTCTTTTTCTGATACTTCTGATGACACTGTCTCATAGATTTTCCTTCTGAAATGTCTTCACAATCTTTATTCTTCTCTTCATTCCTTGAGAGAAGGAATCATATTTCTCAGCACCCATTGCAATGCCTAGCACTGTACATTTTGTTGAACGAATGTGAATGGTGATGATATGAATAGTGTGGGGAATAGTATTAGGGGTTGAGGTAGTATTAATGAAGATGAGTTATTGGGAAATCGACATGAAAATCATTTGGAAGAAAACAGTCCAAACTGAAAAATTCCAATGTAAAACAGTGGAATTTTGTTTGAAGAAAATGAGATTTGTGTTTCAGAAATTGAAATATTTTTATAAGTCTGTTTAGCTATTTGGGCATTTGGTAAATTGTCTTGCTTTCTATAGTCTAAAAAGAGACCAGAGGGCATTTTAATTTTGGGTTCATTTTAGTGAATGTTTGACATGTGTTTAATATTGTATATTTGTGTAAATACTAGAGGGAGCCCATCTGCACTGTTTATTGCTGCATCTTCTGTGTCTAGTCTAGTGCTTGGCATAAAGTAGGTGTTTAATAAATATTTGTTGAATGTGTAAATTATAGCATGCTAATGCTAGATTGAACCTCGGTAGGTCTGTTAGAGTTTTTCAAATATATTATGCTTTAAGGAGATGCTTCTAGGCTTATCCTCTTCAAATAGTGAAGAATTGACCAGAACGAGAAACTTAGTCATCGCTCTTATCTTTTTTTTCTACATTGGGGCTCATTCTAAAATTTTATTTGAAGAAAAGGCTTTTGGTGCTAAAGCATGTTTAAGAACTGTTTTATAGGTACCAAAAATGGGATCTAGAGATTTTATATGAATTGTCCAAGATCACACAACTACTTAATGACTGGGATGCTATATAAGAACCCACAGTTGCTGACTCTAGGGCCCATGTTGAAGAAAGGAATGTCTATAAAAAGATTCCAACAATTAAAGGTGAAGTATTCTCAAGGCATTACTAGGAGTAGAGGCAAGAGCTGGTCAGCAACACTTGTGAATACTGTGTGCCAGGTAGTGCGGATATAAGGGAATCACAAGTTAATACAGCCCCTATACACCTATTAGAATGGCCAAAATCCAGAACACTGACAACACCAAATACTGTTTGGAGCAACAGGAACTTCCATTTATTGCTGGTGAGAATGCAAAATAGTACTGCCAGTTTAGGGGTCAGTTTGGCAGTTTTCTTACAAACGTAAGCATACTCTTAATCATATGGTCCATCCAGCAGTGGTGCTCCTTGGTATTTACACAAAAGAAGTTGAAAACTTATGTCCATACAAATACTTGCACATGGATGTTTATAGCAGCTTTATTCATAATTATCAAAAACTTGGAAGCAACCAGAGTGTCCTTTAGTAGGTGAATGTATGAACAAACTGGTACATCCAGACAATAGAATATTATTCAGCACTAAAAAGAAATGAATTATCAAGCTATAAAAAAATAGAGGAAACTTAAATGCATATATCAAGTGAAAGAAGCCAATCTGAAAGGCTACGTATTGTATGATTTCAACTATATGACATTTTAGAAAAGATTAAACTATAAAGACAGTAAAATCAGTTGTTTTGAGAGGTTAGGAGCCTGGGAGGGATGAATAGGCAGAGCACAGAAGATTTTTAGGGCAGTGAAACTACTATGTATAATGCCATAATGGTGGATTCAGTCGTATACATTTGTTCCAACCCATAGAATGTACAACACTGAGGGTGAACCCTAATGTAAAGTATGGACTTTGAGACATAGTGGTGTGTTGATGTAGAGTCATCAGTTGTAACAAGTGTACCACTCTGGTGGGGGAATGTTGATAATGGGGAAGCTATGCATGTGTGGGGCAGGCAGTGTGTGGGAAATCTCTGTACCTTTCCCTCCAGTTTTTCTGTGAACCTAAAACTGTTCTAGAAAATAAAAGCCTATTAAAAAATACCTTTAGCAGTACATGGTTTTCTTCCATTAAGATGAAATTCAATTTAATATAAAAATGTTAATTATCTTTTAGGCCATAAAAACTAACATTTGAATTTCCATAAGAAGCTTAAACATAATGATTCAGTCCAAATAACTTATACCATGAATAGTGTTTATATAAGATGCAAATAGTTGAGAGTTCGTAGTGCTTTTTCTATTTTTTCCCTCTGGTTTTCACTTCTCTTTGTATACTATTTCTATTTTGAGTTGTGATACTAGAGAGACTGCCATATATGTTGTTTAGTAAATGTTATTGAACTATTTTAAAATGATACATGAATGATCTTGAGTGAATTTAAATGAATGACATCTGTGTCAGTGGAAACAGAAGTCCCAGGTCTTGAACTTTCTGAGCATAGTTATACCTGTGTTTTTAATTTTTAAAAAGTGATGGCTTTAAATTTCAGTCTTTAATTTTCCAATCTTATATTTAGTGTGCAATTGATGGGGGGCACAGTGGATAAAACACAGAAGAAAAACTTGCTTACTTACTGTCTCTTAGCTTGCTAGTCTACATTATTATCGAATTGTGTTGCATGTACCTTGAAAATATTTCTTGACTTTGATTTTCGTTCTTTTACTCTCACTCCAAGCCACAAATGTCTCTTTAAAATGTAGGTTTTATTATTATTCAGGTATGTTGAGTCTAACAAATCAGGAGACAGATTGCCGCAGAAAAGATAGACTGTTAAACTTACACCCAAGAGGAGGGAGCCTGCCATGTAAGAGGGCTTGAGAAGAGGAGGACCCATACAGGGAAGTTCCAGGAACTGTCAGGAGGCAGAGGGAGAGAGGGGAAAACATGGGCAAGAACCTTTCTTGTGGTTTCCTAGGGAAGGAATGTATGAGACAGGGTAGACAGGTTTAGGATTGACTAGCTTGAATTATTACAGTGGGCCGTGGACATAGGGCTGTTCAGAGTCCTCTGATACATGGCCCTAGGGTGATTAGGACAGGGGAATAGTGGCCCTGGAGGTGGTCAGGGATATAGACTCCAGATTGATTTGTTTGTCTATGAAAGGTGTGCTCTTAGGTGCTATCTAGGAATTAGCTAACCCTGAGGGGGACAGTGGACGCATTGTCAGCAGGTTCCAGAGGTCAGAGCATCACAAATACAGAAAATAAAAAGATATGCTTGATACAGACTCTTCCATGCATAGACTAACATAACCTAAATGGTCTGCTTGTGTCCATATTTACTTTCCTACAATCTAGCTTTGATGCAGTGGCCAGAGAAATCTTAAGAGTGTAAATTAGATTATGTTTTTCCCCTACTTAAAATTCTTCTCTGATCTTCTCTTGCATATCTAATAAAGCCCAAGAGCTTTATCTTGGTTTTGAGGTTCCTCATTATTAGGCTCCTGCTTCCATCTGCAACTCCATTGTTCTACCTTTCTCTTCACTCACTTTATTCTAGGCAAACTGATCTTTTGATTCCTTGAAAATTATTTCCTCTTTATTTCCTCTGGACCTTTATACAGACAGTTCTTGGTGCCTGGATGCTCTTTACCTGGCTTCTAGTCAACCTTTGAATCTTAGCTTAAATATTATTCCTCCGGGGAGGCCTAAGTTAGGTCTCTTGTGTTAATTTTTCTATGATCGCTAATTTGTTCACTTATTCATTCCTTTTGTCTGTAAATATAAGAAGAGAAGTACTAAGGATAAAATAAAGTAAGACAGACTGGCATCTTTCCTCATGGAGTTTACCATAGTTAGAATTATATTTATTTGCGGGTTTACTTCTCTAATATCTGTGTATGTTTTGCGGATGTGTACCATATGAAAGTCAGAATTGTGTTTCTTTGGTTCACTACTGCATATCAAACAGACATCTGGTCTAATTCCTGGCTTAAGTGGAAAGTCAATGATTGAATGTTGAATGAATGATAGAAACTATATGTCTTCAATATGGCTGTTTAGGTCTATCCCCTTAAATGCTTTTCTAGGTTAAAATATTGAGGCTATGTTTTATCATATACAACTGTTGAACTTTGATCCATCTATTGATTTTGTGTTAGAATCGACCACAAATGATTTGAAGAGAATTTTACCTTTCCCCAAAGGCTTTCTTTTGACTCACCCCTAAAGAGAGAGAGAGCTGTTTCTTCAGTATCTGCCCAGGCTAGAATCCCTAATTTTCATAAGAGCTGTCAATTCTGCCCTTAGAATTGCTGATTACTTAGTGTATATTGCAAGATAAAATACATACACATTTTCTATGTGCTTTTCAGTGAACATAATCTTGAACTCACTGCTATTAACCTTTCAAATTTTGAATGAGAAAAGTAATATTTATAAAGAGTTTTCTGAAGGATATGCAGTCTTTCTTCCGGGGTGGGGTAGTTCTGATGCACAGCCAGGTGTAAGAGCAGTACTCCCTGTAGAGGTTTCTCCACATAGGCACTTACACTCCGAAGAAGTTTATGTAAAGAAAGCTTTTCAGTGTTTCTCATAAGTTGAAGTTGTGGGTCTCTGTATTCGTTTCATTTGTTTGTAAACAGCACTTTTCTTAAATGATTCAGTGAACACTTACGAACTCCTAATATTTCTGTTCCCAACACCTAGCAAAGTTGGGTATGTCTGTAAACTTAAGGTGAAAGGTCTTGTATGTGATATGAAGCAATTAAGACTTTTTCCCTTTGCTAATGTAGAGCCATTGGAGTTTTGTTTGTTTGTTTGTTTGTTTGTTTTTTTAAATGGGAAGAGCAATATCATCAGCCTATTTTACTTTTATTTTAAAGGAAAGTAACCTTGTCAGCTGTATGGAGCATAGATTAGAATGGGTTAGATAACTATGACAGAGACCAGTTGGGAAGTTTCTGCAAAAGGTAATGAGGAGCAGTAGGGATAAATAGGATTAAATTCTAGCACTGTAGCTATCGGTTTTAGTTCAAGCCCTTTATGCTCTAACCAGTCTGTTCTATCCTTGAGTTCAAGACAGCTAAAATTGTGAAGGCTATGCTGAGAAGTCTTCCCTGACAGTCTTCTCTTAAACTTCTTTTGGTGGTGTCTCTATGTGGCCTTTTATAGTACTTTACATTTTTTATTATTTTTTGCTTATTTGATTCTCTTGTCTTATTTATACTGCTTCCACTTTTCATGATAGCTACTACTAGATAGAAATACCTACTGAACATGCCATTCTTAGTTTTCTCCTTTGTATATTTGTGCCTTGGTCATGGCCTTTCTTTTTTCTCCACCAATATTTTGAAGTTTAACCTTTTTTTCATAATTCAGCCCCCTCCCCATTGTTACATAGTTCTGATGGCTCCACCATGGTCACTTCCTTTGAGCTCTTGTAGCATTTAAGCTGTATACAGCTTAGTTTATGCTACCTTGCATTTTCCATCTTTTTATGTATTCTATGAATATGGATAGTCTGCCTCTTTGAGTTTGACAAGATGTTTTATACATCAGTTTATACATAAACTTCACTTAAATAGAGAGTATTTTAAAGTTCAGTGTTAATATTTGACTGAAGGCAAAATCCTTTAGAAGATTTATATTTAGAATGTTTTAGTTAAAGGAAAATATTTTTATTGGTTCCTTATGTTAAGTAGTAAGTCCTTTAGCAAAAGAAAGGCTTTTTTTCTTGGGAATCACTGAAAACACTTGGGCCTCCTCTGGTTTGTAATCCTGTTAAATTTCATCCATGAATTAAAGCCTAATTATACACAGTTGGTGAACCTCACATATAGATAATTCGATGTACAATAGAAGTTTAGTCATTAAGTTTACTTATTGGAACATTATGAAATGTTGAAAATACCTTATGTTGGGATTAAGAAATCATTTTCTTTGGGAATTAACTAAATACGATTGTCTGTGTGTTTTTCTTTAGCCCATATGTTGTAAAGTACTATGGCAGTTACTTTAAGAACACAGACCTCTGGATTGTTATGGAATACTGTGGAGCAGGCTCTGTCTCGGACATAATTAGATTACGAAACAAGACAGTAAGTATTTTTAAATTGTTTTGCTGATCTCATTTCTAAAGAATCATATTTAGAATCTGACCAGGTAGTATTTTGTTACAAAGAAAATATTAGTGTGAAAAAAAGAAAAGGTTTTTAGAGTGTAAAGGGATCTAATATGAGATATGAGAACCAGCCACATATCTTTGTATGGCAAATTTAGGAGTTATATGGATTATTTAATTTATTAAGATAATTTTTGGTAAGTCATTGAGAAACTACCAGGGTGCTTTTCTTCGTTTGGAATCATTGTGTGTGTTCTTTATTAATGTGAGTTCAATAAATTATGGCTAGAATTTTATTTAAAGTTCATGGTATTCGTGGCATTTCTTTATCTTAAGTTTTTTTCTATTATTATAATCTATGAGTGGTAAACAGTTGAAGTTTTTCGTTTCTGAATTTTTAAAAATAATTGAAAAACAATTTTTGTCTTTATTTTTCTAAATATAATTAGGATGTTTGAAAGTGATAGAACTAGTATATACCTTTCTAAAAATTTTGGTGAATTCAGCTTAGTGAAAGGTGTCATTAATAATAGCTTTTTTTATGGTTATGTTTTAACCCTAAGTAAAAGAGCTATTTACAAAATTATTTACTTTTGGCTAGCAATGCATCTAGTTTGCTTGGATAATTTATAAAGACAAAAGTGACCTTCTTATCTGTGCATGACTAAGAATAATAATTAGTGAAATAATTTGTAATTCTGTAGAACAGTAACCAAATTACTATATGACATTATTATGTATTGTCAGACAAGTTTCCGTAAAATACATTCAGAAAAATACTTAACTACTTGAGTCAATTTGTGGTTAACCAGAATCATTTTAAAGTTTGATTGGAGTGAGGTAAGTCACAAGTTTATCCTACTATTTTTTTTTCCTGTTAGAGAAAATAAAATAAATAGGATTCCTTTTAAAGGAAGTGAAACTGTTTCAATAATCCCTGTTTTGACAGATGGATTAAGTGATTTTTGACATTCTATGTACATATTTTAGAATTTCTGTGGTGTTTAACTAACATTTATGTAAATCAGATGACTCTTGAGTGACAGAGCAATGCTTTAATTGAAAAGAATTAACTCCAGTTAGAGATATGTTTTAAAACCATTTCAGGGCTAATGTCAGTACATTTGTTTTTTAAAATTACTAGGTAGAAATATGTAGTAAAATTTCGTGAAATGGAAAATCCATTTTCTTGATTTTAAATATTAATGTTAACATTTTGAATAGCTAGGAAGTATTTGATCTAAGTACTTTATTTCTTCTTGCCAGTAACAAACTGCGACAGTATACTATAGTTCTATAAAGATAAATATGGGTGGGATCCTTATCCTTGTAACTCTCCATCACCAATAAGGAAAGATTTTACTCCCCTTGTATTGTTTTTTAGAAGACAGAATCTACTGAACATGTTGGGGAATCATAAATTTGGAATAGTCTAATTGTTATTCTCACAGAACAGTGTAATCCTTGGGCTTCAGGTAGAGTGGGAGAATCTGATTCCTAAATATGAAAAAGAACTCAGCTGCCTGAGATGGGTCAGGAATTATAGGTACATTGTCTCTGAGTGTTGCCTTGATAACAGCTTCTATCAAATCTCAAGGTATTTGTATTCTACTTTTCCTTCATTTATGTGTTTTCTAAAAGGAGTACCATTGTTATGAAGGTTAGCAATATAAGAAAAATGCCTTGACATTGTAATATTTGATCATTTATAGGAATGTTTAGTGGAATGAAAATTTTGTCTGAATTTCAGAGACATAGCTGTTATTGATCCGCTGGCTTTCAAAAATGTGACTAGTGAAACAGTTGTCCTTGCTCTATTAAAACTCACTTTACTAGCTGTTGTTTTCATGGTCACAGAACAATCAATCTGTGATTGGGTTTTTTTTAGGATTTATATGCTCTTTTGTTTTTTGTTATATGCTTTGTTGCTTCTTTTAATTCTGTATACACTGTAAACTGCACTAGGCATTCTTAGTTATTGTTAGTGTTTATATTTACTTAAATATTATATTTATGCTTTTTATTGCTCTTTATTATTTTCTGCATTTCTCAATTGCTTGAAGAACAATGTCTGTTAGTGTTTCCTTATGTGTGGGAATGGTGGTCATAAGATCTTGTTTTTTGGTTTTTTGGTTTTTGTTTTTTCTTAATATGAAAGTTGTTACTTCCCTTCATTTTTGAACGATACATTTGTTGGGTAAGGAACTCTAGATTGGCTGTTTCTTTTAGATTTTTGGTTTGTTTTATGAAGAATGACTTTTGGAAAACCACCTAAGTAACCTACTTTTTGTAGAATTATGCTTCTCTTTGAAAGAAATATCATTAGGGATGAAGTGTTCTTGATTTTTAATTATCAGTTGCTATCTGTTTTGACCAAATGTTTTCTTGAAAATTAATGGCTTAGGGAAAAACAAATCTGATTTAGTTATATATTTAAAAAAAAAAAAAACATTGCAGTTCAATCTTTTTTAGCCTAAAGTAAAATACTGTTTATATCTTACCTCTTATCTGAACAGTGTCATTATTTATCACTTTTATTATGCACTTTATATTCCAACCTCACAATAAGAACTGGCTCCTGGAACTAAAAATTGGATTCATATTTTAGTGTTTTTGTATATGATATTGCCTCTTCTACTTTTGTGTGTCCCTCCCCACTCCTAGTCTTTGCTTTAATGAATTTGTATCCATGCTCAAATATCTCCTCTCTTTTAAACTTTTTCTGTTTTCCCAGATAGTTGCATATCTATTTGGTAATTGGTTGATTAATTAATTAGGTAAGTCTTCTGTGCATATTCACTCTTATGTAAAGAAAGAGCACAATAAATGTTAGCTGCTATTATTATTATAATTTTTTCTATTATTTGACATATTTTGACTACTAGGTAAATTGGCATCTTTTCATATGTGTTTTAGTCTCTTTTATTTCCATTTTGTGCCTATCTTTTTGTCTTTTGTTGTTGGCCCTTTTATTGTCAGTTTGCAAGGCTGCATGACAGTTTGCTAATAGTTATATGAGCACTTGTATTTTAAAAGTCACAAAATCAATCATCTGGTTGTCAGAACAAATATTAAAGAAGGAGCTTCAAAATATCTCTTTCAGTGGTTTTATGCCCTGACCTATACTTTTTCTTTGGGAAACATCTAGGAAAAGACAAAGGCATAGAATTAAGTTTGGGAGTTCATTAGGTTTACTTCAGTGATTGGAACTGAGGCTGAGTAGCAAAAGGTGAATATTACGTCCGTTTAAAGTGCTGCTACTTAACAGGGGGCAGATCACAGAGTTGGCATTTGAGCTTCTAATGAATGGTAATTGTGGTCACTAACGGTGGTGGTGCTAGAGGTAGGATGAAGGTGAAACTCTCCTATGTTCCAGTGGCAGATAAAAGTTTCTGGGAGTCTCCTGGTTGCATTATGAGTGAAAAATCACTATTTACTTAGTATTCATTGAGTCTTTCAGTTTGTAAGTATTGGGGGACCTATAAATAAATATATGTGAGTTAAATTCCTGATCAGACCCACAAACACAGCTCAAGTCCTGGTATCATATATATTTAGTAACTGACTTTTTAAATATTATTTTAAACCATCTTTTTAAGTTTGGTGAAATCTCTGTGTAGATAATCCCACTGTGGTATCCTGTACTTGGAAATCACAATTAATTATTCAGCTTTTAGTGTTTAAGCGAAGAGTAGTTGCAGTTGCCTTCCCCTCCTTTAAGCGACACAGGGACAGTTATACATGTATGTGAATTTAATTTTTTGCTTAATTTTGTAAATGTATACCTTGATAACTTTAATCGTAGGCCAACTTTGGCTGTTGAAAGAGAAACCTGCCTTTAGTTGTTGTTAATGGAAGTTTAAGTAAGCATTATATTTTTTGAGTATTTTTGAGTTTACAAAGAACAAAAAGTCCAGATTTGTGGAACTAAATAAATAAAATATTTAAGAGAATAATTTTTAAGGTTTCCTTGTGAGGAAATAGTTAAAAAAAAAAAACCCAATATATTTTGAAATAAATGCCATTAACATCTCTAAACATTTATGCGTTTCAAGAATTATATAGAGCAAAGTAGAAATACACAACTCTGTGAAATGGAAGCTTTTAAAAGATTATATTTTTTGATTAGAGGCTTTCAAAATGATCTTTACATAATTGTAAAGTTATGCCTTTACATATGGAAGAAATAGAATCTATGTCTTAGACATTTATTGTGTACTTGGAACTGTTCTAAGAAAATGCCTAAGGTTATCCTCTCTCATTTTGGCCCATTTATTGATTTGACCACTTATTGTAATTCACCCTAGCACTATGGATTTTCATTTTGGCCCTTCCACAAACTGGTTTTGTGATCTAGGCAAGTCATTTAACTGACAAGGTCTTCAGTTCCTCATCTGTTAAATAATAAGTAACATTTGTTTAGTGCTTTACATTTTACTTGGCAATTTTATTTACATTTCGGATGAATGGAAAGGTTCAAAATACAGTTATTGATCTAGGCCCAGTGCTCTGCATTAGTGGTATAAATAACAAATGTTGCTGTTGTCGCATTGTTTACACACTATTGGAGGTGTAGTGTAATACAGCATAAAAAGTTAAATTCCATTCTGTTAAGTTCTTTAGGAGCTGAATAGGCAAAGTACTTAGCATGGGAGTTCAGAGAAAGCTTCATAGGAGAGAGAGCCCTTCAGATTCTTGGAAGAGGAGGTGTCATCTATTATTAGAATGCAGATTCTACAATGGCAGGATTTTGTCTTTTTTTTTTTTCTTCACTGTTTTACCTCTGCTCCTCAGACAGTACCTAGCATGTTGGATGCTCAGTAAATACTTGTTACATGAATGAATGAATGAATGCATATATGAATGAATGAATGGATGATTGAGTCAGAGAAGAGATGGCAAAGGACATCTTGAAAGAGGAAACAATGATATGCTAAAATTATATTTCCATCTCTAAAAGTCCAATGTTATACTCCTAGGTCACCTGAAAGAGAATGTTCTAGCATCTGGTTTAAATGGATTTACTTTCCTCATGCTTAATCAATTGCTCGAAATCATTGCCACATTTTAGTTTGTTGGATCTATGTTGGGATCATGATGTTATATAATTTTTTGTTTTTCCTGGAGTTTTTCTTATTTTTTGCATGTCGAGAGAAGTAGCACATCCCATCTTTATCATTTTGCTAATGTCTTCTAGCTTCTTAACTCGTTTTATCTGTTTCCTTGGAATTTATGTTTCTTCTTTGAGAAGACATTCTTTGGAACTTCCTGATTTCTTATTTAATGTGGACTCATTGCTTTTTAGGTCTGCTGTACAGCTACAGCTGCATCCTTGGAATTTCTTTTCACTGGACTCCTGGGTTAGTGCCACTATTTTCTTGTATATTTCATATTTCCTTGGTTTTCACTCTTGTTTTATATTCTTCCTAAACTATCTTCTTCATGATACAAGAATACGAGGTCAGCTATTTGAGTCCTGAAAATATCTGAAAATATCTTTATTTTGCTTTCATACTTGGTTGATAGCCTATGTAGAATTTTATATTGAAAATAAGTTTCTCTCAGAACTTTGAGAGTTTTCCTCCATTATCTTCTAGCATCCAGTGTTGCTTATGTTATAGCTAATGCCTGTCAGTCTTATTTGTTTGTTGGTTTCTCCCCCCGCCCCACCCCAAAACTTTTCTCTTCATCTTCTTGTTTCTGATATTGCCAAAGGAACAAGATATTTCACAAGGATGTGCTTAGGTGTGAGTCCTTTTCCGTCCCTCTTCTCATCTCCTGTCCTCTCACCTTATGGTTCTAATTTGGAGCCTGTCTAGAATTCACTTGGTAGTCACTTCTATTGGCAGACCCCCTTCTTTCACTGCTCTTGTCTGTGATTCCGTAGAAATGCTTTCAAATTTATTATACCCTCTGTGTTGATTCTTATATTAGTTTTTTTCATTAAAAAATTCTCTATCAGTTTAATAGGGTTTCAGAGGGAGGAGAGACAAATAACTAAACAAATCAAGTACAAATTCAGTCTGGTTTTTGAACCTGAATCGATAATTCCCCCCTTGTCTTATGTATACTATGTATAGTTTCACATTCTTAGGAGTATAAAGTAGTACAACTACTTTCAGGAGTAATTCGATAAGCTCTTATGAAGTTGAATATGTTTGCACCCTAGGATCCATCCAGCAGTTCTCCTCTTCTGTCTGTACCTTAGAGAAATTCTAGCATAATTGTACAGCGAGACATATACAAGAATGTTGTCACAACAGAAAATTAGAAGCACATTTAAATGTTGATCAGGACTAAACCCTGGACTAGAGGATCGCTTTTGTTCTTTTAGGCTCCATAATCTTTTAGCTCTTGGTGAAGGCAAGCTCTGAGAGTAGCATTCTGGTTGAAACCTTTAAGAGTACTCAGTATCTCAGCTGTACAGATGAGACTGACATTAGAATACCAAATGAACTTTGTGTCTTAAAACTTACATACACATTCAGTTTGGTACTTAGGAGAAATTTTTAGTATCTACCTTTATCAGGATTAGATATATCTCTGAGATATCGGCCGGGGGTGGGCTGAGGGAACAAAATAATGGAGAGGAAATTCCAGACTGAAGAGAGCAACTGCTAACTTATGTATATGTATTTTCCTGAAGGCTAGTGGTGGACATGTTATTTCATAGTGGAAATAATTGGGGAAGTCAAGTTTTATTTAAGCATCACTTCTTTAGAAGTATGAGTGATGATGCATCAAGACCATTCTGCTTGGTAAATTCTCACTGACGGTGATTCTCAACTCCCGTGACGGACATTTGTAGATATTGTAAGAACAGTTACTTACATAGTATTGTTATGTGCCAGATACTGTTTTAAGTACATTACATATATTCACTTAATCTTCATATGAGGATTGAACAACCATATGAGATAAGAACTGGTATTGGCCCATTTTCCAGGTAAGAAACTGAATCATAGATTGGTAATGTAGATTAGAGGTAAAGAAAGGGTTAAAATTATAGTTAACTGCTAGAACTGAACTGTAGTAGTTAAGCACAGACTCTGGAGCTGTACTGTCTGGGTTTGAATCCTGGCTCTACTAGCTGTGTGAACTTGAGCAAGTTTCTTAACTTCTCAGTGACTCATTTTCTTCATCTGCTAAATGAGGTAAGAAGACTACCCTACATCATTGAGTTGTACTGAAGATTACATATATGAAAAGTGCTAGGAACAGCACCTAGCACATAAAAAGCCCTATGTGTATTTGTTGTTGATATTGTCATCGTCCTATCATCTTACTTATGTAGATAGGGGTGTCCTTGCATTGTGAACTTTTATCAGATGTGTTTGAGTAGAAGAATATAAAGGACTATGGAACTGAGGACAGAATCCTAGCATTCACTGTTGGCACTTTGAATTATCTTTGTTAATGAAACAGGTATATACTCCAAAAGATAGGATTTACATTTTTAGGTACAGTGAGGACTTCTTTAATAGATTTAGGTAGTGGCTATTCAATATATACTAGGATATTTTACCTTAGTGCCCTTAGAATTAATGCCTTGTACATAATAGCCTCTTTAGTAAATGCTTGATTTGTTGTATTTTAAAAATATGTGTTCTGCCTTGATGTTAATTATGTACTACTTCAAACAGATTTTTTTCTTGATGAGGGCATACCAATTTTTTATTAATTTAAGATTTATTTGGAACTTCAAAGTTTGACATTATTTCATTGTTAATAACAGACATCTTTTTGATATGTGTGGATTTCTATTCCATAAAGTACTTTTTGGGGTTTAAATTTGCCTCTGTGTTGTTGGACTAATTCATGTTTGACTTTCTTAATCACTTTGTTGCATGTTCCCCCTTTGTGTAATAGATACTAGTTCATACAGGATTTACAACTCCATATATATTGAGTGCTTTTTTGTTGTCTTCTGATCTCTTTTTCAGGAATCTTTTCATGTGGGAAAGGATTTTAAAATGTCTGCCCACTGACCATTTTCACAGTAGAGTATCAGTTCTCTTTCTCTTCAGATCAAGGGATTATAAAGCAGCGTGTATATGTGTATATTTACATATGGTGTAAGTAGTGAAAGCTTTCATTTTGAATCACTAGTTGTGGGACTTCGTGATAGATTATTAATCTTTTTTTTTTTTTGGCCTGACATCTGCAGTCCAGATTTCATGAAAGACAACCTCTCTCTGCCCTTTTGTATATAATAATAGCTAAAATATTCTAGTTACGTTTTCCTAATGTATGTACTTTGTGTTGAGCAGATCTGTGTTTTTCGGGAAGAATCCCATAAATTTTTTATTGTTTAAAACCTTGGCTATTTTATAATCTCAAGCCTCCTTTTTTGGGTGGGATGAGATAGAGTGGTGAGGGGTTGCGGGGAGTTACTGAGTAGCTCTGCTCTTTTTCTGTGTTTTTTTTTTTTTTTCATGTTGAATATCTGAGAGCCCTATTAAATGTATGTATTCTTTTTCTCGAGAGAAGGAGTAAGAGTGGGAGAAATTTTGGTTGTAAAGAAGTTGGAATCTGAGGCTTGATGAATGTTCAGATAAAGTCTTACATATAAACTTAAGCATTACTTTTGAGATTTAGGTATTTTGGAGATTGCTACTTAACTCCTCAAGTTTCTCTAAAGCATTGATTTTAGCAAAGGGATTTGGTCACTGTCGTTTGTGGTTATATAATGTATGTCATAAAAACTAATGGAAACTGAAACATTTGAGGAGTTATATAAAATGAGAAATCTAAATGCAACATTAATACAATTTGGAGTATTAGCTGGGGGAGATAGTAGTAGGAAAATGAAGGCAAAAAGGAGGCTTAAAAAAAAGTCCGCATGCTTCTTGTAAAAGACTTCCCTTGCCCCCAATTTTTGTACCCTTTTTGTTTGGGGACAGAAAACAGAAATCATCTTCAGAGATCTCATGCTGTTAAATATCTGAAATAACCTCTAGCATTTCTAAAGTTGGTCAGTGGTTTATGCTTTAAACAAACCTCTTTTCTAGAAACTTTCCCACTTTTTGCTATCGACTTCAAATTTATATCAGTTTCAGCTCTTGGTTATAAGTTGCAGATAACCCAGCCTCAATGGGCTTAAGCCAAAAAGGGAATTTATTTGCTCACATACCAAAAATCTTTGCAGGGCTAGTTTCATGCATGGGTTGCTTCAAGGCAGAGTGAATTATTCTGCTACCTCTGTATTGATTCCACTCTCATACAGACTCTTGCTTCATAGTTCAAAGGTGAATGCCAGCAGCTGCCTGGGTTATACCTTTCTAGTTGAAATCCAGCAGTCTTATACCTCACTGTTTCTGAATGAGCCATGTGCCTTTCTCTGAGAAAATAGTAGTTGGCTTAGACATAGGTCATGTGTCTAACTTGGAGCTAGGATGGAGCTGACTACTAGACATACATGGTCTGAGGATGGGGAAGTAGTGATTTTCTAAAGGGAAATCAGAACATATTAGCAGGAGAAGGGTAAATGGTTGTTAGAATGGCAAATAATAACAGGTATTTCTATGTATTTACTAACCCTAAAATCAAAGCAAAACAAAATATATCAGGAGTAAATCACATTTTAAAAAAATCTCTAAAATAATGCCCAAATGAATGTAAAACGTTAGAAGAGGTATCTGGTGACACTGGAAGTCAAAACTGTTGAGTCCCATTCCTTTCTACTTTCTGTTGCAGGAAAGGCAATAAGGTTGTTGTTTCTCAAGGAACCTGTTTCTACTATGTAAGCAGTAAATGTTTGCTATAAGAATTCTCTTGGAAAGTCTACTCAACAGGGTTAAAGGCCCATGGTTCCCTTTAGACCAGGGACACCTGATCCTAGTATTAGTTCTAGTGTCTGTGGCCCCTTCTCTTATAGGAATTTTCTTACCCTGAGAGGTACTACTACTATTCATTGCTGTACTAGAATCTTAGGAGAACGAGTCTTTTTGTGTGGAAATGTATTCTTGTTGCTTATTTGGCATATCCCATAGAGTGAGATTGAGTTCTAAGTATATTTCACACATGCCTCTTAAAGTTCCAAGCCACAGCATTAACATGACCATGCACCATAGGATTAAACCCTTAGAATTTTTCATAGCAATCATGTGACATGTCTTAGTCTCTGATTAAATACATCATACTCCTCATGCTCCATTTCATCTTTTCTAAGTCTTTTGATTGGATTATAAAGACGTTTCTTTATGATTTTTCCACATTACAACATAGTCTCTCTGATAGACTTTCTCTTCTACCTGAATTAAGTAAATTAAGCTTACGAAGGTATTTCCTTGGCTTCCCTTATTGGTAAGCTGCCCAGTCTTCACCTTAGTTGCTATTCTTGGCATTTCTCCCAGTTCTGTTTCCCTTCCGTCAGTCCAGCCCACCTTCATGCACTTTATTTTTGATTGTACATCCTTCTCCTGGCAGACTGCCTGTCACTGCCAGATCTGCAGTGAGCCCTTGCCTCCTTGTCATAAGCTTGACCCTTAGCGCACCCTGACAATGGTTATTTGGAGTGATTTGGTTTAGTGGAAAGACTCCTGGATATCAACCAGAAGATGGAGTGTCAGTTCTGGGTTGTTACTTACTAGCTCTGTGACCCTGGGTACATTGTATAACTCCTCCAAACTTCAGATGCCTAATCCTGAAATGGACCTAATGTCTTATTACTTGCCTTACCGACCTCAGCGTTTTCTTGTAAGGAACAAAGATGATGAGTGTCAGAGCATTTTGTAACCTGTAAAGTTCTACACAAACATAAATTGTTATTTTATTGCTGTTAGGGCAAAACTTTAAAAACTGGTATTTAGTTTTTAATTACTAGTGATTTAAGAATTTTCTGATATTTGTTGAAATAGTGGATATTTTCTAGTATTAGAGAAACATATTAAAAGATCATTGTGTTATCCAGTAAAGTCTTGTTTAATCTTAGAAAATCAAGAAATGTGTATAAGTTAATTTTCTAGAAAGTGGAAATTTAGCTCCTTAGGTGTGGAAAATCTCTGATTTTAACAATTTTAGATGGAAGTCTTTTAAAATTGTTTCACACAATTATCTATACATTTGATTAGAATATATAAGCCCCTCCCCCTTTAATTATATAAATTAAAGACAAAATTAAAAGTAATATGAGCACATTGTAAAAATAAGTGTCTCTTCACTTATTCCTAAATTTTACTTCCTTGGGGTAATGTCAGTTGACAGTTTCTTATGGGTCCTTTCAGCACATATGTATGCATGAGTTGTTTTACACAAGGGAGTCATGCTGTATGTGGTGGTCTTTACCTTGCCTTTTTTTAAAAAAAATTCTGATATACCTTAGATATCTTCCCATAACAGTACATATAGGTCTGTGTGTATGTAACAGAATGTATTTTTTTCAGTACTTTGGATAAAATGAGCTCTAACTTTTCAGTTTTTTTGTAGTCAAAGTTGCAGAAAACTTTTGTACATATGTATTAGCATACTTGTGTTGTTACGGCCATTGGATGTATTCTAAGAAATGGAATTACTGGGTTAGAGGGCATATTCATCTTTAATAACTTTTTTTTTTTTTTTAAACGTCTACAGCACCTGGTATTCCTAGGTGGTCTCCCATCCAAGTACTAACCAAGCACGACCCTGCTTAGCTTCCAAGATCAGACAAGATTGGGCATGTTCAGGGTGGCATGGCCATAGACAGTAACTTTTTTTTTTTGATTGACAGGGCGCTTCCTAAGCCATATGTGATTTTTTTAGTGCTGGGGCAGTTTCTGTTCAAATTATGAAATAAGTATAGATTTTGCTTTCACTGCTTTTATATTTCACTGCATGGTCTGACTCTTCTAATTTTGCTTGAGATGTTCATTATTAATCCCACCACAGAAATCTCCATTGGTATTTTAGGCATAGTTACATACCTGTTAATTACTCCTATAGCTAGGGGCTGCTACTACTACTACTATAAATGATTTTATTATTACATTCTCCACACTAGCCTTCCTACTTCTAGTCTCTGGCTAAGGGTCCGTTGTCAGGGTTTTCCCTCTAAAAGTTCAGATATGATCATGTTATCTTTCTACTTAAAAATTAGTAGGTATATGAAGCAGAGTTTAGTACTAATCTACCTTTGTTATTTTGCACTGTTTCCCTATACACATTATATTCAAACACAAAGAATCATTCACTGTTACTGGACTTTATATATTTTTATACCCATTGCCTTTACACATTCCTAGTATTTACTTTCCTCTTTGGTCACGTGACGAACTTTGTTCATTCTTCAAGAGTCAGCTTAAAAGTCACTTCCTCTGTGAAGGCTTCCTAGGGTGGAGAGAATTGTGTGGTGAGATCATCAAGGTTGGCAGGAACTGTATCATTCAAGGCCTTGAGTGTTAAGTTAGATGGTTTGGATTTTAAGAGTACTGGTTCTCATGTACAATCAGCTTTAGGAAGTGCTGTCCAGGAGTGCTGCTATAACTAATTCTGTTGTTGCAGGTATCACTGTGTATTGTAAGTTTTGTTTCTGTGCCCTTCCCTTCTCGCTAAATTCCGAGCACCATGAAGGCAAGGGCAGTATAACAGGCTTCGGTAAATTCTTGTTAGTGCCTACATTCTATGGTTGTGTTTGGGTATTAAACGAAATGATACTTGTAATGTGGCTGGTATTGAGTAAAAACTCAATAAATGTAAGCTGTTGTTAATGTTATCATTATCATCACTTATAGGTAAATTCTGACTTGGAGAATATAGGATGATTGAAAGGGGCGAGTCTTTTAAGGCTTTAAAAGACTGGGTGAAGATTACATCAGTGAATTCAGATGATTTTCAAGACTGAAAAGTCACTGTGAAAGTTGAA
This sequence comes from Pteropus vampyrus, assembly GCF_000151845.1. NCBI lineage: Eukaryota > Metazoa > Chordata > Mammalia > Chiroptera > Pteropodidae > Pteropus > Pteropus vampyrus. Next base: position 3,330,162 of record NW_011888996.1, on the reverse strand, counting down.
ACTTAAAATTTTATAATGAAATATAGTTATCTGTCATGTCTCACAATTTTAGTTTCCTTAATATGTAATAGGTTCTAATATAGAATTAATATATTTATGTGAAAAAATAATCCTGTCAGAAGCTTAGCTAAGATTCATTTTTAGAAAATAAAAAATTTTAATTTTGTATGAATTTATAAAACCTCACTTAATTTGTTTTTACTGACATGAAATCATTAGGGCAGTATATGTATTTTGAAACAGCTTGTGCATGTGCCCTTGAGACAAGTTGGTGGGTGCATTTTTATCAAAACCATATACACAGTGATATATTAAATGTATCATATTATTATACTAATCGCATGACTCTAGAAACAAAAGTAACCAGAGGACTAAAGCCTATCAAAACCATCTTTTTGTTTTTGTACAATGAAATTCTTTTAAAATTTTCTAGTGAATTCATACCAGTATTGAAACCAGATGTAGACTTCCGTCTTTTAATGTATTAGCTCAGCTATAAAAGTCTCATTTTCATCCCTGATTACTGAGTGTTTCATTCATGGTTTGTTCTCTCTCTCTCACCCTCTTTTTTTTTTTTAAAAAAAAATAGATTATAAAATGTGATACAAATGATTTTAAAATGACATTGCTCTATTTGTATAGTGACAGAAATAAAACGAAACTTGTAATGTATTGAAGATAACCTAATAAAATCCGCACAAATGAAGTACTCTGTCGATAAAACTTTTTATTGGAAAGGATTCCTGACAAATACCATTAAAAAAGTGTTAGCTGTGGTTTGAGAATGGATCTAAGAGTTTTCCATCTTAGAACTGAAATCTTACATTACTTCCTTCTGGAGACCCCCCTCTCTTTTTTCCCCCCACCCCCAAATGTTTTCAGTATAAACGACCATTTTGAATTGTTTGGATGTGGGTCTCTATCTGAAGTGATATTAATTTTTATATAGCACTGGATATAAGTAGTTTTCTCTGTTGCCAAGTAGAAATCAAGCCACTTTTGGTAACTGGCTGTGTTTATATGTAAATGAATTTTTTAAAACATTTAAAGGCTTTTTGAAACCAAAACCCTATTTAGGAAATGACTGTCAACTAACTAAAGAAACAAACTTCCCTCCCTCTTGCCTACCCTCTCCTTTCTTTCCTTCATTTAAAACACAAAAGTCAATGTGTGTCTAAAGGATATGAAATAAACATCCAGATCAAGGCCTACTATATAGTGTCCAATACAAGTTCCTATGTCCTTTCTTTCTCATTCTTCTCCACTAGTGATGCAAAATATTTGTAGAGTGGCTTCAGTGTTGATATAGATATTGCTCTTGTCTAAAGTTCATTTGATACCACTGATATTTCAAAGAGACCCGGTAAACATTTACTCCTCCAAATTTGCTAAAATTAAAAAATTCAGGTAAATTTTTTAAGTGATAGGTACTTAAAAGGCCTATCACTTTTAACCATTTTTCTTATTTTAAGGAAAATGGCCTTACTTGATTTTTGAGTGCCATTTCACAGCTATTATATTTGTATTCTTCCATTAGTTATTTGGATTATTCTATCTTTCCTTTTTTCTGTAGGTGAACTACTACTTTTCTTATTCAGAGACTAATTTTAATGCCACTTCCTGTTTCTTCCCTTAATTAATTGCTCTCAGCTGTGGTTCCATTTCACTTTGAAAGTGCTTTAGTTTACTAGAGACATTTTAAAAAATTCAATGTAGAACAGGTGCTCAATAAATGTTTTCTCAGTGAATGAGTGTTATCTAGGGCATTTTGGAAAATATTTCTGCATTCTCAGATCAGTTTTACACATGGCTTATACTCTTCCTCTCTGCCACATATGTGCTGGTATGTAGCATTATGATCCATATGGGATAATTTTATAACTGATACTTCATTGTTTTCATTTACTTTTCTTTGATAATTAGTGCAGTTTAATATTTTTGATGTATGTTACCCAGCTCTGTTTTTAGTTTTGTGAATTGTGACTTCATTTCTTTGCCTGTTTTTTTATTGGGGTTTTATTATTTTTCTGAGGATTTATGTGAGCTCTTTATAGTCTAAATCTATACACTAATTTGCTGTGGGTATTTTTCTGAGTTTTCTAAGCTTATAGTTTTTGTCTAGAAAAAGCTAATAAATTCTCATAATTCTTTGTTTGCATTTTTGAAAATTTCATTAGTTTCAAGTATTGATTAGATATTTATGTAGTTTATGAAACGATCCCCCTGATTACTTCATCTTGTTGAGTTGTGTAAGTTCTTTATATATTTTGGATCTTAACCCCTTATCAGATGTATCATTAGCGAATATCTTCTCCCAGTCAATTCTTTTTTTTTTTTTGTCAATGGTGTCCTTTGCTATGCAAAAACCTTTTTAGTTTGATGTAGTCCCATTTGTTTATTTTTCCTTTTGTTTCCCTTGCCTGAAGAGATATATCCAAAAAGAAATTACTATAGCAATATCAGAGACATTACTGCCTATGTTTTCTTCTAAAAGTTTTATGGTTTTGGGTCTTATATTTAAGTCTTTAATCCATTTCAATTCTATTCTTGTATATGGTGTAGGAAGGTGGTCCAGTTTCATTTTTTGCATATATCTGTCCAATTTTCCCAGTACCATTTATTGAAGAGACTGTCTTTACCCCATTGTAAATTCTTGCCTCCTTTGTCATATATTAAATGAGTGTATAGACGTGGGTTTATTTCTGGGTTCTCTATTCTGTTCCATTGATCAGTGTTTCTGTTTTTATGACAGTACCATGCTGTTTTGATTACTGTAGCCTTGTTGTATAATTTAATAACAGTGTGATACCTCTAACTTTGTTCTTTCTCAAGATTGCTGTGGCTATTTGAGGTCTTTTATGGCTCCATATAAATTTTAGGATTATTTGTTCTAGTTCTCTAAAAATGCCATTGATATTTTGATAGGGATTGCACTGGATCTATAGATTGCTTTGGGTAGTATGGCCATTTTAATGATGTTGATTCTTCCTACCCATGGGCACTGTATATGCTTCCATTTATTTGTGTCTTCTTTAATTTCTTTTTCTAATGACTTATAATTTTTTGAGAACAGGTCTTTTACCTCCTTGGTTAATTTGATTCTTTGTATTTTATTGTTTTTAATGCAATTGTAAATGGGATTGTTTTCTTAGTTTCTCTTTATGAAAGTTAATTGGTGTATAAGAATGCAACTGACTTCTGAATATTTTGTATCCTGCTACTTTACTGAATTAATTATCAGTTCTAACAGTTTTTTTGGTGGAATCTTTAGAGTTCTTTATATATAATATCATGTCATCTGAAAATAATATGATTTTTACCTCTTCTTTTCCAATTTGGATACCTTTTTCTTCTCTTTCTTGTCTGATTGCTGTGGCTAGGACTTCCAATATAATGTTAAACAGAATTGGTGAGAGGGGCATCCTTGTCTTGTTGCTGATCTTATGGAAAACACTTTTAGCCTTTCTCCATTGAGTTTGAGGTTAGCTATAGGTTTGTCATATATGGCCTTTATAATGTCGAGGTATGTTCCTTCTCTTTCCACTTTGCTGAGAGTTTTTATCATAAATGGATGCTGGATTTTGTTGAATGCCTTTTCTGCATCTATTGATATGATCATATGATTTTTATCTTTCAGTTTGTTAACATAGTATTAGTTGATTTGCAGATATTGTACCAACCTTGCATCCCCAGAATAAATCCAGCTTGATCACGGTATATATTTTTAATGTATTGCTGAATTTGGTTTGCTAATATTTTGTCAAGGAGTTTTACATTAATGTTCATAAGAGATATCGGCCTGTAGTTTTCGTTTTTTATAATGTCTTTCTCTGGTTTTGGAATCAAGGTAATGGTGGCCTCATAAAAGGAATTAGGGAGCATTCCCTCTTCTTGAATTTTTTGGAATAGTTTGAGGATAAGTGTTAATTCTTCTTTGGATATTTGGTAAAATTTGCCTGAGAAACCATCTGGTCCAGGACTTATGTTTTTTGGGACTTTTTTGATTACTGATTCTATTTTGTTGGTTTCTTCTTGACTTAGTCTTGGGATTTTGTATGTTTCTAGGAATGAATCCATATCTTCCAGATTGTCCAACCTGTTGGCTCATGATTGCTGCTAGTATTTTCTTATGATCCTTTGTATTTCTGTGGGTTCTGTAGTTATTTCTTCTCTTTTATGTCTGATCCTATTCACTTCAATCTTCTCTCTTTTTTCCATGATGAGTCTGGTTAAGGGTTTATCAGTTTTGTTTATCCTTTCAAAGAACTAGCTCTTGGTTTCACTAATTCTTTGTATTGTTTTTCTAGATACTATTCCATTTATTTCTGCTTTGACCTTGAGTATTTCCTGCCTTCTACTCATATTAGGCTTTGTTTACTGTTCTTTTTCTAGTTCTTTTAATTTTAAGGTTAGATTGTTTATTTGAGCTTTTTCTTGTTTCTTGAGGTAGGACTGTATTGTTATGAACTTCCTTCTTAGGGCTTTTTCCCATAGATTTTGAGTTGTTGTGTTTTCATTTTCCTTTGTCTCTAGGTATCTTCTGATTTCTTCCTTGATATCATTGTTAACCCATTCATTGTTTGGTAGCATATTATTTAGCCTCCATGTGTTTGTGTATTTTCCAGTTTTTTTCTTGTAGTCGATTTCTAGTTTTATACCATTGTAATTGGAGAAGATGGCTGGTATGATTTCAGTCTTCTTAAATTTATTGATACTTTCTTTGTGGCCTAACATGTGGTCTATCATGGAAAATGTTTCATGTGCACTTGAGAAGAATGTATAATTTGCTGCTTTGGATCGAAATGCTCTGAGAATATCTATTAAATCCATCTGGTCTCTAGTGTGTCTTTTAGTCCTATCGTTTCTTTGTTGATTTCTGTCTGGAAGATCTGTCCAATGGTGTCAGTGGGGTGTTAAAAGTACTCTACTATGAGTTAATTACTGTTGATCTCTCCTTTCATATCAGTCAATAATTGCCTTATGTATGTAGGTACTCCTGTGTGGGGTGTGTGTTTACTAGAGTTATGTCCTCTTAATGTATTGATCCCTTTATAATTATGTAATGAATGCCCTTCTTTGTCTCTTCTTATAGCCTTTGTTTTAAAGTCTGTTTTGTCTGATATAAGTATTGCTACCCTGGCTTCTTTTTCATTCCCACTTGCATGAAATATCTTTTTTCATCCTTTTATTTTCAGTCTGTGAGTGTCATTTGATCTGAAGTGAGTCTCTTGTAGACAGCATATATATGCATGGGTCTTGTTTTCTTATCCATTTGGCTCCTCTGTGTTTCTTGATTGGAGCATTTAATCCATTTACATTTAAAGTGATTATTGATAGATATGTAGTTATTGTCATTTTATTACTTGTATTTATTTGTTCTCCCCACCCTAGTTTTGTTTGTGTTTGTTTGTTTGTTTTTTTTTTTACAGAAGTCCCTGTAACATTTCTTGTAATACTGATTTTTTGGTGATGAATTCGTTAAGCTTTTCCTGTCTGAAAAGCTCTTTATCTCACCTTCCATTTTAAATGAAAGCCTTGCTGGGTAGAGTATTTGTAGTCGTAGATTCTTGTTTTTCTTAACTTTGAATATTTCTTGATAGTCCCTTCTGCCTACGAAGTTTCTGTTGAAAATCAGCAGACATTGCCCTTGTAAGTAATTAGCTGCCTTTCTCTTGCTGCTTTTAAGATTCTCTCTTTGACTTTGATCTTTGGCATTTTAATTATGATGTGTCTTGGTATAGATCTATTTGAATTCCTCTTGTTTGGGGCTCTTTGTGCTTCCTGGACTTGTATGTCTAATTCCTTTGCCAAGTTAGGGAAGTTTTCTGTTATTATTTCTTCAAATAGATTCTCAGCCTTTTGCTTTCGCTCTTTTCCATCTGGTACTCCTATGATGTGGATATTGTTACACTTCATGTTGTCCCAGAGGTCTCTTAATCTATCTTTCATTTTTATAAATTCTTTTTTCTTTTTGCTGGTCTGATTGAGTGTTTTCTCCTACCTTGTCTTTCAGTTCACTGATCAGTCTTTTGCTTCATCCAGTCTACTGTTGAATCCTTCTTGTGTATTCTTCAGTTCAGTTATTTTATTCTTCATTTCTGTCTGGTTCTTTTTTATGGTTTCTATGTCCTTTTTTTTTTTTTTTTTTTATGCTTACTGTCTCTCTGTTGAGGTTCTCATTGAGCTCATCATCCTCTCCATAAGTTCATTGAGTATCCTTATAACCAGTATTTTGAACTCTGTCTCAAATGGAGTTTGCTTGTCTCCATTTCATTTAGTTTTCTCCTGTTATTTCATTTGTTGCATGTTTCTTTGTTTTCTCATTTTATTAGCCTGTCTTATGTTTGTTTCTGTAGGAAGATTTGTTTCATTTCTCAGCCTTGGTCAGATGGCTTTATGTAAAAGGTATCCTGTGTGGCCTAGTGGCACACTCACCCTAATCTCCCATGCCAGGAGCTCTGGATGTGATCTTTGTGTGGGTTGTATGTGAACTTCTATTGTAGCTAAGTCTTTTTTGGTGTCAGTGGATGGGATTAATGTTCAGACTTACCAACTGTTGGAATTGGCTGTGTCCATAGGGTATGAGTAGCTATGTGGGGCTGGCCCCACTGAATGGGATTTGCCCCAGCAGGCTTGTGCGCTTGAGACCGTTGTTTGTTTGTTTGTTTTTTTTGATTAGAAACTATTCATTCTACCTACTGATTCAGTACTTTGATTTTCTTCTATTTTTATTTAAATATTTTTAAAATGTTTAAATCATTGATCTATATGTTTACTTTAGTGGGACTAAGCATTTGTTTTCAATATAATACTCCTAAAGCTATCTATTATGTTCTCGGTTAAGGTTACTTTTTGGACCAGATAAGTCTGCTTACTTGCAGAGTTTATTAACAGGTATTCTTGTTTTGTTTGGCTGGCACATAATTTAAAATGATATAAATTTGAATGCTGAGGTGAAGTAGGCACTCTGTCTGATATTCAGTTTTACTGCTTATTTATGGCTAATATCCATTCTTAGTGTTGTTAACCAGTGATAGCTGTTCTCATTGATTGATATTATGGCTGTCGGCTGTTCTCATTAAACTGATTGTCAAATATTTTGAATATCACCCTTGGAACAAGCCTTGCAACTCCTTGTTTTCTTAGATTGAAACCAGTTCATTCATTTAAATTCATGACATCTGGCAGAGGCAGAAGACGTGGGGTTTGACACTTAACAGTTGTATGACATTTGACAGATCACTGAATTTCTTTAAATCTGTTTCCTCATCTATAAAAAGGGATGATAATATGTTTCTGTTTACTTAATTGAGTTGTGAGAGTCACATAAAATACCCTTTATAATTGTAAAGTAATACAAAATTTAAGACAACATTATATATCTATGTTGTAGAAAATATTTCTTTACTTGTTTATTGTTGTTTAAATGATTTTATTGAGGGATAGAAACCTTCCATTTCATAATTGACGTTAAAAGGCTTAAAATGCGGATACCATGTTTGAAGCTTATATTCAAATGAGTTGTTAAAATAATACAGTAACAAATAATTTTAAATTAAAACATGTCCATTTATTAGTATGAATGATTGGATATTGCATCATTTTTTGATTAGGGCAGGATATGAAGTTACCCCCTGAAGTAAGGGGAGGGGTTTGTTACAAAGAGAGAAGAGCATAAAGAAAGAGGGACTTTATAAATTTTACACATTTGCCTCAGATATACCCTCTCTACCTTTAATAATTCAGGGCCAAATGCAGACTCTGCCCTTAAGTATTCTCGTAAGCTTTGTAAGGACTGGGACTGTCAGTTTCCTCACCACGGTATATCCAGCACCTTCAACAGACTCTGTATGAGAGAGCCAGTGAGGGAGGTATTTGAAGAAAGAATAAAAATCGATGTCCACATTAATGTGAATTTATTTAGTTGTTAAGTAAAGACTATGGAGATCTTTTGTTAATATACAATAGAATCAGAGTTGGCATGAACCTTTGAAATCATCTAGCAAAGCCAGAGAGTTCATGAATCAGTATACTGTCTTTGGTGAATCTTCCTTTAGTCTCACCGTGGATTTGTCCAGTGGCATATGCTTTACAGCATTGAAATCAGACACATCCTAAAACCTTGAAATATAGTGGGTCTATTTAATTCTGAACTTTCTCTAGATAGCTCTGAAATATGGGGTACAGGAGCAGAGATAACAAGTCAAAGAGTTAATGAAGAATTGGTGACTTATTGGTTGGAAATAGTGGAATGTTAAGAGGATAAAAATTGAAGTCTAGGTAACTGAAAAGGTCAGCACTGAAATAATTAAACATTACTCAATTTTAAGGACTGGTTCTACTGTTGTAATGCCCCCAAACTCTTTAATCTTTACACTAGATGTGGGAGATGGGGAGAGAAGAGAAAACCAAGGCTTATGTGATATTTTCACAACCTTGCACACCTTCTACAGTGGTGCAGTATGGTAGTCCTTAACAACACTCCTACCTCCCTTCTCCTCCTTGGCTGCAAACCATTAATTTAGAAAGATTGGGAACATCAGATGTGGTATCTTCTTTCTCTTCTTAACTACAAGCTGTATCCATTCATTCATTCTTTATGGAGTGCTAACTGTATGCCCGGCATGGTTCCAACCATTGCAGATACATTTGAACAAAACAAAGATCCTTGCTCTTATAGACCCTTTTCTTAGTGCAGTGCTGTCCAATAGAAACATGGAATGAGCCACACATATAATTAAATTTCCTAATAACAACATTTTAAAAGATTTAATTAAATTTTTAAAATATATATCTAATAACAGTAGTTTATTACTATCAAATATGTTAAACATTAACAAATTTTAAAATTAACTGGTACATATAAATATCATTTAAAAGTGTAATCAATATAAAAATTATTGAGGTATCTTACATTCTCTTTTTGGTACTAAGAATTAAACTCTGGTGTATATTTTATATTTATAGCGTATCTCAATTTGGGCTAGCCATGTTTCAGATGCTTGGAGCTACTGTATTGGACAGTACAGCTTTAGAGCATAGTGCTTGCTTTCTGTGCACCGTCAAATCAGACCATCTGGTACAAGGTAGAGAATTTCCGAAGTATCTAGACTCCTTATCCATGCCTTTTGTAAAGTCTTATATGATCTGGCCCTTGCCTGTCTCTCAGATCTCATTTAGGACTAGTCTCTTCCTTACTCACTAAACTTCAGCCTTCTTTCTTGACCACAGATGTGGGAGGCTTTTTCTTGAATCATGGTGTTTTTTATCATCTGTTTCTTTTGTGTGGAATGTCCTGTTTCCAGATAACCAGTCACATGGTTGGATCCCTCATGACATTTAGACCTCAGCAAAAATGTCTCTCAGGCTTTTTTTGATATCTGCCCTAAGAAGCCATTCTCAGTCATTCTCTATCAGTAGCTTTCTATTTTATTGTCCTCATAGCAGTTACCAGACATTTTCTTGTATTATACTGTTTTCTATCAAATTTTCAAATTATCCCTTCCCCTATAGAGTATAAGCTCCTTGAGAGCAAAGACACTTCTCATTTTATTCACTACTGTAATTCTCCAGCAACTGCTGTAATTCCTGGCATGTATTTGGTGCTTGATAAATATTTATTAAATGGGTAAGTGGCATTCTGGATCAGATATCTTGCACTAGAGTAAATTTATCAAGTAAGTAAGATTCTTAGATTATCACTGAGGAATGTATAATTGAGAGATGGCTTACAATAGTCTTAGGGTCTTTTAATTTGGAAAGGGTTAGGGGAAAGAGGTCCAGGTTGTTTGTTTGCTTTCTTCCTCCTTTCCTTCTTCCCTTCCCCCTTCCTGCCTTTTGAAGGAAGCAAATTTATCCAAAGTCAACACATTTTTTCAAGATTAGTGCATACAAAGAGACATGTACAATACATTTGTGACATTATATATTGATGTTACACAAAAATGTAAACCATCTCCCAGTTTGCTTAGGAATTTTAACATGGTCAGGGCTTTTTAAGAATTGAGGTGAAATCATATAACATAAAATGAACCATTTAAAACTTAACAATTCAGCGGTATGAGTTTATTTACAATGTTGTGTAATCACCACCTCTGTCTAGTTCCAAATATTTTCATCACCTCATATCTTTTAAGCAGTTGCTTCCCATTTCCGCAGCCCCTGGCAATCACCACTCTGTTTTTTCTCTCTGTGTACTTATTCTGACTATTTCATATAAATAGAATCATACAATACATGCCCTTTTATGGCTTGCTTCTTTCACTTAGCATAATGTTTTTGAGGTCCATTCACATTGTAGCACATGTTAGTACTTTATTCCTTCTTTGTGGCTGAATAGTATTCCACTATATGTATGTATTGTAATTTGTTTAGCCATTCATCTGTTGATATACATTTTGGTTGTTTCAACCTTTTGGCCATTGTGAATAGTACTGCTATGAACATTCATGTACATAGATTTGTTTGAGTACCAGTTTTAAATTCTTTTAGTTATGTATTTAGAAATAGAATTGCTGGGTCAAATGGTAATTCTTTGTTTAACTTTTTTCTTTTTTTCAATGGTTTGAGGAACTAAATATTGTTCTTCATAGCAGCTGCACCATTTTGTATTCCCACTAGCAATATATGAGAGTTTTAATTTCTTCACTTTGCTAACATGGTTGTTTTCTAGTTTTTTGATTATAGCCGTCCTGGTGGATATAAAGTGGTGTACCTTTTTAGAGTTTTGATTTACATTTCCTAATGAAAAATGATGATGATGTTGAACATCTGTCTTTTCATGTGTGTCCATTTGTCTATCTTTTTTGGAGAAATGTCTATTCAAGTCTTTTGCTTGTGTTTAAATTGAGTTCTTTCTCTTTTTGTTGTCGAGTTGGAAGAGTTATTTATATGTTCTAGGTACTAGACCCTTATCAGATGTAAGATTTGCAAATATTTTCTCCTATTCTGTAAGTTGTGATTTCCTTTTCTTAATAATGTTCTTTAATGCACAAAAATTTAAAATTTTGATGAAATCCAGTTTATCAGTTTTCACACTGTTGCTTATACTTTTGATGTCATATCTGTTGATCCATTGCCAAAACTGAGATCATGAAGATTTACTTTTATGTTTTTTTCTAAGAGTTTTATGGTCTTAATTTATATTTATAAGTTGTGGATCTGTTTCGAGTAAATATTTATATATGGTGTGAGGTAGGAGACTAACTTAATTTTTTTTTGCATATGAATATCCAGTTGTCCCTTGAGTTGTTCTGAATGAAACATGATCACTGTGGGGTTAGTGGCAGTGGAAGCTTTTTCTAGTAGTTATTTTCACATTCTACATAGTCTTTATATTTTTATCTTTTTAATTTCCACTATGTCTTTCTGTTATCTGCTTTTGGGCATTTGAACTCTTTTTTTCCCTTTTTTTTCTCCCCTCATATAGAGCAGCGTTCTCTGTCTTTGTGTAAATTGAGATTTTTCCCTCTTCTCTCAACTTATTTCTTTGGTTATATTTGCCAGTTGTGCTTGTAGTGAGAAGCAGGCGCTCTTATTTTGAGCTTTTGATATCACTTGGATGTGTTTAAAAACTAAGAGGATGTTTTTTAAAAAATAGTGGCTTTAGTATGTTGCATATGAACAAACTTTGTCAAGAGTGGCAGTATAGCATAGCAGTAGTATATGCATAATTAAAAGCAGAAATTATGATCAGACAGGAATCACATCTTGGTTCTATCTCTCTTGTGTGTGAAAAGAAGGATGTTACTCAACCTCTTTGCAGTAACTTTCTTTGTTTGTGTTTCTGTTTTCCTAGTACTTCTCTGACATTTTCATTTTTCAGTTCCCATTATTAGGGTCAAAAATCCACAGCTTGGGTAGGTGAGGAATGACCTGGCTGGAAGCAGGTCATTATTAGTGCTTGATGCTTTATGTACAACCTTTGGTTTTTATTTTCATCAAGAATGGGAGGCCATTACAAGGAAGAGTGTGAATTTATTTTTTTGGGACAGATATTAGTACCTCGGCGTTAGAAGATGTGGAAAACAGTGAATTCTTAGGGTGATGTTGACTCTTGGCATATGTTACGTGCTTTAAGAATGACATTTATAATTTGAAGAAAGGAGAAATTTAATGATGAAATTTTATTTCATGAGTAAAGTGTGTAATGAGTGGCAAAGAATATTTATGGGGAAAAAGAGGTTCTCAGTTCTTTACCTTTTAGCCTTTTCCTAGAGGTTTGATGGTCATCAGAAAGAAGTGCTTGTTACCAGTACTCTCTTTTAAGAGTTTATCTAATTTGGTATTTCATTGTAATTTTTAAAATATTTCTTTCCAGTTAACAGAAGATGAAATTGCAACTATTCTTAAATCTACTTTGAAAGGACTAGAATATTTACACTTTATGAGAAAAATACACAGAGATATAAAAGCTGGAAATATTCTCCTCAATACAGAAGGACATGCAAAATTGGCAGATTTTGGTGTGGCTGGTCAGTTAACGGTAAGTATAGTAATTTTGCAAATACTTTTGGCTTCTGTGCCCAGGTTTGATTGTGATGTTTTTTAAACTTTAATAACTTTTTTAGGGGGCTGTGGAAAGAAATGCATAATTTCATTCTTCTTGGGGAGATAGGGCCACAATTTTTTATTTATTACTTTTATTTACAAATTAAGAGACATTGAATAAATGTGAAAGTATATGTTGTCATTTAAATGCTTAAATGTCTGAAAAAGAGCTACCTTGGTCCATTTTTGTAGCTTCCATTGTTATGGTACTGTCTTTAATGATGGTAGTAGAGTTAAGTTACTTGTGGATGCTTGATTATTTCAGAATTAAAAATTCCTAAATTTGTCATGTCATAACTAGTTGATATTTTAGGAAAATATTCAATTTAAATGTAATCTGTAGTATTTAGTTTAAAGAATATATTGACAAATTCCTTAGTGTTTTTGTAGTTGTATTTATTTTGTCAGTGTAATGTTTTTGCAGGATACAATGGCAAAACGCAATACTGTGATAGGAACCCCATTTTGGATGGCTCCTGAGGTAATTCAAGAAATAGGATATAACTGTGTGGCTGACATCTGGTCCCTTGGCATTACTTCCATAGAGATGGCTGAAGGAAAACCTCCTTATGCTGACATACATCCAATGAGGGTAAGAAATGATGGTTTGCTAAAAATGTTGATAAGTGTTGCAGTTTTGTAATGTCAATGTAAGTAAATGTAAAGTATATAAGTTCACTTGAAGTTGGCTTCTGTGCAAAACTAGTAAAATTATCTGTCCAAGATTAGTGACTGTTAACTTTACTCCCACCTCCATCCTTAATTGTGAGAAAAGAAATGAAAGCTATATTTCTCTTTACAGTTACTGTTTTATTTCCCCCAAAATATACCTGCAAAATTTTTTCTTGCTTTTCAGTAGAAGAAAGGGTTGGTAAGTCCACTCTATTCTTCAATTCATCATTTTCTCAATGTGGCAGTGGAGGTGTTAGAAGGAATCAATTCTTTCTTTCTGCCCACCCTGCAAATTCTACCTTTCTGTGTTTTTGTTTCTTCCTTTTTTCTTCTCTCATCTGTGGCTAATATTTTTTAAAATCCTGATTTCTAATATTACTCTGTACTTGTAAGCAAATTAATTTTATTTCTTCAGTTGGTGAGAAAATGGAATTCCTTTTTTGAACATTATTATATACTTCTATGAACTCCTTTTTAAGGATAAATTTAGAATTTGAAGGATATACCTTACATATTGAAATCTAATTGCCTGTACTTTAGGATTTGTAAGGATAGAATTTTTAGGTTTATTTGTATGAGAATCTCAACTCAGTATAGATAAGTATATTTATCTTTGTAAACTTATTGCCCTCTAGTGGCTATAGTCACCTCAAGAAGAAAGGATATAGGAAGAGAGAGGGAGGAGAGGGGAGGGGAGGAGAAGGGCGGGGAGTGAAGATGGTATCAGGGTGACTGGAGAAATATACGAAGTAAATAGATGGGAGGGAAGATAATGTAGTACTTCAGAATATCTGGAGAAGAATAAAATGGAATTATTTCTGATAATTACAATGCTATTGTGGATTGAATTTCAATAATATAGGTAACTGTACTATATTGAAAATATTAAAAAATCTGCTCGCCACTTTAAAGAGAATTCTTTGAGTAGTACAGTTTTATAGAATATGTATCATCTTCTTTGTACATGTAAATTCCTTTTGTTATAGTGAAAATATTAAAAATAACGTTTGAAAAATAACATGAAAAATAACAAGGTCAGCATAAAAGCAGCAACACAGATTCTCATTTCTTCTATGATTATTAGTTATCTTTGGTACTTTTAGTTAGAATGTTTTCAGGGTAATCCTCAAACTAGGTGTATTTGAGTTTGACTTAGTGAGGTAAACTAAATTATTCAAGGCAGCCTAGCTAAGAGCCAGAGCTGGGATTTAACCCAGGACTTAGATTATTACTGTCTGCTTCTTACTTACTTTTCCGTCCGGATAGTCTCTCAAGCAGATAGCAAATAATTGTAATATGTGGCCCCTGCCTTCTAGGATCTTAAAATATCACTCGATGTTTTGAATTAACACATATGAAATAGTAGAAATATACTTGAAGGTAGTATTTCTCTTTAAAATCTTATCTATCTATCTGTGTCTGTCTTTCTCAGATACCTTGCCCACTTTTCCTGCCAGTCTAAATTCTACCTGTTTATGAAGTCTGAATTCAGTTTTTATTCCTAGATAGAGCCCTCCCTGGTAGCCATTGCCTAACTGGGTCTCTCCCTGCACAGCTCGTGTGGGCAGTTCTTGACCTTGTGGTTCCTTGGACAGTTTATCAACGGACAGTTTATCAAGTGTTGCCTTGTGCATTTCCAGACTCACTCTGGTTTTAAGTTGCTATTTAAGTTGTTATTATTATTTAACTTTGCTTATATTTGTGCGCTACCTTACAAATTAGAATATGAACTATAAGTATTGGGAAACTATCAAGATCATGTGGCAGATACAGACTTTCGAAAATTTAAATCTTCACTTGAAAGCTCAGATTTTATCATTGTCAACAAATACTATAGTTTTCCTCGAAATGATAGATTCACTTGGTTCATTTTTGAGAAAATGTCAAATACCCAAAACCAAATAACATGGTTTTTCTGTCAGTTAATTCTTTCAGGTAAAATTGATGTTCTTTGAAAAAAAGAGATACAGTTTATTTAGCTTGCAGTTTATCATGCAAGTGCTTTTCTGTGAGATAATCATTGTTCTGTATAGAGGGCAAATGTTTTATGTGTATTTCCCATTTTGTCACAAAGAATATTAAAAAGATGTTAGTAAAATTAATCTTTACTGCTTCTTCAGGGTTTGAATAGTTTGGTGGGAGTGGGGTGGGGTGGGAAAATAAAAGAAAGCTGTCCAAGGGAGAAAAAAGATTGCTGAAGACCTAGCAAAGATGGAAAATGAGAAATTGTGGTATTATCAATCCTAGCTTTTAAGCTTTCCTCTAGCAGTGTTCAGCAGTGAAATGGAGTGCATTATGGCCTTGATCCCAGGTTTGGGTTTTAATGATTGAGTATTTTAGAAGGATATAAGGCTATAGGCCATTAAAGCTGCTGTTGAGAGAATAGTTCAGATGGTTACCAATGGGGTATAGTTTGGAAAGACAGGAGAGAGTATATGGAAATGGAGAGACCAAGGAGCTAGACAGTATTCTCCACTTTTGCTGTGTAGTAATCACCTGGGGAGTTTTTTAAAATTTCTGGTACCCGAGTCCTACCTCAAATCAGTTAATTCAGAATATCTGTCTTTTCAGTGAGGTTAGAGAGCAGATAAAGTTGAAGTTAAGATATGGGAAAGCTGATAGGATATGAAACTCTGATTACTGAATGAAATATCGAAGCTTTCTTTTTTAATTAAATTTTCTTTAACAACTCTGTGAAATAAGTATTTAATTTCATTGTAATGAGTGGATTGGAAGAAATAATTAGTAAAGGATTATGCTATTAAGATGACACAACTTCTAAGTGGTAGCACTAAGATATGAACTCAAGTTAGTCTGTGTTCTTGCCTAGATACCAAAGAAATATCTTCTGTGTTTACAGTTGACCCTTGAACAGTGTGGGAGTTAGCAGTGCCGATCCCTAAGAGATTGAAAATCTGTGACTCCCCCAAAACTTAGCTACTAATAGCCTGCTATTGCCTGGAAGCCTTACTGATAACAAACAGTTGCTTGACACATTTTTTTAAATGTTATATGTATTACATACTGTATTCTTACAATAAAGTAGAGGAAAGAAAGTGTTAAGAAAATCATAAGAGACAGAAAATATATTTTGTTTATTGAAAAAAATCTGCTTATATATAAGTGAACTCACACAGTTCAAACCTCCATTGTTCAAGGGTCAACTGTATATCTCAACTATATGCAAATGGAGGAGTGGCTACCAAAAAGAAATCTACAAACCATATATCATCATCATTATAATTATTAATTTAAAATATGAACCTTCTAAGTTTGTTCCTGGGTGGCGGGTAATATAGACAGATTTAATTTTTTGTGTTTTGTTTCCTACCTATATTTTGGTAGCAATCTTAACTTTCGAGGTAACCAATGGTTACCTCAGTTGTCATGGTGGAATGAAGATGTGATTAATGAAAAGAATACTACAACAGATAGAGACAAAGAGAGCTAGTTTTTAACATATAAGTAAAGGATATTATACAATTTATTGCATATAGATGGCTATCTAGAACAGGAGACTAAGTTTGGATGTGGTAGGCCAGCTTCTTTAGCCTCCACATCTTAGAGAGGTAGGGTGGTGTCCAGCCATTGTTTATATTGCCTGATTAGAGTAAGGATTTTGCCCAGTTTTTCTGAACTTCTCTTTGGCTATTCTCCCAAGACTGTACCTGTTTGCACTATGCCTGCTCTCTAGATGGCATATAAATAGGAACAACTCCAGAACAGTGATGCTGACTTCTAGACTGAGTGAACTAGGAGTTGGTTTCCTAGTCATTTTCTCAGACATACCACGTTTTTTGAATGCCCAGACTTCAGGCCTGCTTGAGACCCACGCTTGTGTAGGGCCAGCAACAGGTAGGGGCAAGAAGAGATGTGTCAAACTTGGACAATTTAGAATAGAATTGCTCCTGCCCAGTCACAAATTAATATTTGCTTTTTACTGATTAAGCTTTTTGAAAGACATATTTTGAGCATCATAGTCTGAAGGATGTGAAGAACTTAAAGGTGATACTGAATTAGAAAAATGAAAGTAATTGTATTGGAACTTGGAAATTAATTGAGAATGGGTCTTTTGAAGATGTTACATGCTATAGTTTATCATCAAAAATTGGTTCTTTCTTTAATCATTCCTGAGACAGACTAAGAGGTATTTAGAATACAGACATTCAAGGAGGAATTTCCTAATTAAAAAAAGAGCTGTTAAAAACATGAATTTATTTGATGGCAAGGGATGAACTTAAATTTGTTAGTTTTGATATAACTCCTTTTTTTTAAGAGACACTTCTAGTATATGCAAACCAAAGCTTTATTGTGGTTGATAGTAATAATTATCTGTGTAGTAAAGGACAGTGATGAAGTACTCATTAAAATGTGTAAAGCTTTGTAAACAGAGGTATGAAAATGTGCTTATAAATTTATATCCAGCTATTATATTAAAATTAATGGGTAATGGCAAATGGAAGTAAATCTGCTCAAAATGTTAAGTGAAACAAACTTTATCAAAACCAAGTTTATTTTAAAAAGTTAAATATGAAGCCACTGAATTAACTTTGGTCAGTTAAATAAATGAAAGGTTAAAAAAATTTAATTTTAAATTCAGTTAGCACATATATCTGTAGAGATCAGTCTTCTCAGCTCTTTAGGAAATGTAATTACAAAAAAAAAAAAATCAGGAAATGAGTGACTAGTATCATTTCCCTAAATGTCTATTACTGTATCCCTCCACCAAACCCAGGCATTTTATTCTTTAGACATCACTAAGAAGACCCTATCGATTCTTAAAACAGTTTTGCTTTTGTTTTATTTTGTTTCGTTTTACAAGCTTTTGTGTTTGGTTACTGGTTACTCAGCATAGTGACAGGGGTAAGGATAGAACTATTTGGGTCAGACCAAGGACAGCAGGCAAAGAGACTGCTGAGATCTTGACATCTACTGAAGGAAAGAAAATAAAATCAAACTAAGAACTTTTACACAATATAATTTGAATGCTTATTACCTTTTAAAAATAAGCACAAATATATAGTATATTTTAGGAAGATTTATGTTGAATTGTGACTTGCGGAGACAATTGAAGGCATTTAAATGGCAATTTTCTGGAAATACAGCCTATATGCAGCATGACAGTTTCTGTTTAAATGTGGAGTTATTTTAGACTGAAAGTAGGTCTCTCTCTGTTTCTCTGTATAATATGTCCACACACCACTTGTGAAGAAAGGAACCCTGTAGATATTTTCAGCATGGCAAAGTTATTTTTGATGAAGTATGCTTTTGAAAATGATGTTATCTTTTTTTTTTTTCTGAAGAACCTTTTCAACCTTGCTATTTTTTCCAACTAGCCTCTCCCACTTTTTTTTTTTTTGAGAAACACTGCATTTTAATAAGTGAAATAAATGCTCTATTACATGCAAGGTAAAAACAGGCTTTAGCAAAAAAGTACTCTTTATTTATAGTGCATATTGAATAATAAAACACAGTAGCTCTCTTCCATTGCCAATCACATGGTGTACCTTCCAATATACTAGGTATACTCCCAATCCAATATGATTAAAAAAAAAAAGTAGACATACAAAAAAGGTAGTTACATCTATGTCTAAGAAGTGAAAACTGAGTTAACCATTTTTTCATTAAAAAAAATCCATAATTTCCTTCTTGCCCAATTAATAATAAAATTCTTGGAGAGTGGGCTTGGGTAGGGGGTGGGAGTGAGTAGAATGACACCCAGCACACTTACACATCTTCCATCTCCCAGTCCCTACTGTATATGGCTGGGTAGACACCTGGGCTGTCTAGTGTGTATGCATGGCACTGCCTCTTGGAAGATTTCTCACAAGCATTTAACAGAGAACAAGTATCTTTGTTTCATCTGGGAATGGATGAAGGAATATGGGGTCTTATTTATAGAATTAAAATTTACCGATTGGAAGGTCCTGGATGAAGACCTTTTAAAGCCTACGATAGCGGGGGGCAGCCTTTTCCTGTGGTCTGACATCTTGGTGCCCCTGTTGGAGTGCTGTGCCAGATTCCCAAGACACTGGGCCAGGAGCAAACTACACTTCTGTCCCACCCAGGATAGAGCTGCTTCAGCACTTGACCCTTGGCACTCATGCTCATGGACATAGTGTGGCCAGGGACTGCGACTCAGTTGCAGAGCCCAGGTCTCTCCTTCTTCTCTTGCTTTTCAGTTAAATTTTGATATGAATGATATGTTCCATAATTATGAGATCCACTTTCTTTTTATTTTATCTTTTTACCCCTCATGATAGTTTCTAGGGCTGTCCTAATGGTTGCCACAAAATTGGTGGCTTAAAACAATGGGAATTGATTCTCTCACAATTCTGGAGGCCAAAGTACAAAATCAAGGTGTTGACAAGACTGCACTTTCTTCAGGAGCTCTAAAAGAGAATCCATTTTTTGCCTCTTTCAGCTTGTGGTGGCTGCTGGCAATCCTTGGCATTCTTGGATTGTAGCTGCATCAATTCTGTCTCTGCCTGCATCTGCATATTACCTTCTCTCTGTGTGTCTGTGTTTTTCTTTTGTCTGTCTCAGAATTTCTGCTTTTTTCTTTTTTTAAATGAAATTTATTAGGGTGATATTAGTTAATAAAATTATATAGGTTTCAAGTGTACAGTTCAATAATATGTCATATATATATTGCATTGTGTGTTCACCACCCAAAGTTAAATTTTCTTCAGTCACCATGTATTTGACTGCCTTTACCTTTATAAAAAGGACATATGTCATTGGATTTAAGGCCCACTTGGGTAATCCAGGATGATCTCCTTTCAAGATCCTTAATTACATCTGCAAAGATCCTTTTGTTTTTTCAGATGAGGCCACAATTAGATGTTCCAGAGATTCGGATGTGGACATATCATTTGTGGGTTACCATTCAACTCAATAATCTGTTTTCTTCTTTCAAATTATATACAGTTTAAGATTAATAATGACTAATTTCAGGACCTATATATATTCTTTCTGTTGTCACTTTTTTTTAATTGAGGTAAAATATACATAACATTTGCCATTTTAACCATTTTAAAATATACAGTTCAATGGCATTAAGTATATTCACATTGTTGAACAACCATCACTTCAGCCATTTCCAGAAATTTTTATCATCCCAAACTGAAACTGTCCACCTGTTAGATAATAACTCTCCATTATCTCCAAACCTAGTACCTCATAGCCATATTCTACTTTATGTCTCTATGAATTTGACTGTTCTAAGCACCTCATGTAAGTGGAATCATATGATATTTGTCCTTTTGGGTTTGACTTCTTTCACTTAGCATAATATTTTCGAGGTTCGTCGTGTTGTAGCATGTAACAGAATTTTGTTCTTTTTTAAGGTTGAATAATATTCAGTTATGTGTATATACCACATTTTGTGTATCCATTAATCCATCATGGACACTTGAATTGCTTCCACCTTTTGACTATTGTGAATAATGCTGCTGTGAACATGTGTGGGCAGCGATCTCTTTGAGGCTCTGCTTTCAGTTCTTATGGGTATTTACCCAGAACTTGGATTGCTGGTTCATGTGGTAATTTCATATTTAAGTTTTTAGGAACCTCTGGACTGTTTTTCACAACGGCTGTACCATTTTACATTCACACCATCAGTGCACAGGGTTCCAGTTTCTCCACATTCTTGCCAGCACTTATTTTCTATCTTTTTGATAATACCCATTATAATGGGTGTGAAGTGGTATCTCATTGTGGTTCTGATTTGCATTTCCCTAATAACTAGTGAATTTGAACATCTTTTAATGTGGTTTATTGTCCATACTTGTATCTTCTTTGGAGAAATGTCCATTCAGGTTCTTTGTCCATTTTGAAATTGAGTTGTTTGTATTTTTGTTGTTGAGTTGCCGGTCTCGTTTTTTTTTTTTTTTTTAATTTTCTCCATTATTTATCTGCCTTTTTATCTTTGCTGGCTGAGGTTTCCGAATCCTTTGACTTTTTACAGCCTCTTAATTGTCCTCCCAGCTGTCCCCCTATCACTTTTTGCACCCCAATCTTATACTCAATCTAAGTTTCCCTTAATTCTAGCTTTGTAATCAGTCTTTTGGGAGGCCTTTGAGTCAGATGGTTTTTATTCCCTGTCTATGTGCAAATAACTCGCAAGTCTACAAGTAGAGGATTGCTTATTTGTAGTTAATTATATGTATTACTTTGCTTTATGCAGTAGCTGTGTTCTGAAGTTGTAGAAATATTTAATGTTTGTAATCAGTATTTTAAATTCTTTGGATATAATTTTTTTTAAAATAATTTTTAATTTCTTTAGTAATGAGAACAACTCTCAACTTCTATGCCATGTAGTTGTGGATATTTTTATGGTGGGACATATCTATGTTATTGATAACAAAATTTAATCATTCATATTAAAATATTTTTGATTTAGTGTTAATGTAAAAATGGAAGAAACGCATATTCTAATATGGGGACAGGGAAATCATCCTTTGGACCAGTTGGAGAGTATATCTGCTGTCGTACATTGGTTATTTTGCATCAGAGAAACTAAATGCCATCTAACTATGGATGTTTGATTTTTGAAGACAAGTACCCTAGAATTTTCTTCCTGTATTCTTTTACTTCTGTTCCCCTTTCCTTTATTTCTTTCTACAAATATTTCATGCACATTTATCATGTACCAGTTGGACTTTAAAGATGTAGTGGTAAGCAGAACAGACGTGTTTCCTATTCTCTTGGAACTTCTAGTACAATGATAACTAGTATTCTAAAGTTGGAATTATTTAGCTTTTCGTGTGTGTGTGTAGGGTAGATATGTATTCAGAATATAAGACCATATACTGTAACTTTTATTCAATTATATATGTATATTACAAATTATATAGGATCATATGGCTATAGAAGAGAATTTTATTACTTTGCCATTACATATATCACTTGTTTTTCTCCCTTGAATTTATCCTCATCTCTCATTTTTTTTTTTTTAAATAGATGTTTTATTTATTGGTACTTAAACTTATAAACTAACCAGCCAAACTGATACTATTATCATGGTACCTCAAAATACAAAACATCTTTTACAAATTAAGGGCTGTAGTAAAGCAGCAAAAGGGGCAGAGGAAATCAGTAAAGCACATTATAGCTTAACTTTTCACCTGAATTGAGATTTTTAACAAGTCTCCCAACCCCAGAAAATATGAATAATTTTCTTATCATACATCTTCATAACACATCTTTGTGCTTTGACTTTCTATTCTCAAGGTTAAGATTCTAGATCCTAAAGATAATATCCAAAATAGTATTATATCTACATATCTATAGCTAGAGACACCTTTTATTATTTTTTCTATAGCGGTAAGGCCACAGAAAACCTCTTTGATTAGACTCCATTTGTACTCCATTCTCAATTCTCCAAATTGACACTAGAGGCCTAATGAGAAGCAGGAGATCAAGGCAGATATACATAGAAAAATCCTAGCCGCAGCCCAAATTGATTGAAAAGTATACCCATCGTCACACATCTTCAGGCTGTATGTTCATAAAATAATTTGGAAATCAATGCATGGTTTGCCGGACACTACAGTACTTAAGACTTTGCCGTATTACATCATAGCTTTCCCCAGAAATTTCCAAGGTGGTGTCCAAATCACTGATAGGACGATTTTGCTGGAAGTGGATCTGGGGCTGCGGGGCTTCCTCTCTACAGCTGTAGAGCTGATTGTTCCAGGCCTGGTTGTTCCAAGCCTGGTTAATCAAGACTTGGGGGCACCAGGTCTCACTGTTCCAGGAATGGTAGCTCCAAGATTGGCTGTTCAGGCATGGTTGTCCCAAGTTGAGTTATTGCAGTTCTGGTTGCTCCACATTGAAAGGTTTCCAGAAGCATTCACCAGACATCCCTGGTGACAGGAAGGGATGCCCGGGTAAGCTGTAGTTGCTTAACCCTTCCAAGTCACACAGTTGCTATTCTTTGGCCAGTTATATTTCTGCTACCTCTTACTTTCATTCTCTGGTTCTGGAACCAGGTCTTAATCTGTTCTTAGCTAAGGTTCAGGATGTTGGAAAGTTCTTGCATCTGTTGGAGGCTGAGATATTTCTATCTCTGAAATCTCTCATGAGTACACAGAGCTGATTCTGTGAGAAAATGGTTCTGATCTTCTGTTTCTTGACCTGGACCTTCTTTTCTTCACTGTGCTGTTCTCTAAAGAAGTAGATAATATTATGCTGAGACTGGGTGGAGGAATCAGGGCTGTTCTGAATAAGCAGATCCATACAGGAAAGAAGAGGAGAGAAATGTCTCCATGTGGAGTATCTTAGCAGAAGGCATTTGCAAGGATGCATAATTTTTTTCAGTCCCATACATCTCAGGCACTGGTGAAAGCTCCCTAGAATTGGATGCTTTGGGGCAAAGTGGGCTTTTGGGATTAACACTCATGTTGTCTTGCAAATTATGTTATTCCTGTCTGCCTATCCTCATATTCCTTTTTTTCCCCTCTTCTTATTCCCGCCTTTACTTCCTTTGTTCCCTGTCCCCTGACAGCATGTGTACATGAATGCTTACATGCTCCCCTTCCCACCCTTGCTTTTCTTTCCCTGTGCTTTTTGTTCTTTTCATATTGCCTTTTTTTCTTCCTTGTTCCCTACATTTTTCTGCCTGATTATTTTATATGATACTTTGATTCTATTAACCATACTTTCAGTTCAGAAATAGCCGAGGAGTGGGGCAAATTGGGTCATTGGAGAGTTTCAATACTACTTCGAGGACATATGGTTTTTCACTCAATTTGAACGTTAGAGTTTTCCTGCTTTGTGGTCCTAATACATGTGGGAGTACCAGGCATTCTTGCTCCTAAATTGGGGATTAAAGTTTATTACAGTGACAGTTTTAACATATTTCTTTCAGTGGAGTTATTATTTTTGAAGAGGTGAACAAGCAAGGGAAACAGAGTAAACACATTTCAACTTCTCTTGGTTGAGCCTCTTGGGGTCTCTCCCAAGGGTTTCACGGGAGGACAAATTCCCACCATTAATTTATATTCAAACCTTGATATTGGTGTTGCCAAGTACTCCAAAAACGTGATTACTTTGGTAACTATTGAGGAAGCAATCATCATTTTCATACTGACATACAAATTACATGAATTTGAATTATAGTTTTAGAGACATATTTCTTTAAGTATTGCTCAGAGTAAGAGTTGCTAAGAAAGAACTACATTAGAATCCACCTTTCTAAGATTTTTTGTGTGGGATACTGACAAAGACAGTATTTCTCTGTATCTGTGTGAGAGTGTTTAATGGAGACAATTTAAATTGATTTACTAATGATTGAAAGATGGCATTTCATTTCAGACTTTTTTGACTGTGATCCACAGTATGAAATGTATTTATATGGCGACTCTATGTGTATATATACACACCACTGAAACGAAACGTGCATAAAAGAGTACTTATCTTTACTATTATGATCCACTCTGATTTATGTTCTATCACAATTATTTCTGTTTTCTTTCCTTCTATTCTATTTCATCCTTTTATTAAAGAAAAAAATATGAAGGTTCAAGTCTGTTAAATTAGTTTCATGACCAGTATTAGTTTGTAACTTGGATTTGTAGAAGAAAAAAAAAAATCACCGAACTAGGCTATGGAAATCTGAATTTTTCTGATGCCATAAATGCTTTCATTTTTGCCTCATAGTAGGGGTATGGCCTGGTATTTGAGACTTGTAAGTCCTGAAACAATTTTGATATCTACAAATTAATTGTAAAGCACTCTTATATGGCTAGTTCACAGAGTTGTGAAGATCAGATGATATAATGTAAATGAGCAATACATGTAAAATGCTAAGTATTATAGAAATACTATGTAGCATTATTAAGTTGCTTTTCAAGTCTCACATTGAGATAATAAATTAGTTTAAGTTTCTGCAGAGGGTGCCTATCTAATAATATTTACCATCATTTCTTAAGGAGCTTTTGGCTGTAGAAAGGATCAGGCAGTTGCTTTAACATCACTTGGCATTGTTTCGGGGTGTCCAGTAGAGTTGGAGATATTGAGACTTTACACCATACCCAAAGGAGTTTATTGCAAGCCAAGGGAGGTTGCTGAAAACTTTTAAGCCGTTGCTTATGGCTGCTGAGATGACTTCTAGAGCCTCTAATGGAAACAATATAGAAATGAGCCCACGAAGACAGGGATACGTGTGGGACTCTCTCTTATCTAACTTCAGGTCAAACCGTGATGTATAGATGTTTTCTACTTCATTTTTACTATATACTGGCACAGTGATGGAAACCTTGATTTACAAGAGAGCAGAATGAACTTTTTCTGGGGCAGACAATTCAGTTAATGGAACCTCTGAAACTGCATTTAAATATTGGTGTTTGTGCATTTTTTTCTGGTGAAAGAGTTCATAATTTTTATCAAATGAAAATAAAGACTTCTTGACACAAGGGTTTTTTTACCCCAAAAGATTGAGAACTGTGCAAATGAAATCCAGAGAAAAAGCAAATATAGTCGTACTTATATCTGACAAAATAAATTTCAAAGTAAAAAAGGTAACAAGAAACAAAGACGGACATTTTATAATGATATAGGGGACAATACATAAAGAAGACATAACATTTATCAATATATATACACTCAATCAGGGAGCACCAAAATATATAAAGGAACTACTAACAGAAGGAAAGGGAGAAACTGACAAAACCACAATTGTAGTAGGGAACCTAAATACTCTATTGACAGCCATGGATAGATCATCCAAACAGAAAATCAATAAGAAAATATTGACCTTAAATGACACATTAGACCAAGTGGACATAATTGACATTTACAGAGCCTTTCATTTCAGAATACCAGATTACGCATTCTTCTCTAAGCACATGGAACATTGTCAAGGATAGACCATATGTTGGGACACAAAACTAGCCTCAACATATTTAAGAAGATTGAAATCATACCAGGCATATTATCTGACCACAGTGCTTTGAACCTGAAGATCAACTGCAAAAAAAGCGGGAAAAACTACAAATATGTGAGATTAAACAACATGCTACTAACAAACAACTGGGTCAAAAAAGAAATGAAAGGAGAGATCAGAAGATATATAAAGACAAATGAGAATGACAATACAACATATCAAAACTTTTGGGATGCAGTAAAAGCAATAATAAGTTTATATCGTTACAGGCCTATCTCAAGAAACAAGAAAACCCCCAAATAAACAACCTAACATTATATCTTAAAGAACTAAAAAAAGAGCAGATGAAGACTAAAGTTAGCAGAAGGAAGGAAATAATAAAAAGCAGAGTAGAATTATGTGAAATAGAGAATAAAAAGACAATAGAAAAAATTAATGTAAAAAAGAACTGTTTCTTTTAAAAGATTTAAAAAATTGACAGATCCCTGGCTAGACTCACTAAGGAAAAAAGAGAAAAGTGATAAAATCAGAAATGAAAGAGAAGTTACGATGGACACCACAGAAGTACAAAGGGCTGTTCAAGAATACTATGAAATACTATATACCACCAAATTCAATAACCTAGAAGAAATGAACAAATTCTTGGAAATATGTAACTTTCCTAGACTGAAGCATAAAGAACTGGAAAGTCTATAAATAGACTGATAAACAGTAAGGAAATTGAAACAGTCGTCAAAAACCTCACAAAAAGTAAAAGTCCAGGACCAGATGGCTTCACTCGTGAATTCTACCAAACATTAAAAGATGATTTAGTACCTGTCCTTTAATCATATCCAAAAAATTGAATAAGAGGCAATACTTCCTAACTCATTTTATGAGGCCAACATTACCCTGATACCAAAACCTGACAAGGATAAACACAAAGAAAACTGTAGACCAATATCTCTGATGACTACGCATGCAAAAATCCTAAACCAAATACTAGCAAATTGAATACAACAGTACATTGAAAAGATTATATGTCACAATCAAGTGAGGTTCATTCCAGGGGCCAAGGATGGTTTAACAAATGCAAATCGATCAATGTGATACACAACATAAAGGATAAAAGTCATATGATCATATCAATATTTGCAGAAAAAGCATTGACAAGATATAACACCCATTTATGATGAAAACACTTAATAAAATGGGTATAGAAGGAAAGTACCTTAACATAATAAAGGCCATATATGACAAACCTTCAACTAATATCATACTCAATAGTAAAAATCTGAAAGCTTTTAAGATCAAGAACAAGACAAAGATGCCCTCATTCCCACCATTATTCAACACAGTATTTATTAGAAGTCCTACCCGGAACAATCAGGCTAGAGAAAGAATTAAAAGACACCCAAATTAGGAATGAAGGAGTAAAATGATCACTTTTTGTAGATGACATTTTTCTTCACATAGAAAAACCTAAAAAGTCCACCAAAAAACTATTAGAAACAATAAACAACTATAATGAAGTTGCAGGATACAGAAATCAGTGTACAAATATAAAAATTCCTTTCGTTCCTGTGCACTAACAGTAAAATTTCAGAAAAATGAAAAAAAAAAAAAGATTCCTTTTGCAATTGCAACAAAAATAATAAAATACCTGGGAATAAACTTAAAGGATATGAAGAACCTATACATTGAAAACGACAAGGCATCATTAAAAGAAGTTGAAGACACAAAGAAATAGAAGTATATTCCATGTTCATGAATTGGAAGAATCAGCATAGTTAAAATGCTCATATTACCCAAAACAATGTACATATTTAATGCAATCTCCATCAAAATTCCACTGGCATTTTTTAAAGAAATAGAAAAAACATCAGATTTGTACGGAACCACAAAAGATCCCAAACAGCCAAAGCAATCCTGAGAAAAAAAGACACACTTCCTGACTTCAAATTATACTACACAGTGACAGTAATCAGAACAGCTTAACAATGACAGAAAAACAGACACATAGACCAATCGAACAGAATCAAGGGCCCAGAAATAAATCCCCATATATATGGATAAATAATTTTTGACAGGTGAGCCAAAAACACAATGGAAAAAGAAAATCTTCTTCAATAAACGGTGCTGTGAAAATTGAAAAGCCATATGCAAAAAGATGAAACTAGACTGCTACTTGTCACCTATATACAAATTAACTCAAAATGGAGCAAAGACCTAAATATAAGACCTGAAACAATAAAATACATAGAAGGAAACATGGGTACCAAACTCATGGACCTTGGCCTTAGAATTTTATGAATTTGACCTAAGAGGCAAGGGAAGTAAAAGCAAAAATAAGTGAATGGGACTATATCAAACTAAAAGCTTCTTCACAGCAAAAGAAACCGTCAACAAAACAAAGAAGCAACCATCTAAATGGGAGAAGATATTTGCAAACAGTGCCTTCAGTTAGGGGCTAATATCCAAAATATCCAAAGAACTCATACAACTCAACAATGAAAGAAACAATCCAGTTAAAAAATTGGCAGAGGACCTGAGTAGACACTACTCCTGAGAAGATGTACAAATGGCCAAGAGACATATGAAAAGATGCTCAGCTTCACTAGCTGTTTGGTAAATGCAAACAAAAACCGCAGTGAGATACCACTTCACACCTTACAATGGCTGTCATCAACAGGACAAGTAGTAGTAACAAGTGTTGGAGAGATTGTGGGAAAGAGGGAGCCCTTGTTCACTGCTGGTGGGAATGTCAATTGTCACTATGGAAAACAGTATGGAAGTTCCTCAAAAAATTAAGAATAGAATTATCATATGACCCAGCAATCTCTCTTCTGAGTATTTATCCCCCAAATTTGAAAGCATTTATCCATAAAGATATATGCACCTCAATGTTCATAGCAGCATTAATCACGGTGGCCAAGACATAGAAAAAGCCAAAGTGTCCTATGACAGATGACTGGATAAAGAAGAGTGGTACATATATACAATGGAATACTACTCAGCCATAAGAAAAGATGAAATACTGCCATTCGTGATCACATGGATAGATCTTGAGGTCATGCTAAGTGAAATAAGTCAGTTAGAAAAAGTTGAGAGCCATATAATTTCACTTATATGTGGGATATAAAACTGAAAGCCAAACAAACTCTTAGACACAACAGTATAGTAGTTATCAGAAGGAAAGGGGAGTGGGGGGAGGTAGAGAAGAGTAAAAGGAATGAAATGTATGGTGACAAGGAGAGTTGACTCTGGGTGGTGAACATGCAATGCAACATCTGTATATTGCATTGCATGTTCACCACCCAGAGTCAACTCTCCTTGTCACCATACATATATATGGCATCTATGATTCCCTTTCCCTAATATCTTTTACTTCTGGAAAGGGTAGTTTTAGATATGGCTAGTTACTGTCCAAAGTTCGTCATTCCACTGATTTAAAAAACTTTTTTCTTTGAATTCTCATATCACCTTTTCTATGACTTTCTTGTGGCACTTTTTAACTTGCTGTGTCTTATCATAGTTACTCTGTAGTTGTTTTATTTTCCCTTCTAAATCCAAGTGTTAAATGCAAATGTGTTTCATTTTTGTGTGTCTAATTGAACCTAGCAGAGTGAATTATACAAGTATAAGAACATCCAATAAGTATTTTTGTTCAATATATGCTTGAGTTCCTTTCTTATCTCAAAGATACTTTTGTGATATTAATATTGAAATCTGGCAAGCTCACATTCTTTCTTACAATAATAAATTTTTGTGCTTATAACAGAGTAAGAGTCAGTGAAATAAACTGAAAAAATGAAAATAAGTAAATGCTAATCAAATACAACTTGAAAGGCCTATCATTACTTACTTATAGCTTGACTTTCAAACTTAGTGAGTGCAGTTTATTTATTTTAAATTAAAATTTTAAATTGATATAATTCATGGTTTTTTGTTTTTTGTTTTTTTTTTTTTTTGTACTTTAGATCCTGTTCCCTTGTTGAAGGAGATCAGAAAGACTAGCGTGAGCACTCTTAGTGGTGGCCTCTGGACAGTGGTTTTGATTTGCTAATGGGGATATAATTGTTAAGTCTTGTTGAAGACTTATGTTTTAAAATTATAGACTTACTATATTGATCTTAATAAGTTTTGTTTTGTTTTTAAACCAGTCATAGAAACCATTTAGGTTAAAAACCTGAGCTGGCATTTATTTTAGAAGACAAATATCTAGGTGTCTGTGTGTTGGGAGTTTGGGAGGTATCTGAGGGCAAGTGATGACTCTGTAATTTCAAGTGTATAACATTTAAAAATTCATAATATTTTCGGAGGAAATGCTATCTAGAGCAAATTTGACTTTTGAAATTATGGTTGGACAGACATTTCAAAAAATGAAGGTAGATAAGATATGCCTGACTTAAAAAAATTGTATTTTAGTTCAATTTCTGCAGGATAGAACTCTTTAGCTGCCTTAAAGGCCTATATTAATTATAGATTAATGATTTGATTATGTTAACTTAGTTTTCAATAAACTTTTATATACATAGACTCATCTTTATTACATCTGGAATCATTTAAATAGCATAATTACATGTAGTTGTGCTATGTAATGAACGGTAAGGGATAAATGATCAGAGGTGACTTTATAAGCATTGCAATAAGTGACTTATAAACTGAAGGTCACCATTTTAATTGGAGGGTTTGTGAATCTCTTAAATTCTGTAATCAAATGAATGATATCAAAGGAAGAAGTAATTTAACACAACAATTGTGGCTTACACTGAACATATGTTCCTGTTAATAAGTTGCATTATGGTCTTTAAGGAATTGTATGTAGTTAGTACATTTTGGTTCATTTGATACCCACAGTTTTTCTTAATTTTTATTAGTGAGTTGTTACAGTGGTTAACAAGAAATACACAGATTTAAGTTGCAATAGTTTTCCCAGGGTTATATGATCTAACTTCACAAGCTTCTTGGACATATGTAGATGCTTTTCTATTTTGCTTTAGTTATGACATACAATTGATATAGGCAAGCATGAAAGCTTGGGCAAATTTTCATTGCTTTTTCTGGATCTTACTCAGGTTCTGTGGTATTTATGTAAAGCACAATTTTGTTACTTGGGAATGCATACTGAAATTATCATGTGCACTATTTTGCTGTAGGCCTCCTGGCACTGCCACAAAGGTAATACACTGCCAGTAGGCCATTTCCTTGTCGGCTGCATTTACAATTTAATAGAAATATTACATGTCTTTTTAAACAAGTGTTTTGGCAGGGAGGAAATGGCAGATTCCATACAAACAAGCATAGCTTCCTTTCCTTAACCACAGTCCAGCTACTCAAGAAATTGTACTTGGTTTTAAGTTTTGGGGTTTGGGGGTAGAATGGGAAGTTGGGTCGAGACAGGAATGACATTGATATTTACTATAAAATAGTTATGTATTTTTAACTGCTATGTTTTATTACTATATAGTTTCAGTGAGTGACAACCAATAAATTTCTGAATTAGAGCTGAGGTTATTTTTATGCAGTTCATCTGACTGGGAAGATCTTGTTTTGATTGGTCAAAAATGTCAGGACTACCACATAGGCTCTAAGATGATATTATTGTTTTTTTTTAGGTTTTTTTATAGTTTTGGCTTTGCTGTGTAAATTGGTCCTTCACGACATTTGCCTAAATATTACTTCTTTTATATCAACTATGATTGTATCATAAGATGAATCACTTTGGGAGTTAGAGAATATAAAACAAAAATTTGGTAGACTTGTTAGCACTGATATAATATGTAATGGATTCCCAGTCTTCCCCAAAGATAGTCAGTTTGTTTTAGTTCTAAGGTCATGTTTGTAATATTTTTAAACTTGGATGTGTTATTTCATTTTGTTCTACTCTGAAGAGTGGAATAGGATAGAATTTAGTTCTTTAGATTTTAAATCATTTGTAATTTCAGATAAAATGCTGACCTCTTTAAAGTACTTTATATACTTTTGGAAATTGTCTATAGAAAAAAAATGCTTTACTTTTCAGCCTTTATTGTGGCCACATTCTACTACATTGTAGTATATATCCCAGCTTTTCTTCTTTAGGAAAAGAGAACAGTTTAGAGTTAGGTCTTTCCTCGTCTCTTTTCTTATTGCTTTTGACTTCTTATCCAACTTACCTGGCAGCTGTAGTAAGTTATGCTGCTGTGGTGTGGTAGAGACTGGCATTGGGTGTGTTCTTACAGCCATCACAGCATTGGCTTTTGTTATTTTCCATGTTTTAGTTTGTTGGTAATGGACATATGGACATCATATGTTCCACACAGTACTGTACGAAGCCAATTTGAACTGTTTCCATTTGCCTCAAGTCCAATCATGATATTTATTTTTCCATGGCACTTACCCAGATTATCCATACCTCCTGCTTAGCTTTGTGTCACTGCCACCATGGACTGTATTTCTTCTGATTGCTTTTATTTTTTCACAGTATCTAATTGCCTAGTCCCCTTTAGCTTTCTTTACACAGAATTGATTGATGTTTATAAAATATTTCAAGATCTTTTAGATAACAGATATTCAGGTGTATAGTAGTAAGAATATTCAGCTCGTTTTTGTTTATACATAAGGAAAGTTTTATATCCAGCCTCATAGACCGGAATTGAATATTCTAGTGGAAAACTTAGAAGAGTAACAGTATGGTTTTAGACAATATTGCTTACTTATCAACAGTAACAGCAATGATCGATCACTTGGATCCCCTAGAGTCCAATTGATATATCAAATCGGGTCATAATTTTACTCCTAAATTTTGAAAGGAAGATCTTAGATGCTTCCTTTTAGGCTCGGAAAAATATGACTACATTATTGTTTACCATAGCTGTTTTAGCCCTTTGTGAAGTCATTTTAAGTATTGATTTTCTAAATATGAATAAATGAGTTGCTGTCATTTTTTGACATTTCGTGAACCAACTTTTACTGTGATCAGAAAGCTTTGCCTTTACAAAAGATTAAATTCATTCAGCAGATATTTGCTGAGCACTTACTATGTGTTAGGGACTGTTCTAGGTGCTAAGGATGCAGCAGTAAAAAAATAAGAATTTATTGGTTTTGAGCTTATCTAATAAGGGGGAGAGAGAATAAAGAAGAGAAATAAAAACAAATCTAGTATGTTAGATAGTAACAAGTCCTATAGTAGAAAAATAAAGCAGGGAAATGAAATAGGAAATCTCAAGGGTGGAGTGGAGTAGTTGATGTGTTGGATTGCCAGTGAAGGCCTCACTGAGAAGATGACACTTGAATAAAAACTTGAGGGAAATGAGAATATCTAGGTGGAGAATGTAGTAGGTAGAGTCAACTGCCTACAAGTTCAGTGGTCCTTAAGATGGAATGTACCTGACAACTCCTAGTACAGATCATGGAGACTTGAAGGTTACAGTAAATGCCTAGGCTTTTATTTCAAAGGAGTTGAGAAGTCACTGAGGATATCTGAGTAGAATTGTGACATAAGAATATCCTGAAGAGTTATAAGGGTAGAATCAAATAAACTAGGGTAGGAGACTTGTATAAACCAAGGAAGAAATGATGGTGACTTGGATGAGGATGTTAGAAGCAGTGAAGATTGTGAGAAGTAGTTGGTTTCTGGTATAATTTGAAAGGGGATTAACAGGATTTATTGATGGATCAGGTACATGAGAACATTGACAATGATAAAAGGCTACTCTGTATAGCTTCAGAAGATATCTTTTCCTATGTTACAGAAAAATCAGACTGGCGAGAAACCAGGCACCACTCAGAGAGTTGGAGAACTCAGGTTTTTTATGCTAATGATTCCACAGAAGAGCTAGTGCTCTGAAGATCTGGGCCCCGAACTCAGGGGTAACTTTACTTTTATAGAACTTAACAAGCAAAGGGGATGCATCTGTTATCTAGACAGAACAAATAAAGGGGAGAGTGAGTCTTCAGTTGATCTTGAGGTCACCCTGCCCTTCAGCCTATGTGGCAAGCAGGTCTACAGAAGCAGAACAAAGAGCTGATTACAAGGTTAGCCATTTGAGTGGAAAATTCCTCTTCACCCACACTGTCAAAATGAGGCAGAAAATTGAATGGAATGTAGAGTTTATTCTTTCAGGAAGCCCAACTACAAATATATTATTTGCCATGGAAAGGAAGGAAGGTATAAAGTAAGAAAGCAAAGTATAAAGAAGAAAATAAAAATCACTTGCACTTGGTTTGTTCTATGTGGAGATTTACAATGAACATTTTATGTATGATATTCCTGTTTGCTTGCATATATATCATGTCCATGAGAACATACTGTTTTTTAAAAATGGGAATTATGAGATTATATTGTTTTTGTAATTTTCATTTTTCATTTAGCATATCGCATCTTGATAATTTCCCCATATCCTTAAGTTTTTTGAGCTTTAAAATATTTTTAAAATTTCTTAAATGAAATAATTTTCTTTACATTCTGCTTTTATAATAAAGCTTTAAAATGAATGCTTTCTGTTTTTAGGGCAAAAGGGAGCAACTTAGGTAAAAAACCATTGCTAGCCGAAAATCCTAAGTGTGTAAAAATGTCCTTGGTCTTAATTTTTGATCCAATAAATTATTACTCATCACAAATTATACTTTTAAATAATGAAAATATTCTGACAGTCTTTAAATTAGGGTATAATATCAATTCTCAATGGATTTCATTTTTCTGTTACTTTTCTACAAATATTATTTCTACATGAACATTTTGAAACTCTTCCAGAAGAAATTATTTTTGAGCCTTAAGAAACTGACATTTACACTGCAATGCATACATCCTA
Organism: Pteropus vampyrus; assembly: GCF_000151845.1. Classification (NCBI taxonomy): domain Eukaryota; kingdom Metazoa; phylum Chordata; class Mammalia; order Chiroptera; family Pteropodidae; genus Pteropus; species Pteropus vampyrus. The sequence continues at coordinate 3,295,278 of NW_011888996.1, read as the reverse complement.
TCTTTTATTTTGTATCAATTAGCAGTCTTAATCAACTGAATGATTGCGTGAAGCCTAAATAATTAACCATATCAGAAAACATGCAATTAATAACGAACAGATTGTTAGATACTTCCTTCTAGCAGTACAATTATTTTAGAAAAAACATTCTAAATGTTTTTTCATTTAAAATGTATTTCACCTGCCAAAACATACAAATGTGGTTTTCTTAACCTTGAACACTGATATATGTATGTGCAATAGGGAAGCACTCCTCTTACTGTCAGCTAATTAGTTATTGGGGTAAGTAGAATTGTTCTCTGACTCCTTCTAGCATCTCTTGTGCTGATGTTAATCTGCATTTATAAGATATTTTGTAAAGTTTTAAGAAGAAAAGTTCTGAAAAGTTTCTAGGAGAGAGGGAAAAACAGGATGAAGGATAATAACAAGTACCTATATTTGGAGATTTTGGGGGAGGGAGGAAAAAGAAAAACTAGACAGAGAATTAGAAGGATATGGTGTTTCAGGCAAGAAGGAAAAGAGTTTTAAGAAGGAGGTGCTTGACCTTTTATAAATGCTTGTCCTACATTTTGCCTTTAGATTAGGTAGTATGAAGAGGTTATCAAATTGGAATTCATGTTAACTTTTAGGAGTATAATTCAATTGAATAGGGAGCAGAAGGCATCAAGGAATGACTGGGAAGTAGAGAAGTGGAAGCAGCACCAGTAGATTCTATTTGAGGTTTTAACAGCCAAGAAGAGGAGGAAAGTTAGAGGAAAAGTTTAAATGTATCAGGGTTGAGGAAAGGGTTCAGTAGGAAGAGGGGAATTTAGTTTTAGAAAGAGATGAGGATCCAGGGATGGGATCAAAGATGAAAAATGGGTGGGACCAAGAATGTTAAGCAGTAAAACAAGGCCCTAGGTGGAAGGGAATGTGATTGAGGATGTAAGTACAGTCATTAGCCACAGGAAAATGGATTTAAAGTAGGTTCTGTTTATAACATGCTCATGCCTTGAACATCAAGTGCTCTATTTTAAGAGCCTATCACTTACGGCTGAAGAATCAACATAAAGCATTATATATGGTTGCTAGGGCCCTTAAATTGAAGGTCAGTAGTACTTTTGCTAAACAATGCTTAGTTGAGGAGTGCTGGTTAGCTGTAGTGGTGGTTCAGTTGCTTACAAAGTGTTCAGAACCTCTTAGAAACTATTTTCTGACCTGCTCTAAAAATAAGTAATTCAGAATTAATTACTGACAGACTTAACTCAGATTTTTAAAAAACAATTGTTGGAAAATATATATAACAAAATTTACCATTTCAATATTTTTAAGTGTATAGTACAATGACATATTCAGTGACATTGTCGTACAACCATTATCACCATCCATTTCCAGAACTTAATTTTTTTTTTCCTTTTTTATATTGTGGTAAAATGTACCTAACATGAAATTTACCATTTTAACTATTTTTAAGTGGCATTAAATACGTTTACATTGTTCTATAGCCGTCACCACTATTCACCTTTAGAACTGAAACTTTGTACCTATTAAGCAATAACTGCCTATTACTTTCTCTCCCCAGCCCCAAGTAACCATTATTCTATTTTGTTTCTATGAATTTGATTATTCTAAGCACCTCATATAATTGGAATTATACAATGTTGTCCTTTTGTGTCTGACTTCTTTCACTTAGCATAATGTCTTCAAGGTTCATCCACATTGTAGCATGTGTCAAAATTTCATTCCTTTTTTAAGGCTGAATAATATTCCATTTTATGTGTGTATCTCATTTTGTTAGTTCATTCATTTGTTGATGGCTCCTGGGTTGTTTCCACCTTTTGACTATTGTAAATAGCGCTGCTATGAACTATGAACTGTTTGATTTCCTTTTAATTCTTTTGGATATATATACCTAGAAGTGCATTTGCTAGATTGTATGGTAATTAATTCTATGTTTAATTTTTTGAAGAACCACCATACTGTTTTCCATAGCTCATCCAACTTTTTTGATGTTAGGCATTCAGATTAGAGGAAATGGAGAATGCATAATATTTATATTTAAATATTTATAGAACTTGAGATGCAAGAAAATTATATTTCTCTGTTTAGGATGAATCACACTTAAATAATTCCAGGAAGTTAGCGACTAATTCTCTTAAAGATCTTCAGTGAAAAAAGATATTTTAAAAATAGTAATCGTTAAAGAACTCATACAACTCAACAACAAAGAACAAACAAATTAATTAGAAAATGGGCAGAGGACCTGAACAGGCACTTCTCCCAAGAAGGCATACAAATGACAACAGGTATATGAGAAGATACTCAATTTCACTAACTATACAGGAAATGCAAATCAAAAACACAATGAGATACCACCTCACACCTGTTAGAATGGTATTATCGACAAGACAATTAATAACAAGTGTTGAAGGGGTTGTAAGGAAAAAGAAACCTAATATGCTGTGGGTGGGAATGTAAATTGGTACAGCCGCTATAGAAAACAGTATGGAGATTCCTCAAAAAATTAAGAATAGAGTTACCATATGACCCAGCAATCTATCTGAAAAATCTGAAAAAATTTATTTGTAAAGTTATATGTATTCCTATGTTCATTGCAGCATTATTCACAGTGGTTAAGACATGGAAACAACCTAAATGTCTTTCAGTGGATGATTGGATAAAGAAGATGGGATATGAATCACAAGGTTTTCAGACTTGATCTCTTGGCTGCTATAATGTGTATTATGTATTCCACATACAATGGAATACTACTCAGCCATAAGATGGAATACTGCCATTTGCGATAACGTGAATGGATTTAGAGAATATCATGTTAAGAGAAATAAGTCAGATGGAAAAGAACAAGGACCATATGATTTCACTCATATGTGGGATATAAAACTGAAAGCAACAAATGAACAAACAAAGCAGACAAACAGAAATACTCCCAGACACAGACAACAGTATGGTGGTTACCAGAGGGGAACGGGGCGGTGATGGGGTGTGGAGGAGGGTTAAGGGGATCATTTTGGGTTGTGAACACTCAGTGCAATATACAGATGATATGTTGCAGAATTGTACTTGAAACAATCTTCTTAAGCAATGTCACATCAATACATTTAATAAAATTTAAAAAATCTTTATAAAGTTCTTTCTCATAGCACATGAAGTGTAAAGCTGTTAATAATGTTGGTGTGTGATGTAGAATGTAGAATGTTTTATTTCTCACAAACCTTGTTCATTTGAACTGTTTTTATTTATAAAGCAATTAATGTGTATTTTTCAATTGTTAAACATTTGCCTGCTTTAAAAATCTTGACCTAAACTCTGCTTTTGAACCAGTAAAGATTACATGCACCATACCCCAATTTCTTGACTGTCAACGTATAGTATTTGAAAGTTTATTTCAGTAATTTAATTTCATATTAAAATTATTAATGACAGTTTTATTTGTTATTTATAAATGTATACTTGAAATATAGTTATTTTCAACAGGAACCTTTTGTAACACATTTAACGGAAATTTATAAGAAACATTAGACATGGCAAAGAAAACAAAAAGACTTCTAATAGTGAAATATATGAGGCAGAGAAATGGAAAATTGAATGAAATTTCTTGCTTTTGGAATATTTTATTGCTTTTGAAATATTTGTAGAAAGTACCACATAGTTTCTTCTGGTAGCTTTTTATTTGAGGTGTTTTCAGAGTTGATCTCTTGGCTGCTATAACTGGTAGTTTGGGAGCTGACTATGATCTCTTCATTTATTGACATTTTTCCTAAACTATAGGATAAGTGCTTCGTAAAACAGGAAAACGAACTAGTGATCTCTGATACCCATAAATACAGACTTATGATTTTATGTCCTTGATTTGCTTTCCCTGGGCTGATCTAGTTCATGATTCTCATTTTGCCTTCTATTATGAAGAATTTTTCTAATTCATCACAAATTGAAACTTTCATCGAGTTTGTAAAGATATGTATCTTTTCGTAGTTTTATATATTAACATCTGAGAATAATAATTTGTGGGGTTAAATTTGCAAAATAGTTCTTTAGTTGTCACTTTATGTATATTTTCTTAATAATTTAGCTCCTTTTTATCTAGATAGTTAAACACGTAAGAACTGTATGTCAAAATTATATTTATAGCTTGGATAACATGGAAACAGTAAATATGCAAAGTAATTTTTTAGATGCCATTTTACATATGTATTTTCTATATGAATATCTTTTTTGGAGGAAATGAGTTCCTGGTAGATGAATTACATAATTTCATGCGGATTGTAAAAGAAATAAATTATTAAAATGACTATGTAAAAGTAAATGTAAAACTCTAATCCTATGTATGTTATTTGAATTTTGGGGCTAGTACATAGTATTTTATGTATTTACTAGTTTTTGTTGCATGGATAATAATTATTAGAGGTGACATTTATTGAACTTTTTATATATGCCTACCATTGTTCTAAATATTTTTGAAGGTATCAGTAAAAAGTGTATTACTTTTTTTAAATTTAAATTTGAGAAGAAATTTATGTAACATAAAATTAACCATTCTAAAGTGAACAGTTCAGTGGCATTTAGTACATTCACAATGTTGTGTAACTGCTACCTCTGTCTAGTTCTAAAATAGCTCCATCGCTCCAAAATAAAACTCAGTACTCATTAAGCATTTTATCCTTATTCTTTTCTTCTTCTAGACTTTGGCAACCACTAGTCTGCCTTCTGTCTCGGTAGACTTACCTATTCTGGACGTTTCATAGGAATGGAATCATGCACTATGTGGTCTTTTGTGACTGGTTTCTTTCATTTGGCATACTTTTTCCAAAGGGTTCATCCACGTTGTAGCATGTATCTACTTTTCCTTTTTTTATGGTTATGTTCTACGTATTTTATATGTACTATTTTAATTCTCACAACAACCTTGTAAAGTAGGTGTTATTTCTGTTATCTACATTTTATAGATAATAAAGATAATTATGTAGATATTAAGTATCTAGTAATTGGAAGAGCCAGGATTAGAATTCAAGCCGTAGACTCCAGGTCCTGGCTTCTTAACCTAGATGTAAGATAGTATTTATCCTTTTATAAAGTAGATCTTAAGTATATACTGAACCAAACTGGAAAGGGAATTCTGTGACATGGAGGCAGTTGGAAAAATTTAAGTAGTATATCTGGATGTCTGGGCCATGAGAAAATTTAGGAGCCATACATAAAAAATATAAGACCAAATATTAGTTATAGGCATTATCTTTTTGATACTTTGGTATTTTTTGGAGGTAAATACCACCCAAAGTCAATAATATGTTATTTTATTTTAAGAAACACAGCAAAGTGTGGTAGCTCTGAAGCATTTCACAAGTTTATGGCTTCTCTTTATGTAAAATTTAAACCTGCATCAGAAGTTTTAAAAGAATGTTCCCTTTCCCCGCAATAGTATTAGCTGATGAGCAGAATGTGCCAAAATTTGGCAGTTTCCCAGAATTCTGATCACTAACCTTCCTGTCACCTAACTTTCTACTTTTTTCTTTCAGAAAAGTTAAGTCATCTTAAGTAACCATTTGCTCTTAAATTATATGCTTTGGGTAATAGAGAAAGCATCCTTTTGATTTACTGAAGCAATTGCTTGGAAACCTTGGGAGAAAATAAGATTTCTTTTAGAGGCTTTTACTCTTAGGTGAACTTTGAGTACAAGAAAACAAAACGAAACACAAACTTATTTCTTTTCTAAATCTCCTAGAGCCAAGGGAAGAGATGGTAATGTTGTCCAGGTAATTAGCTTGATGACATGTAGATGAGAGATTCTATGTAAAACAGACTTTGAGCCATAATTTTATTATAATATCAGATATATGATATTAGAGAAAATGTTTTCCCCAAGGCAGTAAAGAAATTTATATCTAAAAATCTCAACAGTTAGAGAAGTTTATCAATGAGTCCTTAAGCATTTTGTTTTACATAATATAAAAGAAGATTTTATTTGCTGACATCTTTGTATGTATACAAATAACTACATTGGTAATTTATTTTTCACATGGACTATTTATTGAATTTATGGATTTTAGTTTGTATGTAGTTTTGGTTAACTGCGTCTTTGCTTTGCTCCTATAGAAGGAAGTGGGGTTTTTTTTTGTTTTTTTTTTTTTTTTTTCCCCTGATGGATTTAGACAATGTTCTAGGTGCAAAGTCTCCATGTAAGGAATTAGCCCTTCTGTTCATACAGATTATCTTCTAATTTCATAGGTAATGTTTCTGAAAGTCAGACAGTTAACAGAAATATTATAAGAGAATGTTCTTATCCCAGAGAACTTTATTATACATTTATTCTCTAATTTCATTTGCCTCGTCAGTAATATATTTCTAGGATTTTGTGTATGGTCTTTAATATTGACTCTCTCACATTTAAACACAGTGTTGACTAGCTTGGATTTAGTGACCTTCTAATTGAGCCTAAGAATTGATTTTTAAATCTAATGACATATATTTGCATGTAGATTGTTAACTTCTTATTATTAGTCAGTGATTTTTTTCCTTTTTTGGTCAGTTTTTATATATGAAGTAAGTACTAATTTTCAAATATTTGTCAACATGAAACCTTTGCAAAAGGTGGAAAAGTTGTCTGTAAGTACAGTTATAGATGGAAGAGCTTATAGTTGAAGGATGCTGGGAGCTAGAGCCTTCTCTGAACATCTCTCCATTTTGTCAGTGAGCTATTTCTTCTCTCATGGAAAGTCATCCTGAATCTTCCTTGCCTTCAGATGCCTTTGAAGGGCTAGACCAGAAGTCTAAGAGTGTAGGAGGAAGGAAGTAAGTGAAAGAAAGAGAGGAGCAGATTTGTTTGACTCATGTGTTGTGGGGTGTGGTAATGTGTTACCTTCAGTTGTTTAACATGTTGCTTCATTCGTTTGTAGGCTTTATATTCCCTTCCTTATTCATTGATTTTTGGGGTAGTTTCTTGATTAATTCTGTGAAGTACCTAAGAAGACATGATAGAAAATGTCTTTAGTATCAAAATTTTCTACTTCCAATTTTTGGAAGATTGCTGCTTATTAATAAAGGAGAAATATTTTAGATAAACCTATTTCCTTTATCTTCTTATTTTTTTTGAAAAGATGTACAAAGAATGTTAGGATGTACAAAGAACAAGTCTTTCTTTTTTGTTTTACATTAATTAATTAATCAATCAATCAATCAGTCGTCTAACGCCTACAGCAACTGGTCTACCTAGGTGATCTCCCATCCAAGTACTAACCAGGCCCAACCCTCCTTAAGCTTCTGAGATCAGACGAGATCAGGCTTGTTCAGGGTGGCATGGCCATAGACAGGACAAGTCTTTTTGAACCAAGTAAATACACACATCTGAAACTTAGCTAAGGGTATTTATGGATTTGACATTATGGTCATTTGGTATTAGAAGGAGGACTCTTTCCTGGGTCACAGGACTTTAAGGTACTTTATGGTTGGGTTGTTATAACATATCCTGGTTCTAGCAGGAAGTTACTTTGAACTCTTCTGGGAGAGCAATTCAGAATTAGAAACATCGGCCAATAGATTTGTTGTGCTTTTATGAGATAGTAGTGAATGTAAGAAAAAAAGAAAAAAATTAAAATTTCTAAAATTCAAACAGTAAAATTTAAGTATTCTTAGGTAATGCATTGCTTAAGAGATAAATAAGTCATTAATGAGTTGATGCTAATTTGTTTATAGTTAACTTTTTTGTTAATGAGCTCTGTGATTCAAAATAAGATGTTAAATGCTGTATACCTACTAGATAATCAGATATCCAAGTCTTTTGATTTTAAGTCTGTTTACATGAATCATAAAAGATTAATTTGGCACGTGTAATCAAGTAGCAGAAGCAGTTTGAAAGCTGGACACAATTGAAATATAATTGGAATTAAATAGAAAACATTTATTTTATATTTCCAAATGAGGTTTTAATTAAAGTAAAATAGCTCATCTTTTTTTTGACATTTCTCTGAGAAGGAAATTCAAAACACACTTCAATTGATGGTTGGCTTTCTCAGACTTTGATTAATCACTTTCAAAGTAAGCAGTAGACCAGTACAGTCATTTTGTAATTATACACAAGTGAGATTATTTGAAACTTTAACTGATATAACTGTAAAGGAAGTTTTACATTGGTCAACTTTATATAATACGGTGTATTTTTCTTTTATGATTCAGATATAAGTGCTAATCTGAAAAAGATTCTATTGCTATTATTTTTACAATTATAATTTAATGGGGGAAATTTTAAACTAGAAAGGTTAGTTTCAAAGACATTTATCTAGTAATACTGAAAACTAAGGTTTTCAGGAAACTAGCTGATGAAATCCTCAGTGTGATTAAGTACTTGGAAGAATCTAACTAATGGAGCTGACTGTAAGTTATTTATGATTCCACACTAATGAACCAACTAGTATTTCCCCAGAGCACTGCTAAAAATAAAACTTTGAACTGTCTGAAAAATTTGAAATGACAATGGAACTTGATTATTTATGATCAGAATAAAGAACTCTCATTCATGCAAGATGAAATGCCCCTACAAGTTAAAAAACTTTTTCAAGTTTTAAAACTGATACAAAGAGAAATTATCTTCTAATTAAAGTAATAATACTGTAGAATGTGCATCTCATCTTATATAGCTAGAATCGTCAATGGGAACAAAGTACTTCATTTCTTAAAGACTTATAAAGTCTTGTAGAACATCAACCTATCTGCAATATCACCTATCTAAAAATTTCTTATAAGCTCATTTCTTCGAATAAGACTTTTAACAAAATAGTGTCACTGATACCGTATAAAACAAGTAAGAAAATATTGCAATGTATTTCTTTAAAAACCACCTAACTTTCATATTAAAAGGCACTTGTTTCATCTCTTTTAGGAGTAAAAAAGTGCTGTTTAATGTTAGAAGCCAAGTATTTATATTCTTTTCAATACTAAATGCTAATAAAATAAATAAAAGTTATTGGATGTTTTTCATTGGAAACTTCATTCAGTTTTTAACAATAAAACTTATACTACAATTAGGTTTATGAGGAATGGTTAAGCTTTTCATAATGTTATTAATTACATAACTTTTTCCTTATGTTATGAATTAAAATTTTTTTGCACTTGATTTTTAATTTTAAAACTGCAGTAGATTCAAAACAAAGTAAAATCTTTCAGAAAAGACTATCAAAGTTTATACTTGTTCTGTTTCCTTATTTTGACTTGCATCTTATTATATATTCATTTCATTTTTTAAATGATGCTGCATATTTAATGAAAGAAAGTTTTTTTAAAAAGGAAGTGTTGCCAATCAGTCTAATTTTGTTACAGTTAAAATTTGATGGTCTACAGACGATTTATAATCCTTTTCTTGTTATAAAATATTGTCAAATTTATAGTAGTATCAGTTAGAAAGTTTATGGAAACATTGTTTAAGGTGGTTTAAAATAGAACGAAATCTTTAATTTGAATTTGATGGCACCTGTTTTCATTTTGTTCCCCCGGCAACACCACTGGTACCAAAATTGCCCATAGACCACCCTGGTTTTTGAGAAGAATGAAATCATTCTGAGTTTTTTTTTTTAAATTTCATCCTTTTACTGACTAAATATTTAAACAGAGTTATAAAACATCTGTCAGAGTCTGTGAACTCATTTTGGAGTAAAAGAGCTTAGGACACACAATTGGAAGTTTTGCATAAAAATCCCATAGTAATTTTAGTTTGTCTTTCTTAATTATGTTAAGATTTTTATTAGAATTAGAAATTAGAAAAGTAGCAGAGCAATAAGAAAGTATCTGGACTTAGAATGTCATCATGGAAAGCTATATTTTATTCATTTACTGATAATTGAGATAAAAAAAAGGTAGCATGATGTTTTTTTCTGGAAGGTTCTGAGAGCTCAAGGTATGTGAATTAAGGTTTACACTCAAAACTCCCGTGGGAGAGAGATAGAGCTGACACAAACATTATCTTTTCTAATAGGGTCTGCATTTTTTTCCCCCCCTGCTCTGTCATGGATTTGTGTGTTTGAGACATCATGAAATGTTATTAATTCTCTCTGTTTTAAATGTTAGTCATTCAGACTTACATGCAGTACAAGTGGCTGAAAACAATTAATTTCCCGTGTCCAGAGACCAGGATTGAGTGTCTTGTAAAAGGCAAACTAAGCCAGACATGTTAAATTCACATATATTCTTTTAGCAATTTCCTTCATTAAGTGGGATTTATTACTGTTTTCAAAATGAAAATTTGTATGGGAAAATTTTGGTGTACTCTGAAAGAATTGGGTGTATAAACCAGAGAATCTATGTTTTATCTATATTTGATAGTGCTTTTTGATATGGGTTCTGTCTGCTGCTGTGGAGATGAGGTATTTGCAGGAGGCTAACTTCCCTAGACCTGGCTTGATTAGGTAGGGCTTTATGCAGAACCAACAAAGATGCTAAATATTTGATATCTATTAAAATATTCTGCTGTTTTTTTTTTTTTTTACAATAAGATTACTTTTCCTTATAGTATATAAATTTCTTATTTTTCTTAATGAGGAGCCTGTGTCTGAGTAATCACCACGCTCCTCCAAGTTTACATGTATATTATTCTTTTCTCTATGTATTACTAGTCCTTGGATGAGTAAGAATTTCGAAGTATGACTTTTGACATTTGCCAAAACCATTGTGGCAGTGTTAGGAGATAATTCTGGTGTAATAAAATGTTATTTGGATGAGGGATACATTTTCATCATGTTTAAACCAGTTATTAGAAATTTACTTCTTTACTGTGTTCATTCATCAAGCAGGAACTGGAAAAATTTCTGTTGACATTCCCTATACATCTTGGTGACTTGTATAACCAGCTACTTCAATGAGATATAAGTCTTGGTGACGTTTAAAAATTTTGGCTGCTTCATTGGGAGATAGTGTGGTAAAATGCAAAGGACTGCCTTGAAAGTCAGACCTTTAGGTTTAGGTTTCTTATCTCTAAACCATGTATTATTTCTCTGACATAAGCAAGTAACAATCTTTTAGAGCCTCAGTTTCATCATCTGTAAAAAAAGATAATATCTCTCAAAGTTGTGAGAATTAAATGAGAAACTAGATCAGAGTGCCTTGCATAGTGTCTGACACACAGTAGGAAGTTAATGTCAGTGCACGCTCATGCATGCTCATTCTTACATCTTTCATTCTTTCCATGACTTTGCCTTCTTAGTACCCCAGCAAGAGAGTACATATAATTGCGAGAATGCTGTGTCGTGGTGAGATTTTAGATAGCACTTGAAATTCATGTTTTGAGGTTTATTTTTAGTTAAACTATTTACTTTAACACCTTTAAGAAAAATCTCCAAAGCCAGAGATTATTCTCAATCACCTCTTAATCATTTATGCTTTCATTGAAGTTGTTATCCCTTTTCAGTCACTATGGAAAGCATTTCTTATTCATAAATATAAAGTATCCCTGAAGGGAATACTTTACGAGGCATCCACACATGCACCCAAACCAAATAAAGTTGGGCTTAAAGAAGTCAAGACCTGGTTCTGAAAAAGGCAAGGTCTGTGCTTAAAATGTAGAGTGTATATTTCTGACCTTTATATAGCAATAGTATTATTAACCTATATTTATGAAATATTTTCATACATACTAAAGTTTATGTATCTTTAGCAGACAGTTCTACATGAATTATTTTCTTTAATCCTCACAGTTAACCCCCATGAGATCAGATAAGTAATGTGATCGCCATTGGGCTGATGAAGGAATGGAGACCTAGGCTGTGGTAACATTGTTCCAGTTCTGTTGGAGGCCAGGATTGTGGTTAAGTGCTGAAATTTTTTATTTTTTATTTTTTTGCAGTTTTATATCTTTATTCAATAATCAGCAGTTAGTTCTTATCCACGTTAACTGTAGATTTTTGAAAGTGGTGACAGGCACGTAGGTTACTGACGTATAGTGCTTGTTTGGTGCATCTTCATCCTCATTACGTTTTCTGGACAACCGCACCCAGATATGGTATGGGACATTCCTTACCCCTTTGACCCAGACAGCTTTATTGAGCCTGGTGTCAGTGCGCACATCCGGAGTCCCCATCTCCTTCATGGCAAGCTTCTGGATCTCTTTGAGTGCCTGAGGGGTACGCTTCTTGAAACTCACTCCATGGATACATTTGTGCATGTTATTGGTGTATTTACTTCCTCGTTGATGGCAGAACGGCCCTTCTCTTGCCACCCTTCTTCATGGGAGCCATTCTGCTGGGACCAAGCTGGAAAGGAAGAGTGCGAGGTGTCATCTTATTTTAATAATATTTCATTTGTAAAGTGACTTAAGATTAAATCTATAGCAGAATACTAGTGAAATCTTTGTTTAGTTAAATGAGAATCATCAGGGAGCATTTGAGATCTTGCTCCCTGGCATAGGTTGTCTGTTCTGCTCAAATACACTCATAAAAAAAGAAAAGAAAAAATTAGTAGAAAGAAGTGGGGATAGATTTGGTGGCTATATTAACAAATGTAGGTTGATCTGAGTACTGTGCCATCTTTTCCTTTGAAGAACATTCTACTGTTCTTTTAATAGGTACTAGGCACTATCCTAAGTGTAATACGTGAATTTTAGTACTTTCAACAATCTTATGAGGGGAGATACTATTGTTAACTCTATTTTATATGTCAGGTAAAGTTGAATATAAAGGAGAAAGTTCTATAGACTGAGTCCTTTTCCCTATCTTTGAAATACTACCTGAAAGAAAACACAGTATGCATTTTTAGGTCTGCTGGAAATTTTGTGGTTTCAAAGGCTTTGTAACACATTTGCAGGCTGTTAATAATTGAGTGTTATCTAAGCTTTACTTTTTCAGTTTAAAAAAATCAAGATTTTACTTTTTAATCCATAGCATTAAAAAAAATCCCTTTAATGTTAATTTGTACCATGAGATAAAGCAAGTTTAATATATCTTTCTTTTTCTTATATGGAGTAAAGATCTACATATGAATCATAGGTCATGTTCTTTCATTTATTGAAGAGTTTTTTAGGAATTCTAGATCAGAATTTTTTTGATTGTAAAACTTCTGGGGAGGGTCTCCATATTTTCACTGGGTCTCACTTTCTTGTAAAAAAAGAAATGTTTCTAAGAATGACCTATAGGAATTAAATACTGTTATATAAATATTGAATTATTATGTTTATGCACCTGAAATGAATATGATGTTATACACCAATTATACCTTAATGAAAAATTTAAAATACAAAACTAATAAATATCACAAGGCTTTCATAAATCTTAAAAAATAAGAGAATAGTGATTACCAAAAAATTAAGGACTACATTGTATTTATTTACTTATTGGCATTTTAGTTTTAATAGATTATTGGTTTTGTTATAGAAAGTCAAAATTGAAACAGCTTCTCCATAGGTCTGTTAATGTGCAATCCGTTTTATCTTTTAATACATTTTATAAACATTTATAACCACCTACTCCATGCCAGGCACTGTGTATATATGTAGGGATAAAAAATAGGAATGAAAACAGCCCTAATGCTTAGTGTATAGTTGATGGGAGAGCTACATTGGCAAGCAAGCGTTTTTAGTATATTTTGATAAGTACTATGGTAAATATATCTAGATAATGATAAAATTCAGCATTATTGGGAGTGAGCGGGTATACCTATAGGTATTGAGTCCTGAAGAAAAAGAAGTCTTTGCTGGAGTGGAGATGAATTTGTACACGGTAAGATTTTTCTAATAAGAGAAAGTAGCATATGCAAAGGGAGACAGAACATTCTGGGATTCTGAATAGCTCCCAAGGGCTGTAGCATGGAGTATGAGCATAAAGCACTTATGTCTGTGGTGGTGCTAGTACTGGAGAGAAAAGTAGTGATCATGTCATGAAGCCTTGCATTTTAACCTACAAAATTCTTTCCTCCTGAAGCTACTGGAAAAACTAAAGCAGAGTGATAGGATCTGATTTTTGTTTGTGTGTTTTTGGTTACATCACTAATGACAGCAGTGTAAGAAATAGATTAGGGTGGGACAGGAACAAAAATTAGGAAGACCCATTAGGAAGCTTCCAATAATTCAAATGCGAGCTGATAACAACCTTCGTTAAGGTATTAGCTGTAGTGATGGGGAGAAAAAGACAAATTCAAGAGTGTAAAGGAGGTAAATGAAGAAGATAAGGTTAGTGTTTTAAAACAACATGGAACCAAACCGTCAAGTTACAAGTAATAACTGCATGTCTGTGACATGAAGGAGTATGTAGTTCATCTACCACAGGTTTGTTTTGAAGCATTTTCTTCTTTTCAAAGATGCCTCTGTTTTTTTTTATCACTTCAGTGTTTCCATTCCTGAAGGGAAATAGAAAAACCCATTTGTTGGAACAACAAGTTCACTATTTACTTATTCTAGTATTACTTTTTGGGGGGTTGTAATTTATATTCATGGTAGAAATGCTATATAGAATTACAAACAAAAAGTAAATTTGTGCTGTCTTTTAGATTTACTTATGTAGTTTACCTTTACCGTTGCTCTTTATTTCCTTATGTGGATTCTCCTTTCATTTCAGCCTGAAGACTGCCCTTTAGTTATCTTACAGGGCAGGTCTGCTAGCAGTGAATTCTGTTTTTATTTATCTGAGCATGTCTTAATTTATTCTTCACTTTCGAGGTGGGAGGGGAAACCCTAGCTAGTAGTGGCTTCTTCGTGATAATAGAAAGAGAAGAGAGGAGAGAATTAAAAAGCCTAATGTGGTGTCTTTCTTGGCTGACCATTCCTGGATGGCAAGTTGTATATTGGGGACCGATTATATGGTGAGGGGCTTTAATGCAGAAGATCCTTGTTTGGAACCCTAGAACTTTGGTGGAATGAGGGGTAGATGAGTAGTTCTAAGAAATAAATTTGGTAGTACTTGTGAGAATTGATATGAGGAAAGCCGCTATTATCAACATGCATTGAATATCAGATATTAAAACCTTTCGGTTTTCTTAAAGTTGTAACATAACAAATGTGTGTTTTATCTGCAGGAAGAATTTTGCTGCAGATTTTTAGTTTTTACTCTCCATTATTTAAAAAAAAATTAATTGTGGTAAAAAACATAACATTAAATTTACTATTTTAACCATTTTTCTGTGTACAGTTCAATGGTGCTAAGTAAATTCACTTTGTTGTGCAATGGATCTCCAGAACTTTTATCTTGCAAAACTGAAGCTCTGTACCTATTAAACAACTCCCCATTTCCCCAGCACACCCCTGTCCTTAGTAATTGAAAGTAATTGTACTTTCTGTTTCTATAATTTTGACCACTTTAGATACCTCATATAAGGGGAATCATACAGTATTTTGTGTGTGTGTGCGACTGGTTTATTTTACTTAGCATAATGTCCTCAAGGTTTATCCATATTGTAGCATGTAACAGGGTTCCTTCCTTTTTAAGGCTGAAGAATATTTCATTGTAGGCTTATACTACATTTTGTTTATCCATTAATCCTCTTCATTTATTTTTTAAGTATAGATTGTTTCCTTTTCATCCACTGTTTTTTTATCTTTAGATTTTAGCTTATTTAGGGACACAGGCCATTTTCCTAACTTGTTCTTTGGAAGTCATCTTAAGGGTTATATTTTCTACTGGTTTTGCTGCTATATTGCTGATTTATATATTGTTATATTAATTTTACATTTGAAGATTTTTGAGTTATTTTATTAGTTTCCTTAGATATGTCGCTGATTGGAAATTTTAAAAGAACCTTTACCAGTTAAATGATTATCAATATTGAGGCTAATAAATTCTTTTCCAATAGCATACACAGTCTGCACTGCACCGGTTTAAATTATAGCACCTAACTGCCTCAGGGCTTATGACATTATAATTTTTCAACTGAGCAATGTTTAATTTGTTATGAAAGTGAAGGAAAAGTTAACTAATTCCATCAAAATTATGCTGCTGACATCTGTTTCTGATAAAATTTTAGTAATATGATAAGAATTGAAAGCATTGTGTGATTACTGGTTTCTGATTCCCATGATAGTAAACTGCCAATGATTTATCTTTCCTTTGTGAATCATTTATTATATGTGAGGTGTCATTAAGTCCAAATAGAAAAGAAATGTAGTGCTGAGGGACACTAACACAATAACTGAGTTTCTTTTTCACACTGATCTTAGATTACCTGTTAAATTTGCTAAGTAAGTTATATTTTATTCCTCAAATTTTGCAAATTAATAAAAAATTGTATGAAAGAATTTTTAATATGTTATATTTAGGGCATAATTTTTTCTAAAGGCATATACTATTTTAACCTACACAGGTCAGTGTTTTTACTCCATTTTTCACTCTGTAACATAGGCAGAGTTGTCTAAATTTTCCCTAATTATTATTAGTATTGGAAGAAGAGATATGTCCTTTGAGATAAAAATTTATTTGGTAGTAATGAAGGTGTATGTGAATACTCTTGAAACCAAACTTGTGGTGGGAGAGAAGACAAGCAATTCAAAAGATGGTGCTTGATTAAGGTAAAGGGCAAAAGAAGAGCAGTAGTAGGGAAGAGTGAGAAAAAGAGTCAAATAGAGAAGGAAGAAAGAAGAGTGAGTTAACAGGGCGAAGGTAGTTTTTATTGAGAAAAGAAGAGAATTGAGCTCAGAGGGAGTTAGGGTTCTTAACTTCTTACATAGTTGAGATATTTGCCCTTGATCTCTCCTAACCAGAAACAGAGCTGTTTGATCAGGTATTTTAGGGTTGCTTTAGATTGCTATTGTTGCTGAGCAACTTTGTCACCTGTGCCTCCCCTAGGGTTATCATAAAGCAGTCCTGCAGATGCTAATCTGTGCAACATACACTCTTCAGTTAACTCCCTGGGCTAGTCTGCTTGACTCGAATCAAAAATTTATTTGGCTTCAAAGCCCGTTTTCTTTTCACTGCACAATCCAGCTTCAATAGGAAAGCACTTTTCTGGATTTGCCCTGTCCTACAGCTTTGCTGAACTCGTTTATTACCTGCAATAAGTTGATGTTCTTGAATGTGATAGTCTGTGATCATGTCATCTGTACAAATTTCTATTTTTATTTCTTTCCTTATTTTTCCTATAATGTAACTTTAGGTAAGATGTTAATTCTCTTAAACAGCACTCTGTATAATTTTTCCAATAAACCTGTGATTCCAGTAAACTTATTGGAATCACAAGTTTATTGGAAAAATTAAATGAGAGATTGTATGTCAAAGATTCAGTAAGATGTTGGTACAGAGGGGTTGGTATACAGGCATTCTAGTCTTATTCCATTTTTATTGGAATGTGTCCGTTTTTTCATTTTGTATAATTCTGGTTTTTAGTTTTAGGAAGAAGTTTTTAAATCACATTAACATACTCTTAGTACTTTTTTTTTTAGCATTTTAATTGAGAATACTTTGATCAATTATTGTTAGGATGATATAATAACATTTTGATTAAAACATTTTTCTGTAGGTTGGGGGGAATTGTTTCAGCTACATACTCTAAGGACGAATCTAAAGATATAATACTCTTTATTTTAGTAGTAACGCTCTTATAGAGTTGTTTAAGATTAGATGACTTAATGTATGTCCGGTACTGAGCGCAGTAGCTGGCACTTAGGAAGCACTAGATGGGGGTTAACTGCCGTTATTGTTGTCATCATCATCATCCTCATCATTGTTGCCATTATCACCAGGGAGGCCTATATATATGTATATATATGTAAATTTTTGATAAATTAATGAAGGAATAAGTGACTCAACCAATATTCCATTCACCTCAGAATGAAAGAAACTTTCGTATATTCAAAGGTTTACAGAATGTATCTCTCATGTACCCAATTTGAGGAAAATACTTGAACAGGTTCTACCCAAACAGAGTGAATCAGAACCAAGGAATCAAGAGAAGAAGCCGTTATAAGCAATGAACCTTTCAATATGTATTACTACATCCAAATGACTACTGGTGGAGTAACTAAAAGTATGCTAAATAAGAATTCTTGAAATAGAAAGGGCATGATTTACTCTGAATGAAATAAAAGAACAACACATATAGAATTCATCAAATTGAAGGAATTAGGTGGTTATATCAATAAATACTGAAAAAACATTTGATAAAATTCAACAGCTTTTCCTAAGGTACATAAGTATAGTAAATATTTATATAGAAAACAAAAAAAGCAAACATTATTTTAACAATGAAATGTTAGAGCTATATCTAATAGCGGGTATGCCCACTTTTATCATAATTCAGTGTTTTGTATGTTCTAGCATGTTCAGTAAGATAAAATAATGAAATAATCAATATAATATTAGAAGAGAACAAAATGTATTTTGTTTTACAGGAATGATTGTATGCCTGTAGGAATCAATAGCCTTTCTCAGTGCTGTTAGCAATCTTATTAAATAAACATTGGCAAAAATAACCAAAGTGGTTTTAAAAAGTTCATGCCGGGAAAGTGAACATGATGTCCCTCATGGTGCTGGGGCTCTGAATGCTGTTTGCCAAGAGTGTTGCCATCAATTTTCTCTTGACTGCCAAGTTATTTTTCTTTTAAGGCTGACTGGCATGAGAAAGCTACATACACTGTCTGAAAGAAACCAAAGGCCTACACAGACGTTATCTCTTAGGCTTCGGACTTCTCAGTGATTCAGTTGCTCCTTCCCGGCCTTGCTTAAATGATGGCTACTCAAACTAGTTTTCCTTTGAAGGCAACAAACCCAGCTCATCCTCTGCCTGATGGAAGAAGAAAGGCCTGTTGGGTAGGGGTTTATGGTGCTAGGTGCTTTACATGCTGCTTTATATATGGATATAGTGATACAAAGAGGAAAAAAAGTAGGAAATATTTAAAAATGAATTTAGTAAGAGAAATACAGTTCTATATGAGGAAAGTTATAAAATTTCTTTGAAGAATATCATACTGGAAATTAAATTAAAAAAAAAAAAACATTTTGTCATATTGTCTTTATAAAATACATTCCCAATTCTTGTCATAGTATGTTGCCATCTAAGAGCTACAGGTGACCATTGAATACTGGGTTCGAACTGCACAGGTCCATTTATATGCGAATTATTTTCAGTAGATACTATAAATGTATATTATTTTCCTAATGATTTTCTTAATAACATTTTCTTTAGCTTTATTGTCAGAATGCAGTATGTAATATATAACATACAAAATATGTGTTAATCATCTGTTTGTTATTAGTAAGGCTTCTGATCAACAATAGGCTATTAGTAAAGTTTTATGAGAGTCAGATTTTACATGTGGTTTTTCAACTCTACCTGGAGGTCGGCATCCCAACTTCCACATCGTTCAAGGGTTGACTGTATATCATAATTCTTTTTTACCTGAAATTAATAAAAAAATTTATTGTATTTATAACCAAAATTCCATCAGGATTTATGTTGGAATTGGGTAAAATAATGTTAATGTTTGTTGACCAAGAAAATTTTTTTTAAAAGTCTGAAGAGTAAATAGCCATACCAGATATGAAGATATACTCCAAAGCCACTATAATCAGAAGAGTATAGCACTGACATATGTCTATGAATATAGAGGTTAGAAATCAATTCTAGTATACATGGGAATATAATTGATAAAGGTGAAAATTGATTTAGGTGGGAAAATGATAATCTCACTTGTCATGACAGCATATATATCCAAAAGAAAATGGAATCTTTGGTCTCTTATAATACCTAAATACCTAAATTCAAAATGTACCAAAGACTTAAATGAAAAAAATAAAAATTTTATCTTATATGTATGATTTAGAAGTTGAGGAAACGTTTCTAATGAACCCAGGAAAACCAGAAGATATGAAAGAAATCTAATCACATAATGATTGGAAACTTTTATATGAGATCCCATAAACAAACTCAATGTCAAACAACAGGCTGTGGAAAAATATTTTTACCTCTAATAGTTGCTGTCTAAGATAAGAAATAAGAAAAAGTTACAAATTAACAAAAAGATAATCCAGTATTTTCAAAAAAAAAAAGGTAAGAGATATGAATAGATAGTCCACAGAAGAGCAAATCTAAATAGTGAAAAACATGATCAATAGTAGTTTGGGAAATGCAGATTTAAGTAACGATGAGAGATTATTTTATATCCATAGTTAAAAAGAGTTATGACACTCAATTCTGATGAGAAATTAGAGAAAAGAGTGTTGGCAATAGAAATGTGAAGTTTATAGCTTTTTTTTTTTTCTTTTTTAAAGCAATTTGGTAGTTTCATTCCCAAGACTCTATCTCATAGGGAAAAAAAAGCGCCAATATGTAAAGATATGTGTATTTTTTTAATGTAAGGATCTTTCTGTAATATAATCAGTAATGGTAAAAAATCTGGAAAAAGGAGGGAAAAGTTGAATATATTTGCTATATTTGAGACCTGTAACATTACGCAGCTATTAAAAAGAATGGAGTTGTAACTTTACTAACTGATGTGGATATATTCTACTGCATATGAAATGAAAAAAAAAAATATGTAGAGAAGTGTGTGTTGGG
Organism: Pteropus vampyrus; assembly: GCF_000151845.1. NCBI lineage: Eukaryota > Metazoa > Chordata > Mammalia > Chiroptera > Pteropodidae > Pteropus > Pteropus vampyrus. The sequence goes on along the minus strand of NW_011888996.1, from coordinate 3,274,830 downwards.
ACAGCTCCATCCCCCAAGAAACAAAACGAAGTCCTCAAACCTCTGTGTATGTTTGTATGTAAATGTACAAGGATGAAGAACAAAGTATGGAGCAGTAAGCATGGAATTGTGGGACAGAGTAAGGGAAACATTGAGAATGGAACAGTAGGGATGGGGGTGGAGACAATAGTTACAGGTTTGTCTTTGAACCAGGGCTCATGTAGGACACTACCAGGGCAGTAATAAAGGGCTTGAGGCAAAAAGGAGACCTGATACACACTGGGTTTATAGAACAAATTTAAAAGGTGTAGAATTTTAACATCTTTTCTGGGTATGTTAGACATAGTTTATTAAAGGTTTTTAACAATTTATTAGGGAGGAGGCATTTAGAAAATGCTATCGGGAACTATATATTCATTATATTTAAGTATGCTCAAGTGTATTTTCATACATTCAACAAATTTTGTGCCAGATACTGTTTAAAGCACTTAGGATATATATATACTTTTTTTCTCATATATATATTATATATATATATATATATGTCATATATATAATATATATTATATATATATACTTTTTTCTCATATATATTATATATATGTCATATATATATTATATATATATATGACAAAAGTGCTGTTTTAAACATGGTGTTCAGGGACACATTGAGAACATGATATTTGAGCAAAGACCTGAGCTGTGGTCTGAAGCACACACATACCTGGGAAGACCATTCCAGGCAGGAAGAATGCTGATAGAAAGCCTTGTGTGTTTGGGAAACAGCAAGGAGGCCACCATGGCTGAAGCCGAAATGATGAAGGGAGAGAGAGGCAGGAGATGGTATCAGAGAAGTAAGGGAAGTAATAAGGAAGGTGGTGGTGGTAGGTCAGGGCAGGAGAAGTGCCTAGCAGACATTTTTAGATCCTTGTCAGGCATTGAACAGCAAAGTCATAAGATCTGATTTATATTTTAAAAGGATTACCCTGGTTTTTTTGAGAATACACTGTGATGGGCAAAAGTAGAAGCAGAGAGACCAGTTGGGAGGCTATTGCAGTAATCCAGGTGAGAGACCAGGGTGGCACATTAGGTGGGTAGCATGGGAGGTGGTAAGACCTGCTCAGGTTTTGGCTATATTTTGAAAATAGAACCAACAGCATTCTCTGACAGATTGGATGTGGGGGTGTGAAAGAAAAAGGAGTTAAGTTAGCTGGAGGGAACTATCATAACAAACAAAAAAGAGAGGGAGGGAGAGTGAGACAGGGAAGGAAGTGGGAGCGGAGAGGGATAAGAACCTCTGGAAGAAACAGAAACTTAACACAAAGAAATGTATCTCTGCTTTTAGTCTAGCTGCCTTCGCGCTTAATCTTCTGTACCAATGAAATCACACCTAAAGCTTGCTGTCTTTTCTTTTGCATAAGGCTATCCATGAATATGCACATAATTGTATTGGATTTGTTACAGCACATATTAAAATGTTAAATTGGAAAAGGAAAAACGGGTGTTTTGTGGGAATTAGGTCAAGTACAAACTGAAACCTGTATAGAAAGTGAAGTCAGGAAGGTAACAACAGGAATTCTCATCTAGAAAATGGGTGAGATGAAAGAAGTTAACATCAAGAATGAAATAGGTGAGAGTCTGTCTTGTTCTACCAGGTAAAGGACCTTGAAATAGGAATGTAAACTTCAGGAAGCAAGAGCTTCATTCGTTTAACAAAAAGTGTGACTTAAAAAAATTTAGTATTAAATGGTAACTGTTGGACAATGGTAATGGTAAAGGGGGAACAAAAACTATTGCAGTCGATGGAGGTTGTGTCAAGTTAAAGTATTGCTGATATCGTATGGAATTCCTAAGAAATTCGAGGTGCCTCTGGGCAGCATATGGGAATTTAAGGGAAAAGAAATTATTCCAACTTAACTTCTGGGAAAATTCTGAGTTAATTAAGTTTTCTGAATTATCTGTCAGTGAAATGTCATAGGCTAACATATAAGTTTTGGGAGATAGTACCAGTTGGGAAAACAAAAGAATTCTTCCTTTTAGTATTCTGGTGCAATTCTTGCTGGAGCACGCTGTGTGCCAGATAACTTCTATGATCCACAGAAGGAAATTGGAGCAATACCAATAAGGTCTGCTTTCCTTATTTTAATTATCTATTAGGATCGCTTGCGTTCAAAAGTTGTGTTCTGTATAGCTTAATATTCTGTTATTTTTATTGATTATTGTCAACAATTGACTACATCCAGTTCTGCCTCACTAAAGGATAGAGTTATTCAGGAATAAACTTAGTTTGGCTTTTAGTAGCCTTTAGCTAGTACGTCTCTTTCTAGGCTGGACTAGATAGTTGAGTATTCATTAAGAAATGGTGCTCCTATTTTCTTATTATAAAATTTAGATGCATGTTTTTGCTTTAAACAATTTTAAAATTTCAGGTTGACTTCAAGAATGGGAGAAGGCGCTAGGAGGCACTGTTGTAGGGATGGGGGCTGGAATGGGAAGGAGAGAATGAATGGGATTAACTATTGGTAATTGATGACACTTTCAAACTGACCTTTCACCTGTGGAGTTGAGATTTCATAGATGTATGGGGAAAGGAGTGGAGGATAGTGGTATGATGAGGTTTTACAATGTGGTGGAGCACTCTTATTTTATAGTTGAGGCTTTTAGCTTTCAGAATTGAGGCCAAAGTCAGGTGATAGCAGAGACTACTGCTCTCATTGCTGTTGTCCTAGTGCTGGAGCTGACATATTACTTGGAAGGTAGATTGCAGTTCACTACCAAAAGAACTGAAGTGAGCTAGGAACTAGGGATTTATAGAACAGACAAGGTGGTAGTAGGAGCCATTCTCATCAGGAGGTGTGGAAAGAAGCCATCCCGAAGAAAGTAAGTTATTGTGTTCACTACAAAGAACAACTGAAATTACTAGTGCCTGTGTATTTGGTTCTGAGAGGACTTTGCCTCTGAAGTGGAACAGAGCCTTGCAGCTTTTCTTCTTACCAAAAATAGTTTCTTGACTTTTTCTTTGCTTGACACTTATCACCAGTAGAAGGAAAGGCATATAGTTCATCACAGTGATAGCATTTGAAGAGTAATGGCACTGAAGAATTTAGTAATAGCACTGAGAGTACACTCATGTCTAGCAGACCGACTTTTTATTTCTCATGTACTATGCCTTTTACCTTCTTTGTACCACTGATTCTTAGGAGTTTGGGGTAAATTTAAACTTTGTTGGAAAGGTACCATTTTCTTTTTCTTCATGTTGACATTGAAAAGTAGTGAGAATAGTTTTATTTTAGAAATTTCTTACATGATTATCTTTATGCTATGCTTATTCATGCATTCAGTCAGTCAATATTTACTGAATATCAATCCTTTATTCAAGCACTGGTATTTCAAAATGAGTGACTCAGACATACTGTCTTAAAGTAGCTTGCAGTTTGTGATATTATGTAGGTACCTGCAATGTTCATTTGAATTTTTCTAACAGATTCATTAACCTTTGCTATAGTTTAATATATAATTTAGTGTTTAGCAAGAAAATGCCTCTGATGTACTATATATGTATCATTTAACCTATACCAGCTTTATACACTGAAAAAATACACTTATTTACTCCATAGTACCTGAAACGTGCAGTTATTTCTCAGACATTACATGTTGCTTTAAGCAGAAAGTGTAGGTTTGACATATTTTTCTAGGCAAGTATTTTTTATTGACTTTTTAATTCTAAAAATGTTTTGAACCTAATACTACCCTGCTTCCAGAGTCATCACACCTTTAAAAGACTCTTAATGAGTAAGAGAACGGCCACTCTGCTAAGACATTAGTGGTGAGTTTTTTGATTAGAAGTTGATATTTAAATCTGGTTCTGCTGTTTAAATGAGACTGTCTGGTTCAACAGAGCAAAACAAAAATTAAAATATTTTAAATAATCTCAGTACCTGTAATTGTCCTTAAACAATCAATTCTAATTTTTTGAATTCTCAAATCTTCAGTACACCAAGGCTTGTACTAATAACTATTGTAATTGGTCTTTGTGGCTGTGTGTTTAAATGTTGGAAATGGGAGTTTAATATGAACATGCAGTAAATCTTAACCACAGAGGTACACACAGGTCCCAGTATAATATAGAGCAGGAAAGAAACACATGTAAACAGACATAATCCTCATCTTAGTATGTGGAGCCATACTTCCATAGAATTGCATTCAGTGTTTATATAAAGAAAAGTGGCAATGAAAAACTGTTGTTCCTTACGGTCTTACTGTGTATTTTGATCTCTAGGTTATTTACATTTTTCTAAATGTGTAGGGATGGTATTAAAAGATGCTGATATCAGTTAATTATTTAATTGATATAATATAAAGTTATATAATGGCCAAGGAGGTTATCATATGCCTTCATTTACCTTAGGAGACAAAGTTGAGGAAAAAAAAGATTTTTAAATAATAGTTTGGATAAGAGATTCGTTGTTAAACATAAATGACATGGATAGTTTAAAGCTTAAGTATGATGTGGCATTGTAATTCTTATTGCATTTGAGATGCTTTATTCATGTGAATATTTTATAAAAAATACTTAGTCACAGAAGGTCTCTCTACAGCACAAGGAGCTCCATTTTCTCAGAAGCTTTTCTAATGATTTAGAAATAGTAAACACATTCAATATAATGGTTGATGATATTCATTTCATATAAGGGATGCCATCAAAGAAACTCTTAATCTATGAATGTCTCTTCCAAAAGATTATATGTTTATTAAGAACAGATTTTGGAAATGAGAGCTAACAGAAGTGTCTGTACAAGTTTAGTTTCATTCAAACGTTGACTTTTACAAAGTTTTTGATTTTTCTTTGTGTTAAACTTCTAAAAAGCAGTGAAAAAAGATTGTTAACCAGAATAAGGAGGTAAATATTTTACAAGATAGGGAGGTTCAGTATGTACCAAATGATATAGAACAATACTTTTGAAGAAGCCATTATTAAATTCTATAGCAGCGATACAATCTAACTCAGTTCTCTTTAGGCTCTAATAAAAATGTTCATTTATTCATTCAACAAATATTTATTGAGTGCGAGGCACTGTTCTATGAGCATGAGATAAAGCACTGAATAAAACAAAAATGCCTGTCTTTACGGTATTTACATTCCAGTTGGATTAGATAATAAATGAAACAAATAAGAATAATATATGGTATTAGGCAGTGATTATCACTTTGAAAAATGCTAATCTTTTAAATACAGTAGGAGAGGTCTTGTAAGAAAGAGACATTTAAGAAAAGGCCTGAAGGACTCAAAGGAGCAAGCAAGCCATGTGGATGTCTGGGGTGAGGGAACAGAGAGTACAGTCTGAGATGGGATGCTTGGCTCTTTGAGTCTTAATTAAGAAGCCAGTGTGGCTGGAGTGAGCCAAAAGGACAGTGATAGAAGATGAAGTCATTCAGGTAATGCAATTGCTGCAAAGATTTCAAGATATGCTTATTTTTTTTCTTTAATCGTGCTATTTGAAATAATGTCAGTCAAATAGCTATGTACTTGCCTCTATAGACATAAGACAGTATGGAGTCAATTTAAACAGTTTTGGATAGCATTGTATTTGAGATTTTGTGCTCACTCACTTGTGCTCTCTCCCTCCCTCTTTCTCTTCTCTCTCTTCCTTATCTCCCTCCCTCTTCTCCCTCCCTGCCTTTCTTCCTTTCTCCATCCCCCTCCCCCATCTCTCGCTTTCCCTCTCTGCCTTTCTCCCTTTCTGCCTCTCTCTCCCCGCTCCTCTCCCTCTTTCCCACTTCCTTCCCCTCCCCATCCCTTCCCTCCCTGATCTTTTGTGATCCTATTTTCTACAGGGACGAAAACTGTTTTAGATTAGTTCACATATGTATCTGTATATAAGATGGTTAAAAATAACCACAAGAGGAATTAATATCCCTCCATATTAGACTCTCGATGGGAGTAAGACTATGAAATGTAGTGAAAAGATCTCTGATATTCTGTTCAGACCCCTGATTTTGTGTAACACAGATTTGGTTTCTACTGTAGCCCAAATCTTGGGCAAATTACATAATCTCTTTAACCTTCAGTTTTCTTACCTGTAGTGGGACATAGATTATGAAGGTCAGGTAAGGTAGCACCTTGTGTCGCCAACCTCTGGAAGAGATACCATAGAGTTAGATGTAAAGTTTTGTTGTCCTGAGGAACTCCTGTTCTCAAGATGAAATGTCTATATTTGGTTGATGTAGGCAGAGAGAATTGTAGCTTGGGTGGTACTCTACTCAGTTATGTCTCCACACGTACTTTGTATATGCTTTTGTTACCATTTACATGTTTGTATTTTAACTTTTTTTTTGATACATGTATTGACGGTTTGTTGTTGCTGCCATAATTAGATCAAATACTCTTTAAGGAAGGGACAATGTCTTCAGCCCTGTGTTCTTTGTGTGGAGTTCAAAGATGGTAAATTGGTACCACTAGTGTAAACTCCATGAGGGCAGGCATTTTTTATTTCTTTCATTCATCAATGTATGTTAAGCACTAGAATGGTGTTGGGCACATAGTAGTTACTTAATAAATATTTGTTGAATAAAAGAATCTTGTATTCCAAAGATAGAACTTTAATATTTAAGAATATCCTTCTGGTATTAGATGGGGGCAGATTTGACAAAGTGGTCTAGAATTGACACTTATATTAGTAGATAAGCTCCAACAGAACATGCAGTCAGCTGACAGCTTTGCTTTAGAGTAGCTCCTGATTTGGAGAACAGGCACTAATTAGCCAGGTTAGATCTTTAGGTAAGTAGAGAGTGAAGTGGTCAGTAGTCAGTTAGCAGGAGAGAAAAATGGAAATTAAAGACTTAAATATTTTACAGATTCAACCGGTCTGTGATTAAGTAATATATAAACATTTTGTGTTAGTAGTCATCAAGTAAGGAAAGGTATAATGCTGCAAAGTTTGTGAGTTGCACACTATAAAGTAATAAGTGAAAGAAATTAGGAAATATATTAGGAAAGTCATGAGACTAAATTCGTAGTATTGCTCTTAAATATTTAAGATTGGTAAGTAGTTTGATCATCCTTTTGGTTTCATGTTTTTTTCAGTGAGCTAGAAAATAGATTTTATGGTTAAACTTCATTTTCTTTCTGAGAATAAAATATTTAAAAGCTTGACAATTTTAACATGTTTATATAGGAATTTGTTAGGTATAGTATATTTATAGACAGGGAAACATGAGCAATTAACCAAGAATAATTAACTGAAGTAAATTATATTGGAATATTCCTTTCAAGGAGGTGCTTTGGGTTTTTAATTTGATACCTTAATAATAAATGCAGGTTGTAAGTTATAATGTTTATTGGTAAAAATGAAAATTTTGAAGATAATATTTTTATAGGAAGAATGGTATTGTAAAATAGATCGAGAATAAATCTAAAGTTGTAGAAATGAGTTCTAGGAATGCTTCATTCGTGCATCGTTAAATATTGCATTTTTTCACTAGATTGTAGAACCACAAAGGAATACCTTCCTTGAAACTTTGCTACAATTTTGAATAAAAAGAATATGGAATAACCTAGGAAAACTTAGAAGAAGAAAGACTGCCAAGAATTTTTGAAGTTTTGAAAGCCCTCTCAGCTGGGGGCTTTCCCCACTAAGATGAGAAACCAAAATTTGGAAATTGAAGACAGGTATATCTTACTTTATTCCTTGCTATGTAAAGTTAATAAATCTTTAGTTAACATGAAAAACACTTAAAAATATATCAAACCTAGTTCTAGAAGCATAAAGAGCCATTACATACCTCTGGTTTTGAGAAGCAAATGAAGAAACGAAAAAGCAAATTTCCTCAAACGTTAGCAGTCACGCAGCTGATTGAAAGTAGTAAACATGAAAATTTATGTGAAAGTCTAAAAATCCGTTGCTAAAATAAAGCATTCAGAGTGTCATGTCATTTTCAACAGAGGAACTGAACAGATCTTAAGTTCGAAATGCAATTATAGTATTACATTTTAAAACCCCATCTATTTTAGGAGGATTAATATCTGTATTGTGATTTTTAGAATATTTCTACAGACTAGCATAACTGTTTTACAGCTATATGCATAGATGTTATAACAATAACTCTTTCCCATAATGTACAGTATTATAATTTGGACCATAGCTTATTTTATCTATTGTTAATTTTTTATTTAATGTTTAAAACATTTACTCTTTTCTAAAAATATAATTGCATAGTCCGCCCTTATCTAGTTTCACTTACCTCAATTTCAGTTACCCACGGTCAACCGTGGTCCTAAATATTAAATGAAAATTCCAGAAATAAAGAATTCATACGTTTTAAATTTTGCGCTGTTCAGAGTAGCTCTTTTCGATGTAGCCGTACTGAGATGTAGCTCTTTCCGATGTAGCCGTACTGAATCATTCCTTTGCACAGTGTATGGAGGTGGGGAACAGGAGAGAGGGGGCGACACAGACACAGAGACAGACATGCCACATTCATATAACTTTCATTACAGTATATTGTTCTGTAATATTTTGTTAATCTTTTACTGTACCTAATTTATAAATTAAACTTCATCATAGGTATGTATGTATGGGAAAAAACATAGTATGTACAGTTGACCCTTCAACAACACAGAAGTTAGGGGTGTCAACACCCTGCACAATCGAAAGTCCATGTATAACTTTTGACACGCCCCCCAAAACTTTACTACAGTTATTCCTCTTTATCTGTGGGGGTCTGGTTTCAGGACCCCCATAGATACCAAAATTTGTGGATGCTCAAGTCCTCTATATAAAGTGTTGTAGATCAGTGCATACAGTCAGCTCTCCACATTCTCGGACTCCCAACCTTGAATTGAAAACAGTACAGGTATTTATTGAAAAAAATCTGCTATAGGTAAACCCGCGTTGTTCAAGGGCCAGCTGTATAGGGTTTGGTGCTATCTGCAGTTGCAGGCATCCACTGGGGTTTTGGAATGTATCTTCCATGGATAGGGGGAAACTACTGCATTACTTTAAATAAGATTTTTACAGAACCAACATTTAATTGTATGTTATTTCCAAGGTTTGGGGAGTGGTGCTTTTTGCTTTAAGGATGAGTGTGGATTCTCCTGTGAATATTTGAATGAGACTGACTTTTTTCTACCCCTTCTGTGCTCCATTCAACTTTTTAGTCTATCTGACAGAGTTTAAAATGTTTAGTTTAATAGCGTAGATGTATCTTGCCTAATTTATTTATACTGGTTTTCTGTTCAGAAGTATTCAGGCTATTCTCACATTCTAAACTCACTACTGCCTCTATCTTTGCTGGTGTTGTTCTCTTCCACTCCTTTGCCTCATGATAATCTTAATTTCTTCTTAATATGAATAGCTGTAGTAGATGCCTGCTGTTATTACTTTGTTTGGACCACCGTTCTCTTTCCCCAGTGCCAGTATATAACCGGTTTCCCAAGTTTAGTTCATAATCTGGTATTTTATGCAATCTTCCCTCACTTGTTGTAAGTAGATACATGAAGTAAGCTGTTGAGTTTCTACTTGTTTCTCTCAGAGGTTGAGCATTTTTAATAAATGACTCGAGTTAAGATAAAGAAAGCATGTTTTTCAAATTTGCAGATATAAAGAAGAAATGAGGGATAGTAAATGTTATTAAATGGCAGAATACGGAAAATCTTGCAGGATGAAGCAATAGGTTGTATCCAGGAAGATAAAATTAAACATATATTAGGTTTGAATAGTTTCCTAGCCTTACTCCCAGAGAAAGAAGATAGGTAGGGCAGTCAGTCTTGGGCAGAGACATGGATTAACATCATCAATATTAAAAGCATTTAGGGGTTTTGGTTGACAATTCTATATGCAGAAAAGTTAATGTGATTTAGGGTCGCTCATAGACATATTGTAGTATTTTGTGGATAATATGTAGATTTGACTTAACTGACATAAAGTGAATGAATAAACATTGTAGGCCTATTTTGTGTTAATGTTTATGTTCCAGGGCACTTAAAATTGCATTTCTTTAGAATAAGAAGCACTTACATTGAGTAAATTTCTGATAGCATTCTCTATTGTCAAAAGTTTTAAAAAGGTAGACGCTTTAAAGATATGTTCTAGGATATATTCCTTTTTATGTAGTTCAGTTTGAGATATTTCCTTCCTTATGCTTTTCCTGATCTCATCAATTGTACTAGATGGCTAGCACTCCATTAACCCATACGTGGGGCCACATATGCCTCCTTCACCAACACAGCACCCATCACCTGTGTGAGCTCTTCCCTCAGGGTGGCTTGGTCCCTTGCCTGCCTTTTATAGTTCTGTGCTAGAGACAGTGCTGCTGTTTTTTCCTTCTTAATCACCAGCTAACCACTGCAGAGAATATCAACTTTGTTAAAGAAACTTTGTGGATTTGTTATTACTGAATTATTTTTTATATATATTAGCTTTTTTTCTGTATTATTCTAGATGTTGAATTTAGTATAGTGTTCAAAGTTAGACCCACATTACTGAATACCACAGATGGTAGAAAATGCTCTTTAATCTATAGCTGTTGGCTACTTTTTAATACAGGATGATGATGGTCTGGTTTTTCATTTTATCTAAAGAAACCACCTTTACTCATTAAATGCCTTCTATTCCCATTCTGTTTCAGTAATGACTTGATTGATTGTGTCACCTGTGCAGTAGTTGAAAATGGATCTGAGTACACAATTTCAGGACTTCCCTGCCTCCTTGTAGATCATTTAGCCGTATGTAAGTGATTTAACAGTCATGCAGTCAGGATTTTTAGAGTAAATAATTTCCATCTCCATTACTGTATCTTCGTATTTATGAACACTTGCAGGAACATAATATTCTTCAGTTAAATTTATACAAGTTAAAAAAAAAAATCAGGCTAAAAATAAATACAGTTTTAAAAATCAGGCTAATTTAAACCTTTAGAGACTTCTATTTTTATAATGGTGAATGAATAGTTTTTAATTTAAAATACTTGCTATTCATAAAGTGTAAATGTAGCGAGGAATTGAGTTTTTTTGTAAGAGTGCAATCTGATTTCAAAGTATTTTATGTAAATTTTAACTTACATAAGCTTTTTGTTTTTTAACATATATATATATATTAGTGAGTAGAGTGCAAAAGAAATAATAAAACAAATCTCTACATAATAGACTATAAGAAAATGATGAGCGCCAACTCCTAATAAGGTATTAAAAAATTATTACTTCTTTAGTTATGAGTATTTTTTCCTATCACGTAATAGTTTAGATTGATTTAGGATTACAAATACTCTTTTTATGCATGCATGTATCAACTAAATCAAAAGTTTTATTTACTAATTTATAACTGTGATAAATAAAAAAAATTGATTTTAAAAGAATCTTACATTTTTAGGCAATATGCATACTCCATGTTAGCAGCTCCAGAATAAGACATTTGAGCTGGTGGGGAAAACCATTCCCATGCAGGAGTGCTGTCCTCACTTTCACCAGAAAATGTACTTAAATTAAAATTTCCAAGTGTGAGAAATCTGAAAGGAATGAAAAATGCTAGTCATTAAGTTTAGGGTGTTGGTAGTGTTGCCCAGAATGAAGCTCAGGCCTCATGTTCTGTAGCCACTGTGTGACCTACCCAAAGGCATCAGTGTGTTCTTCTCTCTTTTTTTCCTTCTCTCACCTTCCCTTTCCTGCTGTCCCCTCCCCTGCCATCCTCTCTTCTCCTATCCCATCCTCTCCCCCCTCCCCCCTGCCCCCTTAACTAATTGGCCCATGTTTAGTTTACCGAATGTCATCTGGACTCAGTAAAAAGCAAGTGACCTGCATTGAATTAGTGTAATTGTAATACAAACAGAATATCGCATAGTTTTGGTCTTATACAGGAAAAGAGAAAGTTGGAAAGATTTTTCTGTTTGATAAATAGAAACTGAAGATATGGGGATCCAGACCTGGTTCATACTTGATTTTACCTTTCATGTCTTTTTGTAAGATCAGTATTTGGACTTTTAGGCATTTTTCCCCTATAAAAAAATATTGGTTTCCCTTTGAAATTTACTATGAAAGAAGTTTTTTTTTTTTTTAAATGTTACAAATGAAGTATATTAAGTCATGGATCTAATTCCTCTTTAATCTTAGCAAGTTAGCATTGTCCAAAACGAAAGTACTTTCCTGCACTACTAGGGTTGTCAGGAACTTGGCATATTATTTTGCTTTTATCATGACTAATATTGCAAGGCCCCTTCAAATGCTATTTTATTAATTTTTTTATAGTTTATATTTATTACATTCTGTTTCAGAGAGGCAAGAGCTACATTTGCCAAGGGAAAAAAGAGCTGAAGAATTTTGATGTCATTTTAATCATATGTTTAAAATTTTAACCATGTGACTTCGATCTTACGATTTAATCACTTAATTTGATTTTGAAAGTGTCATTTTAAAATGGAGTTACTTGGCAATCTGAAATTCATATTCTGCATAATTTACATGCTTATATTAGGAGGCTACTGAAGGTCAAGGACAATAGCTGTAGACGGGTTAGGTTTTCCTATCATAATTTCAGAGAACTTTGTACTTTTTGTCTTTAATGTTTATTTATTGAAATGTTTGTGATTTCGTTTTGTTCGATGTCTGTCCTCCGCACTAGATTGCATATCTCAAGGGAGCAAGCACTGGGTCTTGCCTTTTATATCTGGTATTCTTCAGTTCCTAATATAATGCCTGGCATATAATAGGCAATAAATATTAGTTAAATTATGTAAAAATGAATAAGGAAATTATTTTGATTAGTATTTAATTAAAAAATCTATTATTTAAACAACAATCACGTACTGAACAATCTAGTAATTGTTAATATAGTGTAATTGCAATGGTAGAATCCTGGCTCTTGTATTTGCTGGTTTTATCACCTAGGGCAAATTTGACCTCTCCATATCTCATTTTTTTCCATATGTAAAGTGAGAATAATTATAGTCTTTATCCTGAGTTGTTATGAGGATTAAATGAAATGATTAATGTAAAATCCTTGGGAAATGCCCTACAAATGTTGGTTGATATTAGATCATTGTTGTTCTTTTACTATTTTAGAGGTACTCTGGAATCATGGAAGGAATGTGTGGCTTTATTAGAGTGAGTTTTATTAGAGAAACCTTCAAAGAATAGGTAATGTTCTAAAAACATATTGAAAGATGAGTAATTAGACAATGGCTCATAGGCAAAGGGATCTATCTGTAAGCCATGCCAAGAAGTTTGTACTTTATTTTGTATGTGTTGGGGAAAGACTGGTTTGAAGTAGGGGCTGATATGCACTGCAGATTTATATTTTAGAAAGTCTGTTTTGCAAGTAGTGTGGAAGAAATACACCAGAGCCAGATAGAGCTGGCAAGTGGATTATTGTGACCTAAAATGATATGTCCATTTTTTATTGTCTTTGAGTAAAAATTGATATAAAAATTAAGTAATTATATAGATAATAGTAATTCTCTTCATTATCATATTTTATTATAATTAATAATTGCAGATAGCACTTATTGCTTACCATATACCATGAGCTTTAATATTTATCTCACTTAATCCTTATAGAGTTACTGTAAGGTAGTTGCTCTCAAGATGTGGTCCCTAGACCAGCAGTATCAGGATCTTCTGAGCACTTGTTAGACATGCAAGTTCTTGGGCCCCATTTCAGGCCTATTGAATCTGAAACTCATTGGCTGGGGTTCAGCAATCTGCATTTTTAACAAGCTTCCAAGGAATTCTGATACATCGTATCAAAGAAACTTTGCTATATGTATGTATTTTTACAAATGAGAAAATTGTGTTTAGTGATGTTAAGGGGTAAGATGTTCTAATAACATATTATTAATCCTCTAGATTTTATTATATTAAAAATAGTTTATTGAGTTTCTGATCAGTAAACTCGTTTTCTCCTACTCCTATTCTAAAATTAAGAATATTTTCTTATAGAAAATATGTTGTCTTTAGATTAATTTAGTGAACCAAAAATATTCCGTATCTGTATCTGTAGAGAGGCAATATAGCTTTATGATTAAGAACATCAGTTTTAGAATTACACTGTTTGGGTTCATTTTCCAGCTCTATCCTTTCTTTGCTGAATATTCAAGGACAAATTATTTAACCTCTCTATTGCCTCTGTTTTCTGATATGCAAAATGGAGTAATAATCTGCATTGTGTTTTTATGAGGATTAAAAGAAATAATTTTTGTAAAGCTACTTAGACTTGCCATATACATTGTCTACATAGGATAGCTATAATACAACAGAATTATTACTATATGTAATATGTAAGTGCATCAAAAATTACATAACAAAATATTTAAAAAATAGTGCTAAGATAGCTTAAGCACAGGATGTTTACCATTAAAAAAATATTGGTTAAATGGCTTTTATGCACCAGAACTTTAAGGGCTCATTTTTCTCTCTCCTGGTTTTAGTAGAAGGGCATTCTTCTTTCTTTCTTGTCTCCCATCCTCTACCCATCACTCACCTCCTTTCTGTTATGGAACTTTATAGGCTAGGTTCTTTGTATATTAAAAAACAAATTTCCTTTGAGCTCATACTGCTCTTGACTTGCTGCCCTGCCTCACACCCTCCTTTCAGAGCCATCTGTGAAAAGACTGATGGATACTTGCCGTCTCCATTTCCTCACTTCTCTCCCATTTACCCCTGAACAGACTTTAGCTGTTTTTTCCCCACCACTCTGCTGAAATTGTTCAGTTTTACTTCTGTTTGGCATTGGTAACCATTTTCTTTTTCTGAAATCTCTTTCTTCATTTGATTTCTAGGATAACCTCTATCTCCTGGGTTTCATCTGTGTCTTGAGCTCTAGTTTCCTTTCTAGTTATCTACTTAGATAATTATCTTTTCTGTGCTGTCATGAGACACTTCAAATCTATTTTCTCTGCTTTTCCCATCAGGCTTGTTTTACCTTTGTATTTTCTCTCTTGGTTAATGGCACTACGGTCCATCCAGTTGACACATTGAAAATCTGGAGAGCATCCTCCCTCTGTTCAATCTTTCACCAGTAATCAGTCATAAAGTCCTGTTGATACTGCCTCCTAAATTTCTTGCAATTTCTTTCCTTCCTGTCCAACTCCTCTGCCACTGAGCTAATTCAAGTTCTTATTCACCAGTTCCCATCCATGTTACTTCCTTACTGTCTCTCAAATACAATCCCTTCTTTCCATATGCATCTTTATCTCCTGATTTCAGACCTCATAATTTTTCTTGTGAATTTCTGTAGTCTCCTGTCTTAATAGTGTTCAGTTTCACCCCCTCTTTCTCCAAACTATCCTTCATGATACTGCTAGATTGATCATTCTAAAATGAAACAGATTATATTACTCCCTTAACATCGTCCCATTAAAAAGCAATTTCTTTCATTTGTCTCTATGTTAAGAGCCAAACTCTTAGGGTGTTATATAAAACCCTGGCCTCTGCCTGGCTCTTTAGTCATCTGTCCCTCTTTTTTAAGCCTTACTATTAGTTGTAGATACTTTAGGTTCTTACCCCTGCCCTCTACTCAGTGTTACTTCTCTCCATCTGCGTTTTCTCCCATCTCTCTTCTACACAGTCTAACCAGGGACCTTTCCCTCTGGGCTCCCCTAGCACCCTGTACACTCCAAGATCATAGTATTGATCTTACGCTACTATAGTTTCTTTGACTTTTTCACTAGATCATGAATTTATCGACAGCAGCATGTGGAACTTCTGTTTTGTGTCTTCATTGTGTAATACAATGGTTTGTGACAGTAGGTATAAAATAAATGGTTAATGCATATACATAAAAATTTTGAGTACATAATTTTTATTTGCATTTTTTAATAACTAGGAAGGTTGAGGTGGATATGTATCTATTATATGTCACTGAATTTGGAAAAACCTTGAAAGGATAGAAGAGCATTCTCTCTCTTTTATCAGTTAACAGCTTGAGTGCTACCATGTGTTCAGCCTTGGGTGAGATACTGCATGAATGAAATCAAAAGAAATAAAAGGGAAAGACTTGTGTTATAATTTTCTTTTTGACAAAATATTTCTTTAAATAATCCATTTCATACTCATAATTCATCATGTTTTATTTTTAGTCTACTTTAATTTTAGGGAAACAAAATAGAAATCCTTTAGGTTAACATCTAAAATGCTAATTTTGAACTTTACTGAGTATAGCATGGCACTAGTCCAATACAATCTGTTAAAAATTTTCCTCTGGGTCAGATCTAAGTTGAGAAGAATGAGGTAACTTTAATGTGAACCCAGATTGTACTTCAGTCTTTCTCTCCAGTGAGTTGCCAGATTCACAATTCCATTTGTATCTGGAATTGGGGAAGCTGAGTTTAACATGGATTTTTGCCAACGATAGCAAATCTGGGCACGATAGTCTTGTTCTCTGTGCTTAATTATATAGTTTTATTATAAAGTTCTTCACATGTTTACTTGGAGGCACCTCTCATATATACTTTATTCTTTTGCTAGTTAATCATTTACTGTCAAGTCTTTTCTGAGAAGGCCAAGCTTACATTTTTATGCATTACCATTAGCTATTCAGATCTGCCTTTTTGCTAGATTTATAAATTTTAAAGCTATGCAGGTATATTAGGGTCATTACAAATAAATCTCTTTTTAGAAATTGAAAATCTTAGTGAAGCTGAGAGACTGAGTTTGTTACATATTAATTCATCCCATATTTATTGAGTGCCTGCTCTGATATATTTTAGGCACTAGGATATAGCAGTGAATGAAACAAAGTCCCAACCTTTTAGGTGCTTATAGTAGGGGAGAGAATAAATTACACACATAAAGCTATAACATATCAGGTGCTGATAACTGCTATAAAGAAAAAATAAAGCTAGATAAGAGGGATATAGCATGATAGGAGTATTTGTGATTATATATAGGGTGGCCAAGAAAAGCTTGTCTGATAAGGTGACTTTTATTAGAGATTTATAGGAGCCAAGTAAATGATCCATGCAGATTTCTGGCACAAAAGTGTTCTAGTCAGAAGAAATTGATGTGATAGTATGTTTGGTGTTTAAGTCAGTGGTCCCCAAACTTTTTGGCACCAGGGACCGGTGCTCCGATGAGAATCTAATGCCTGATGATCTGAGGTGGAGCTGAGGCGGTGATGCTAGTGCTGGGGAGTGGCTGCAAATACAGATGAAGCTTTGCTCACTTGCCTACCACTTACCTCCTGCTGTGTGGCCTGGTTCCTAACAGGCCACGGACACCAGTCCGTGGTCCGAGGGTTGGGGACCCCTGGTTTAAGTAACAGTGAGGAAGTTTCTATGTCTGGTAAGAAGGGGAGAGAAGTAGAAGATGAAGTCAGACAAATAGCAGAAGATCACATCACTTAGAGCCTTCATAAACCATGGTGAGCTCTTTAGCTTCCACTGTGAGACAGAAAGCCATTGGAGGATTTGGAGTAGAGGATTGATATGGTCTGACATATGATTTAAAAGGCTTATTCTTTGCTGAGAAAGGATTGTAGCAGGGCAAGGATAGAAGTAAGGTGAACAGTGAAGAGGTTACTTCTTCAGTAGATTAGGTGCGATGTTGGTGACTTGGACCAGGGTGGTGTAAAGGTAGAGATGTTCAGAGGCAGTAAGATAATAGATATATTTTGTATGGTATGTGAATTATGTCTCAAGCTGTTATATAATAACTGATAAATGAAGTTGGAAGGATTTAAAAATAATGAAATAATACTATTGTCACCTCTGTTTTTTAATGATACTCTTAAGATTTGAGTCCAAGCCACATAGCCATTCAGACGTAGAGCTGAGACAGAATCTTTTCTGTTTTCCTCTCTATCTTTTCTCTCTACATTCTATACTCTTACATTCTTTTATTTAACATTTATTGAGAATCTGCTGTATACTAAACATTGTAACCAAGAGTATAAAATATATTTGGAGCTATAATCATCTGGATTTGGTGACCAAGTGACTGAAGTTTCCAGTGTGGGAGGCTGATTGGGTGGTGATTGCAAGAGAGAGAAGGACTCCAGGAGGAGCAGATTTGGTAAGAGCAAGAAAATCTCTCATCTCCCACATAGGCTCCCATGTGGTCTTTGTCTTTTCCTAGTTAATATTGCTTTAAAAGAATAGCTTATGGGCATTGCCTTTACTTTGTTACTATACATATACTTTCTTTTAAATGTATTTAAATTTGTTTCTTTATATTTATCAGACATCACTTATTGCCAAATTCAGTGGCCTCATATCAGCCCTCATCTTACCCATGTGCCCCTAAAGCAGGGTCCTTTTCCTGTATAGGACCAGATGGTAAATATTTTAGTCTTTTCAGGTCATATGGTCTCTGTTGCAACCACTCAACTCTGCAGCCATAGACAGTATATAAAAGAATGAGCATGGCTGTATTCTAATAAAACTTTATTCACCAAGACAGGTGACTGACCAGATTTGGTATGTGAGCTAAAGTTTTTCTGATCTCTGTTCTCAAGCATTTAGTTATTTAGTTGTATTTTTACCTTTTTGCGGGGAGAGGGGATGAGTTTCTCTTGTTCAGTGATACTTTTTTCCTTTTTCTCTTATTTAATGGAACCTCTTCTGTAGTCATGTATTCAAGTCATTCTATCCATGACTATTTTCTTGCTTTATATTTAGGTTTCTCTTCAGGCTTTTAGGTTGCGGGCCCTCTTTCTCTACTTCTCACAGGAAATAACTGAGGCCGAAGGGTTCTACTAGTAGAATGCCCTTGACCTGATAGATGGCTATGATACAATGTTTCAGGATCGATAGTTTCCTAATGTAACCATTCTGCTGTCTTCAGTCTCCCACTCCAGCATGCCTGGAGGCCTGCACATCTGAAAAATGCCTTTAAATTAGAGTGCATTCCCAGCTGCTGCGGGTGCCTTTTCTATGGTTTACTGCCTAAGGAAAGTTAGAGGAATGATGGACTTCTCCCTTAAGGGAGGTACTGAAAAGGAGCTCTTTGTGGGAAAACGACTGCACATGCTCCTTTTTCTTTTTCACAACTTCAGAACAGGGGGAAAAGCAAATTTCCTTGCCCTGAATTATCCCTTTACACTCTGCCTGAATTTTTGCCGAGTAGATTTATTTGGATTTATAAGTGAAATACCTTGGGAGGTATAAGGATAAGTAAGAGTTATTATTCATCCTTGCCTTAATATGGAGTGGATTAATCAGGTTGCCTTTCTATTATTGAACTGAATCGTACTCAACAATCAAAGTTTTGATGGGTGACACGGAGAGAAGAAAAGTTAGGAAAATAAGAGAAACACGGAATTTAGGGCTTTTTCTGGAGGGTACAGGGAGCAAATGGCCTGGGTTTTAGGGCTTGTAGAGGAGGGGTTGGAAGAGAAAAGGGAACTCTGAAGGTGGGCAAGGCAAATGTCATTTTGAAAACCTGCCTGCTTTTCAGATCCTTGCCCTTCTTTCCTTCTTTGCTACCTTTCTTTATCTTTATCTATAATGATGAAGAGGAGAGTGTGTGTGTGTGTGTGTGTGTGTGCGCGCGTGTGTGTGTGTGTGTGTGTGTGTGTGTGTGTGTGTGTGTGTGTGTGTGTGTGTGTGTGTGTTGGGAAAGGGACAGGAGAAGAGGCATGAAGGAAAAACCAGGGGTGGTTTGTCAGTAACTCTCACATTAGCAATAAGTAATTTGACTTGTCTAATGATGTGCTGTTTAGTTAGTAACAGATCAGGACTATTTAGTTTTGTTTACTTTTATTTCATGTTTTTCTGTTGTGTTAAGTATGAGAAGTAACTGCCGACTTTCATTCTTAACTCTTTTCCCATTTGCCCTGAGATTACTCATGGATTACGGTACTAACCCTACCCCCAAAGTTTGCCATGAAATCTTGCTTTTATTATTATTTTCACATCTCTCTAGTATATCGATAGTCTTTGGAAACAAATGACATCATTCTATTTATAGCATTCTATTTTTAGTAGTTTGATCACTGAAAATGTCAAATCCTAGAAAACAGCATTCCTATGTCAACCGCACTTTTTTTTTTTTTCTAAATGGAAAAAGTGTTTAACAGTCTTCTCAGAAGGTTTTGATTCTAATTTCCCATCTTTCTATCTTCTTGCTTTCTTAAAATTTAATTGATCTTCAACTCAGGCCATTTACTTTATTTTTCCTCTCATTTTCTAGCTTGACAGTTTGCTCTCCTGTCTAGCCGAGACTCTGCCCTATCACTTGACCCCCTTTCTTGTCTTTTGGCTAGAGAGAGAAGGCTGTTGTTGAGGCTCCTTTTATTTGTACTGTTGGCTTTTTCTGATTGTTGACTTCTGCAGCTTCATGTCTGAGATATATGAAGCAAATAAAAACGAAAATCAAAAAACAAAACACACAAACCAGGACCTCACCACTGATGTTTTTTGGGCCTCAAGGTCCTTATCTGGTCTGCTTTCTTTCTACCTTTTAGAGTCTTAGGTTTGTCTTATAAATCATGTCTGTGGATTTTAGTTGTACTTAGTGGATAGAGAAAGTATATCTACTCCATCTTCTGGAAGCAGAAGTTACACATAATTTTTAAATGGCAATGGCTTTCTAGTTGATGGAATTTTAGGTAAAATACAAAACAGTGCGATCTCTCTCCCTCCCTCCCTGCTTTTCTCTCTCTCTCTGCCGTAAAGGAAACTGGTTTGTGTTGCCTAGGGAGCTGGCTACTGAATGAATTTTCATAGTGTCCCCCCTTTATTTATGAACCCTGGGTCTCTAAAAATGGTGTGTTTTTTATACTAGTGCTAAAGTTCTAAGAGTAGTGGCGGTTTGGAAGTAGATACTGTGGGTCCATATTGCTTGCTTCATATAGTGATTTGACCCTGGCTACATCTTAGACTCATGTAGAGCGTTAAAAAAAATACATACATAGGCACTTTCTAGATCAGATTCTTTGAGCTGGGTCCCGGGGATGATTCTAATACGTAGCCAGTGGTGAAAACAGTTGGCTGAGTGTTTGGCATTGGTGGTTGCTTGTGCATTTTAAGATTTCCTTAAAGAATATGGAACTAGAAACTGATACATGAATATTTTCATCATTTTCATTAATTTTTGGTAGATGCTGATGAGTTATTTATTTGACTCTCATGTTTGACCTAAGCAGTAGATTAAAGCACTTTTTTTCTAGGCAAGGTTGAAGAACTATGTGGACAAATTTTTTTTACCTTCTAAAACACCATTTAATTCCTAAATTGTCAAACTGAATTCCTGAGATCTGTTGTTTCCGAGTACAGATTTTCTACATTTTCATTTGTGTTTCTTGTTTTGTTCTTCATATGTCTTTTGTTAATTAATTTTAGTTTTCTTTGATTGTAATTTATATTGATTTCATTCTGTAGTACCTATTTTTGTTAAATTGATTTGTACTGGACATTATACAGTTTTGGGGCCAGAGCCTCATTTATTGTGTGGCACTTCTGTTATTTTAGGACTAGCTTATTGTTTTATTCAGTCACAGGAACTTTATGTTGACCGTTGTTTGTTCAGCTTTTATCTAGTTCTTAGTATCCATTTGGGTTCATAGGCCTTTGTGTAAGCATCTGCCTGAGTTTTGCAATCTCCATTAGATATGATTGTGGATTGAGTGACATGCTGTTTATAATCAGCATTACCTTTTTACATTTTGCTGTGTTTTGATTACTTGATTAATTGTCACAGATTCTGTGATAACCTAGTCTTTGCATTTTGATGGTCAGCTGTGACATCCTTTTTTTGTTCTAGTCAGGATGATTTTATTCCAAACAGTAATTTTGAGGTTGGCATGTCCGTAGGTACTAGACGTGGGTACTAGACCATGGGTCTAGTACCGTAGGTAGTAGACGTGGGTAACTAGAGTCTTTGCCCAGAGCTTGTGCATTACAAAGTTCCTACTCCGGCCTTGCTCTGGCCCTGCTACATTCCTATGCCAGAGCCTGTGCTGTCCTTTCCTACATCGTGCTCTGGGTACCCAAGATCCCAGAATTCCCTGTTCAGGTGGCCTTGAGCCTGTGCAGGCATCTTTTCTGGGATCATCCTCATGAGGGGTAGACAAGAGACAGCTATTGCAGGGCTGGCTAGTGGTGGTGGTGGGCCATTGAAATGTGGCTAAGATGTGTGTTCTGGGGTGTTCATGAGTCAGGTGGGAAGTTAAGCCATGGATACAGGTCTCTCTTTTTTTGCCCTAGGCCCCACAAATGGTAGCAGTGGACTGGGTATGACAGGAATGGGTGCTATTGGTTTACTTTGGATTGATTTGAATTATTGTTGTATTGTGGTAAAGGTATTACTGCTGTTTCATATAGTGGTTTTATCTTTTAATAGCATTTCATATTCTTGTAAACTTCATGTCCTGGAAACTATTACCAAGTAAGAGAAAACTGCTAATGATTAGAATTAATTTATTTCTCTAATCTTAGTTAAATTTATAGGAAGTGACATTTCATAAATCTTTGTATAGAATTTACTTTTTCCTCCTTTTTGTAATCATATTGTTTGTTTCTGTATTGGAACATTTTAGTACATTCCAGATAATTATTTGGTTGGGAGTATTGATTTCTCCTTCTGCCTTTTAAAGCTCTGATGTAATTTGCTTTTATTTCTACAGTAATTTATTTTGAAAGTTTTCTTCTAGCTTCTAGATTTCATCATGCTTCTGAAATTGTTTTGATACTGCATGCGGTTAATTTGGCTAAGATGTATCAACTGTTTCTAACATTTTATCTTTCCTTAAGTTTTTTGACTGTACAAGCCAGTTAATCAGCCTTGTTGTTTAATATGTTTTATTTATGTTTTATAGTAAATCTTCCGTTTTCTCTAAACTTTTATTGTTGGTCCAATATTCATTCATTCACAATAGTCTTACATTTCATTTTTTTACAATGTGTAAATATTTATTATATGGTACTTATTTTATAGCTAATGCAGAGTAGAGTATATATTATACCATATTATGGGTGAGATATTTAAATAGCTGAGGTAAAAATTTTATGTTTTAAATAGCAGCCAAATAATACTCCTTTTCAGAGGAGGTACCATATTATTTAAAATGCCCAGTATTATTTAAAAATTAAGCATTAAAAGTCCTTATCTCCAAACTTACTTAACATTTATAAATACTATTGATTTTTTTTTTTTTTTGGCTGGGTACAGTGAACTTTATTGATGGTGTGTGACAAGGTAGGGTTCTCTGAGCCCCTCCCCTTCTTCAGGAGGTCTGGGATGGAACTTGGAGGGCAGGTGATTCTCAGTGTGTTGGGGGATCAGTTTGGGGCAAGTACTCCCTAGTAGCTGAGGGCCTCTCTTCCTCTCACTGGGACTGGTGGTCCAGGGGACTCTTACTCCTTGGAGGCCAGGTAGACCATATGGTCCGTCACCCTGTTGCTGAAGCCAAATTCATTGTCATATCAGGAAATGAGCTTGACAAAGTTGTCACTGAGAGCAGTGCCAGCCCCCCAGATTTGAAGGTGGAAGAGTACATGTCACCGTTAAAGTCGCAGGAAACAACCTGGTCCTCAGTATAGCCCAGGATGCCCTTACAGGGCTCTTTGATGCCTGCTTCACCACTTTCTTTATGTCATATTTGGCAGCTTTCTCCAGGTGGCAGGTCAGATCCACAACTAACACTTTGGAGTTAGGGTCATAGAAGGCCATGCCAGTAATCTTCTCATTAGCTCAGGGATGACCTTGACCACAGCCTTGGCAGTGCCAGTAGAAGTAGGGATGATGCTCTGGGCAGCTCCTCAGCCATCATGCCACAACTTCCCAGAGGGGCCATCCACAGTCTTTTGGATAGTAGTGATGGCATGGACTGTGGTCATGAGTCCCTCCACAATGCCAAAGTTGTCACGGATGACCTTGACCACGGGGGGTGGGGGGAGCAATCAATTGGTGGTATAGGAGGCATTACTGACAACGTTGAGAGATTTGTCATACTTCTCATGGTTCACATCCGTCGCAGACATGGGGGCCATCCTAAGAAGGGGCAGAAATGATGACCATCTTAGCTCCACCCTGCAAGTAAGCCCTAGCATTCTGCTAGGTAGTGTAGACACCAGTGGACTCCACAACATACTCAGCACCAGCATCACCCCATTTGATGCCGGTGAGATCTCACTCTTGGGAGATGGTGATGGGCTTTCCAATGATGAGAGGCTTCCCATTCTCAGCTTTGGCTCTGCCTTTGAACTTGCCGTGGGTGAAATCATACTGGAACATGTAGACCATGTAGTTGAGGTCAATGAAGGGTCATCGATGGCAACAGTATCCACTTCGCCAGAGTTAAAAGCAGCCCTGGTGACCAGCACCCAATACAGCCAAATCTGTTCACTCTGACCTTTACCATGACCTTCACTATCGTGTCTCGGGGTCATGGCTGGCTCTGTGCAAGAGGATGCAGCTGCCTGTCGAATGAGAGGAGCAGCAATACTATTGATTTTTAGTCACAACTCTTGGTAAAGCCTTTTTCTCATCACATTATTTTGAGGATATATGACCTAATCTGCTCTGTTACTGGCAGGGAACTCTTCTTTTGCCAATGTAGAAATTTAGGTTATTAATGAAGTATTATGAACATAATGTTTCAGGAAAGTGTATATTCTCTGAGGAAAGTCAGTTGACTATCCAGAGAAAGTCACAGGGAATAGCATTCATCATTTAAAACTGATCTATCAGCACAATAAATTTTGTTTGTTTGTTTGTTTATTTATGCCTGCAGCACCTGGTATTCCTAGGCGGTCTTCCATCCAAGTACTAACCAGGCCCGACCCTGCTTAGCTTCCAATATCAGACAAGATCGGGCACGTTCAGAGTGGCATGGCCGTAGACACAGCACAATAAATATGAAACTGTCTCACAGGTTGGACTTAAATTAACAAAGTTCACTGGTATACAAACCAGAATTCCAATTTATTCCTTTAAAAAAGATATTTAATTCTCATGCAAACAGGAATCATTTGATTGTTGGTTCTCAGTTTTACTTGAGAACCCAAATTTTTGTCAGAAGGCTACCAGGTGAACCAGAATAAGGCAGTTATTTGGATGATCTTATCGGCTGCTGTCATCAAGCTGTGATTATCTTTGTCTACCTTATGAATTTACTTGTTGCGAGAACCAGATACATTCTTCAGTGAGCCAGGGCGTCTTTTCTTAGTATTGGAGACACACTACCAATTTCATTTTTCTAGATTTCTCTTTGATGTTTTATACACCGTTTTCTTTCAGCTTTTTTCAGATATAATAGAATATGGTTACTTAGGGGGGAAAAAGCATACTCTAAATTATATCTATGTTACCATTTCAAATATGTAAAAAAAATTCTAAACATAATAACGATTAAAAGTACACATTGAAAAGTGAAACAAGTTTGACTTCGTTGTGGTGCTATTTGTTGGTGGACATATGTAAAATAGGAGAAAGTACTTGTATTAGTTTTTATAATTTACATTCACTATAGAATGGCAGTTTTTAAACTTTTGAATCTGAGCACCCCTTTCCACTCTTAAAAATTGAGGACCCAAAGAGCTTTTGTTTAGGTGGGTTCTATTTATTAATATATGCCATATTAAATATTAAAAGTGAGAAAAGTTTAAATGTGTTTATTAATTCATTTAACAATAACAATTTAATTACATGTTAAAATAAATAATATATTTTTATTAAAATAACTTTTCTCCCAAAAAATATAATGAGTGGTTGACCTAGTGAAAGATAGTCGAATGTCGTTTCTGCATTCATTGTTTCGATTGAAGTATATGTAGTTAGAAAAGGGAGAGGTGTATTTTAATCATTTTTTTTTCCTGATAATTGTGGATATTCTTCTCTGATATTACACTGAAACAGTGGTTAGACTACATTTCTCATCATTCCTTTCATACCCAAGATCTGGCTGTTAGATTAAAAGTGTTATGTTGGACTTTTAGGAAGGCTGGCTAGAGAGCTGACTAAAACCCTACCTATATTGCTGGTCCCCCTACCTCCTCCCTGCTGTCTGGTGAGGATGTGATTGCTAGTGTTCGAGCAGCCATCTTAGGTAACTTGGAAAGTGAGGCAACATTCCAATGGCACTGATATTCTAATTCAATCATTGTGTATTTATTAGTTCATATGTTTCTATAAAGAACAGCTTTTCTTAAACTCTCCGTTTAAAGACTATCACTACAGACTAATTGATTTTAATTTTATTCAGTATGTTATAATCAGTTATAGTCATTATTACGATCGTGATGATGCTCAGTTATCTTAAAGTTTGGCTAGTCTTGTGTCCTTTTGACATGTTCTCTTAATCTTTGAGTGCTTCCATACTTTATGGTCCTACAAGATGCCCCAGGCTCTTTTGTAGTTTCCCCATCCCAGCCCTGAATTAAGTTGTTTCTTCAAGGAGCACACGTTTCTTTTAGTGGGGAGTAACATTTTACAGACTAAGATCTGGGGAACAGGTGTGCTCATTGCTGTAGATTTTCCCTGTCATTGGATGTGTCTGGTGCCGGGAATTGATGTTTTGTGCAGGGAATTGATTGCTTCTCATTGATTTCTCAGATCCTTTGAGCCAGTTATAACTCATCCATTTACTTTTCTGTTTCCAAAATTTTATTGCTATCATATATGCTACTGTCCCTCTCTCTTTGGACTGTAAGTAAGCCTCCTTAAGAATTTTATAAAAAATTCTTAATGTGCTTATTTAGTAGGATTTTTGGAATGGAATTGAGGGTAATTGGTATGTTTAAGTTACCATATTTAACTAGAAGTCTTTATATCAACACTCAAAATAAATTTAATTTTTTTATTGCACAAGTAACTATGCTTAATGTTGTGGAGGATACAGACTTCATAGACACTGTGTCTTCAAGTAGTTCCTTGTTATCCAGGACATTTAGAATGACTTTATAACTAATTGGAGTACAAATTAAAATATTGAAGGTGCTAAAATTGAGGCATATGGAGTGCTAGTATTTGCCTTGTATTTCGTGTTCTAGAATGGTGGTGCTCAGTGGCTGCATGTTAGAAACTTGGGAGACAAAAAATACTGTGCCTGGTCCTTACTTCAGATCAGTTAAATCAGAATCTTTTGTGGGTGGAGCTGAGTTCTACAGGTTATGAACTTCTTTTGACATGATTCAATTAATCTTGAAGTGATCCCTTTCTTTAAGGGCCAATAAGATACTCCAGGCTCACCTTGTAATTTCCCTGCCCCACACCTGAAAGAAGTCTATTTCTCTCATAGACCCCATAGTATTTTCAGACCTCACACCTTTGAACATGGCTGTTCTTTTTTCTGTGCTTCATTAATTCACTCATTCTTCAGGACTCAGCTCAAGTCTCATTTTTCTTCAGACAGCAATTTGAGCTAAGCCATAATGCCCATTGTTCAATTCTATTTTAGCACTTACACTATTTCTTTGAAATTATTTGGTGTACATTGTCCTAGCCCTAAGCTTCTTGAAGAGGTTCTTTTATTGTAGGTATGGATACATTTTATGTGCTCAGAAAAGTTAGTTGAACTGATTACTACACTCAGGAATTCTAACTTGGGAGATCTGAGGGAGAGTGGAATGATAAAGATCCATAAGTGATGGCTCTTGTTCACTTTTGATTTCTTCTGTAGCCATGTTTTATGAATATTTTTGAATTCTCTTAAAGGGACATTTTCAGTTTTGAAAGATGGTTAAGATTTTATTGAATACGATAAAAAGTATTGAGATTTAAATTATGCTTGTGTGAAAGGTAGCTGTAGGGGCAGACTGGAATAGGCAGTAACTTAAGTAATGCTTTTATTTATTTTTTGAATTAAATGTATTGGGGTGACATTGGTTCATAAAACTATATAGGTTTCAAGTATAGAATTCTATAATACATTGTTTGTATATTGCATTGTGTTTTCACCACCCAAGGTCAAGTCTCCTTCCCTTAACATATATTTGAACTCCCTTTATCCTTTACTATTCTCCCTACCCCTCTTTCCCTTTGGCAGCCACCATAATGTAGTCTGTGTTTTTGTTTGTTTGTCTTGTTTGTTGCTTTCAGTTTTATATCCTATATATGGGTGAAATGTGAAATCATATGGTTCTTGACTTTTTTTGACTGACTTATTTCACTTAGTGTGATATTCTCAAGACCCATCTCTGGTGTCCTTCAATAGGTGAATGGATAAAGAAGATGTAGTACACATATACAATGGAATATTACTCAGCCATAAGAAAAGATGAAATACTGCCATTTGCGACAAGCAATGCTTTGAAGTGAAGCCTTTGTTCCATTACAAATACAATTTTTAAAAGTTGACTATACAGTGGGCCTTATAATACATTTTTAAAATTGAATCTTATGCAATCTCATAGTTGTAAATTGCTATTCTGAGTTTTTGAGATTCTGTACCATCTTTCAATCTTTATTGCTGCATACTTGTCATTTTTATGAGAAGTAACCATTCCGTACTATTAACTTTATATTCTTACTTTCACTAAGTATTTTACATGTGTTAAATCATTTAAACTACCCTATGAGGTAGGTACCATTATTATTCCCACTTTTCAAATGTGGAAAGAGGACATAGAGAAGTAAAATAGGTCAGATAGCTAGCTACTCATAATGGTGGTGTTATTGTACCCAGTGCCATCTAGAGCTCAGATTCTAGAGCTGGTTCTCTTATTCACTTTGCACTGCCAGGGCACCAGCTACACTCCTTTGAATTTGGTCCCTAGGCAGGCAAATTGGTCTTTATTGGCTAGATTAATGATTACTGAAGTTCCTGCAACTGGAGTGAATTGTGAGGTCATACTTAAGATACTTTAACCCTGTGCTTACTGTAGAAACTGCGCTCTTGAGCAATTTTCACTGTAAATTTTACTATTCTCTTAAAAATGTCTATTTCAAATTTGCTTTTGAGGGAGTGGTGATAAAAATTTAGATTTATATTTTTATATTAACAGCTAAGCAGGCCTTTTACACTTGGTTTTACTCAAGAGACCAAGAAGCGATTGGTTGGCCTTTTGATATCCTCCCCTCACCTCTGTCTCCTTTCCATCTCACAATTTAATACTTGTCTACCTAGGACTTAACTACTACATTGCTAGGCAATCAGAGTGCCAGAGTCTTTTAGACCCAAAAAGGAACCCGAAAAATATCTAGACCCACTTCTTCACTTATATGAAAAAATTGAGGGTGCACAGTGAGAGGATGATTTGGGACTTCAGCCTGTTACTTTGACCTGGGTCAAGTGTTGGCTTCGTTCCATTATACTGTTTGCTGTCTTATTTATAAGTCTTTTAAAAATTATTTTTACTACATATTCTTTTCAGAAATTATATATATATTTTTGACTTAATAGTTTGCTACCTATTATATTTTCTCTCAGGAAACAGCTATGTTTGTTTAGTTTTTGAAGTTTTTTAAAGTGCTTTCTCATCCTTTATCTCATTTATTTGTTACGAAGATAACCTTTTGCTCATACACCTGAGGTTCTTGGGTAGTGGCACAGATTTCCTTGTTATTCTGGTGTGTTCATTGTTTCTGCACATTCACAAATCCTTAACTTCAGAGACATGCGTTGACTCACTCCACTGAGATTATAAAGTTCAGGTATTGCAGTTTCCCAGCTCTAGCTCTTTCCACAACTTCTGGGTGCTCCTGGAGTCTAAGGCATGAAATTCCAGGCATGAAGATAATTAGTTGTTTTGAAACATTTACATTTTTTGGCTTCTTAAGACAAATTGTGATCAGAGAAGTTCTTTTTATAACTTAATCAGAGGTTCAATATGTAGTTAAGCAACACATTGTGTAGAAACAAATACAAGGATAATCATAGCATTTATTGTACTAACATTCTTAAATCAAAATGGTGTTAGAGATAAGATAAATTATATGGCTGTAATGTGCATCCATGTGATTTGGTTGGTGAGAAGGAAGGGAGTGAATTGTTAGTCTAAGGCTAACCAGTGATTGCCAGACTTTCTATAGCAGAGGCCTATTACCTAATCAACTCATGCAAAATCTGGAGATTCTTAAGAGGATCCTCTGTGATTCATGATTAGGTTAAATTAGTTGAAAAAAGTAAAGTTTGTGAGAAAATCTGTCAGTTTGTTATTGATTATCTAACCTAAAAAAAATGGAAATAGAAGGTATAGTGGGTTTCCTGGAGACTTTAAAGTCTCTACATTTTTGTAGATCATATGTTAAGACTCATTTGAACTGTATGCAGTTCTGTGCTTGTTTGAGAATAGGATGTGAATATTTTAGGATCACTTTATGATAGTACTGTGTAAATAAGAGTTAGAGTTAAGCTTTTTATCCTTGAGTTTCTAATAGCTACTGCTGAGGCAAGCCTTATATGTTAAGATTATCTGAAGATAAGACAGCAACTCATTGTCTCAAAGTTCAAAGGAGAGCATTAGCTTCAAGGACATAAATCACTGTGTTGTTATCCATCAGTTTGTAACAGAAGTGCAGATGAACAACATTTATCTAGACAATCTAGTATCATTTACCTGCCCTTTGAGGTCTCTCTGTGTAGGGGCTTATGTAGGTGCTTTGCACTGTTTTGTAGAGCTGTCTGAGGTGAATTAGGTTATTTACAGAAGCATATTTTCTAGCACTCCGTTGCTGTCTGTTTGTTTTTCTCTGTTTGTTTTTTCCCCCACAGGTTGACTATGAGCTCTGTGAGTCCGAGAAATCTATCATATTTTAACATCTGTTATAGCAGGGCTTACATAGTTAGATACTTAAAGAGACCATCAGAAAAAGTAGATAATTGAGCCAGGATAGGTGGGGCCCATCTGAAAAGGAGAACATACATCTTGGGTAAAATCAGTCTAAATCCATCACATTCTTACCTTGTGGGAATGTAAGCGCCATGTTGCCCAAACAAAATATCTACTGATGCTGTTTGGCCTGTAGCCGATCAGTTTGCTACTTCTTTATTAGAATATAGTTCTGAACACACAGGAAGTACTTGATAAATACTTGTCATTTGATAGATGCTTATTGTCATAAAATTAGCTGCACTCCTTGTGAAGGACTGTCTTAAATATAATACCTGTAATATGATGTAAGATGTATAAGACCTTCTGTTAAAGGATTTTTCCTTTTTGAAGAAGATGAATCCAGTATTAAAGAGATTAACTCTTACCCCAGAATCAATAGACTTGGATATTGAATCTTCAATGCTTTGTCCACAGAAAATCCTTTGGATCACTTCCAAGTAAGAAACCTGTGGTAACACATTGTAGTGAATTGCTGCATATTCCAAGGGCTTTCAAAAGAATGATATAGTGAATTGTTAGAATACTTGCGTGCTTTTTGAAATTAAAGTGTATTTTTTTTATTTCTTGAATTCTGGAGTAATCATTCATTCTTCCTTTTTTCTACCCTTCCCAAACAATGTCGTTAGGATGTACTTTTGGTTCTTTCTTTGTAGTATTTCATACCTCATTTCTTTCATTTCCTTCCTGTAGATACTATCTTAGTCGAATTCTTTATTTTTCATCTTGGGGCATCTACGCTAGCCTCTAACTGCTTTTTTTAGTTCTATATTTGGAGTGTTTCCAGGTTTTTAATTAAAAAAAAAATCTACTTTTGGGGTCATAAACTCTGATTAAAAGCAAAAACAAACATAAACACACACCGGAAAAAATAACTTCTTTCAGTTGTACACTTTCTTGCTGATGAAACTCCACATTCTACATTCCTTTTCTAATCTGTCATTTTGTAGTCCCTTTCAGGGTAACCAGCTTGTTCTCTGCTCCTCCCATCAGCCTTATTCCTTGCTTTCGCTTTTCCTTATGCTATTTCTTCTAAGGGGAATGACCTCTCTTCTTTATGCCTTATATCATTTCTTCTTTTATTGTACTATTCTTTAATTCTTTTACTGCTTGTTCTTTTATTACCAGACTAGGTTACAAGTAGTAATTGTATTTCCTGCTGCATCTCTGAGCTCCATATAGTGCCTAACACCATACTTTGCAGTGAGTACTCAACAGATATTTCTGAACTTGATTATTACTTTTTATTTTCCCTCATTTAAGTTTTTTTAATTGTGGTAAAATTTATGCAACGTAAAATTAACCATTTTCAAGTGTACAGTTCTGTAAAATCAAGTACATTCACATTGCTGTACAACAGTCACCACTATCTGTCTCCAGGATATTTTCAATTTCCCCAGCTGAAACTCTGTGCACTAACTTCCCAATGCCCCCTCGTTCTACAACCTCTGACAACCACCATTTTATATACTCTCTATGTCTATGACTTTGACTACTCTAGGTACCTCATCTAAGAAGTACCAGTGCAATATTTGTCCTTTTGTGACTGGCTCAAGTTTTATCTATGTTGTAGCGTGTGTCAAAATTTTCTTTTTAAATTTGAATAAATATTTCACTGTGTATATATGTACACACACACACACACACACACACCCACCCACCCACCACATTTTGTTTATCCATTTATCTGTCTATAGACACTTGGGTTGCTTCTACCTTTTAGCTACTATGAATAATGCTGCTATGAACATGAATGTATACATACATGTTATTTCTAGTCCCTGCTTTCACTTCCTTTGGGTATATACCCAGAAGTGAAATTGAGTGATCATATGGTAATTCTATGTTTAATTTTTTAAAGAATTGCCATACTGTTTTCCATAGCAGCTGCACCATTTTGCATCTCTACCAGCAATGCACGAGGGTTCCAGTTGCTCCACATCCTTGCAACCACTCGTTATTTTTATTTTCTGTTTTTATTTTTTTTAATAATAGCCCTGATAATGGATGTGAATGGTATCTCGCTGTGGTTTTGATTTGCATTTCCCTAGTAATTAGCGATGTTGTGTATCTTTTCATGTGCTTATTTGCCACTTGTAAATCTTCTTTGAAGAAATATCTTTGAATTCTTTGCTCATTTTTTAATTGGGTTGTTTGGTTTTATTGTTGTTGAACTATAAAAGTTCTTTCTGTATGCTTAGTATAACCCCCTTTCAGATATATGATTTGCAAATATTTTCTCACATTGTGGATTGCTTTTTTACTCTGTTGATAGTGTGCTTTGATGCAGAAAAGTTTTAAATTTTGATGAAGTCTAATTTATTATTTCTTTTGTTGCCTGGATTTTTGGTGTCTTATCCAAGATATGATTGCCAAATTCAGTGTCATGAAGCTTTCCTCCTAGTTTTCTTCTAAGAGTTTTGTAGTTTTAGCTCTTATGGTTAGGTCATTGATATGTTTTGAGTTAATTTTTGTATATGATGTAACATAAGCATCCAAATTATTTTTATTGTATGTGGCTATCCAGTCTTTCTAGCATCATTTGTTGAAAATAGTATATTTTCTTTATTGAATAGTCCTTTTCTTGTTCATATTTCATTGAATGATCTTCAACTTAGTGACTGACAGAGTTGTAAGTTTTAAGACATTTCCTCTCACTGTCTTAAAGGCTCAAAACTTGCTTATGCTTTCTTACTCACTTAGAAATATGAGAAGGACCTGAGAAGACATATACATTGGAAACAGAATCATCATTTATTATCTCTTTATCCTCTTAGTAGCTGTTTGTTTAGATTTAGCAACTCTCTTTGCTTTGTACTTTACCTTCTTGTTTCTTGAAACATAGTAGAAGCATTAGAACGCTATCCTAATCTTTTAAATAAAGGCCCTTTGGTATGCCCGAAATATTGTTTTTAAGTCACTTAGTCTCTCTGAGCTTTTAATTCCTTTTCTGTTAAATGAGAAGATTGAGCTATATGATCTGTCATATATTTTTCACTCTGGAAATTCTGTGATTCTAGAGACTTGTGAATGGCTTTTTGAACAGTTACTAAAAAACCAGTGGAGAGTAGAACACTTTTATTATATCAAAGGAATCCTTAAAATTGATATCCCCCAAAATATTTTGTCTATAGTTTTGGCGTTTTCTCTATATACTAACAGAAGATTTAAGCATAGCTATGATTAGTTTCTCTTTTCTTTCAGTGGTAAAAAGTTTAGTTTCTAAATATTATCGTAGTTTCTAGTATTACCATTTTAATTTTCTTTATGCATTAAGGAGAAGGGACATAAGTTTGTGGACCTGAAATTTGTTTACTCATGAAGAGAAAAAACCACTAAAAGCCAGGTGGAAAAATGAGGAGAGAACAGAGACAGACACATCTCTCTTCAGGAAAGTCAGAGAATTCTGCAGTCAAGAAAGGGTTTTTGGGGTGTTTCACCCCTGAATATGTCTTCGGGAGAACCACATTTGTATGCTGCATGTACGTGTATTTTTAAGACTGCCAAAAAGCCATTTTTTTCCTCGTTCCACCTGTTACGTTGATTGTATAATTGTATATACTCACCTACTCAACTGTAGTTAAGTATAATATTGCTGAATTCACTTTACTTTGTAAAATTTTTGCCATTGCCGTGTTTGCCTCTTGCCTTTTTTATAATATGTAGAAATGAAAATGAAAATAGCTAGTATTTATTGAGTACATGATACATTTGGTTTACATTTATTGTGTTCATATCTTTTCTATCTTTTCAAAGAAAATGATATTTTAGTGATGGCATTTTATCAGGATCTATTCTAGATGCCCAGGAAAGGAGTTAATTCATTACATACAGTGATTTCCTAAGAACTTTAGGGATTAATTCTCTTAGTTGAAAAAGTGTGGCTGGATAGCTAAGAGGACAGAGATGACAGGGCAACTTTTTAGAGCTTTTGAATTGTGAACTTTCTGGATGTACTGTCATCAGTACTAAATTCATTAATACCAAATTAAATCTTTAGTGGTGAATTTAAGTAGTATATTAGTTTTAAAACTTTTCATTTGGAATCCTGACTCATATTTTGAAAGAGAAATAGAAAATTTTGGTCCTATTAAGTATTATTTCAAATAAGAGGAATGATTTTATTTATATGTAAATATTCTGGATTGCAAAAGCAAATTGGACTGCTGCTAGCCATTTTGAGCAGTGAGAAGTAAATCTGGCACACAATAGCAAAATTTGGGGATATATCTCTTTAACTAGAGACTGTCCATAGTTTGGTGAAAGGTTTAGAAATGCAGCCTTCTTTGGAGACTGATTAAAAATAATAGGTAAAATAAAGAATGATGTGCTCAATGAGCTACAATTCAAATAGAGGAAATTTAATGGGAAATGATTACATTAGTAGCAGATGGACTTGCTTCCTGAATTGCATTCTTACTGGAAATCCTAGAACAGCTTAAATTTGTTTTTCAGATTGGGAGTCTGATAAAAAGGTAGATGAAGAGATTTGTTTATTTGGTGTGCTATTGTGATTCTTACCATGTCTTTTGGGTATTTAATTTTTACTAGGCTATTTTTATGATTCCTACAAATCCACCACCAACATTCAGGAAACCAGAACTTTGGTCTGATGATTTCACCGATTTTGTTAAAAAGTGCCTAGTGAAGAATCCTGAGCAGAGAGCTACTGCAACACAACTTTTACAGGTCAGTGCTTATGCTGCTAAAGGAAGAATATATTCTTTATATTTTTTAGCTTTCTGACATTGACTGTGAGTTTTGCTAACTGATTTCTAACTTCCCAGGAAATCATGGGTTGATAGAGCACACACATGCACATCCACACCCAAACCCACTGCCCCATTCTTTTCTGTAAGTATGTTTTGTCTCATTTTTTTTTCTTTTTCCTAAATTCAGTATTCTTTCTTTTCTCCTTTTTTCTGTTTTGTTGTTGCTATTGTTGTAGTCAATTTTTTCCCCCTAAAGTTGTTTTAAAACAAAACTTCCAAGGGTTCTCATTTCAGAAATGACTTATTTCTCGTGTTTTTTTCCTGATGTATTATTCCTTGACCCAGCATCTCTTCTTTGACTTTTTGCTCTCTTAAAAGTTACATAAATACAAGATCCGGGAGCTCTTTGAAAAGATCACATGTTGTGAAACTGGTTACAAGATTACCTAAGTGAAGAGGTGTGGTATCTCTACTACACGGAGACTTTGTATCAAGAGTGTCTGGAGGTTTTTTTTATATCTAACTTGAAATCTAGTGCAAATAGAAATAATTTAATACTTTTAATATGTATTTGTGAGTCTTTACTTTCCCAACAGAATTGGCTCAGACTTCTAAGCTAATAATAATTGTGTCTCACATTAACAAAACTTGCTATTTGGAAAATAATTCTTTTTGTTAAATCACAAAAGGCTTCAAAACATGGCTCTTATAAAAAGTGATTTTTCCAAAGTATTGTTTTAAAAAAAGAGGTTTGTTGAAGGGTATAGTAAACAGGCTCTTAAGAATAATATTTATTATTACGAAAATATAACTTAGTACTCAGTCTCCATGGAAGGCAATTTAGCAATTCCTATCTAAAATAAAATATAACATTGTTTGACCGAACAATTAACACTTGTAGAAATGTCCTCTACAGAAAAATTTAACCATATATGAAGTAACATGTGTGAAAATAGTTATAGAACATTGTAATGGAAAAGATGAGAACAACTTATCTGTCAACAAAATGGAAACAATCTAAGGTCAGTCAAGAGGAGTGATTGACAAAATACACACACCTATACACACATATATGTATATGTGCATATGTCAATACTTGTAGTGGGGTAGCTCTGAAAAAATAATCAAGAAACTGGCCTCCAGATAAGGTCATTGTATGGCTGAGAAGCAGGAGTAGGAAGGAAATTTACTGTTTGCTAAATGCTCTTTTTGAGCCTTTTGACTTTTTTGTTATGTGCAAATACCTACCTTTTAAAAATTAATGGAAATATTTATTTTGAAATACGGTCAGCATTTCAGAGGAATTTTGAGCACATAAATCAAGGACCTGTTGATATTGTTATATTAAGTGTCTAAATTATTCAACCCCAAAGATGGCAAAAAAGGAGAGGGGGAAGCCCAGAAAAAGTGAGACAAATAGCATAAAGTATGACGAAAGTAAATCTAAATGTATCTACTTTTATCCAGCTGCTTTTTGGATAATTTAACCAGTATTTCTTTCTAGTTTTTCTTTCATGTTTTCTACTATTTCTTAAGAAAATAAAGTCTGTTGTTTTTAACTCAGAGATTTTAGGATGGAAGAGCATTTAAGAAATATTCTAGTATAATTTCCTAATTTTGTGGATGACGGTACTGGAGCCCAAAAAGGTTAAATGACACTGAAGATCACACAGTGATTAATCTAGGTTTATTCCATTTGCCCCCCTAGTTCCACTCCTCACTCTACTTTCTGCACAGAAAATTGACCTGTATGGACTACATTAACAAGCTCTGTTATCTCCATCTTCTAGTTGGGTTTGGACCAAACATCCTTATTTATAATAAGGGCAAACAGTGCACCTGGTTTTATATAGTACTTATGTATAGTGCTTATGAGCCAATATTTACTTTCTTGTTGACCATTCAAGGACTTCTGTTATAATTTGGTGTCCTTGTCTGGCCTTCTGACAAACCCCTCATCGCCTTCCCTTTTTCCTGTATAAATATTGAAATAATAGACTTGTAGTTTCTTATACATACTGTGCTTTTCTGATCCTCTGTACCTTTTCTCATTCTGTCCCCACTGCCCCCAACCCCTTAGTTTAAAGACCCTGTTTACCAACAGTCTCCTTACTCATTGTCTTATTGTTTCTAATTCAAATCAGGTGCTCCTCCAGAAAACCTTCTCTTTATCCTAGTTTAGGCCAGTTGTTCCTCTGTGTTTCCATAAGCACCCTGCACATATCGTTTCTCATATTAGAATGAAATAACTTATTTTGGGGTCATTATTCTGAATGTAACTAATTCAAGGTCAGTACTGTGCCTTTTGGGAGGGAACTACTTTTGCACTTCTGAGATCCATTGGTTAATACATTGTCTATTGGATTCATTATGTGTTTTTAACATAACAAACTTCTGATTTAAAAAGTTTTTTAGTCTATGGCCATGCCACCCTGAACCTGCCCGATCTTGTCTGATCTTGGAAACTAAACAGGGTTGGGCCTGGTTAGTACCTGGATGGGTACTAATAAAGTAATAAAATAATAAATAAAATAAAATAAAGTAAAAACATAATAGAAAGGATAATTATCCTAAGTTTCATTAGAGCCTCATTAGAGTCTATTTTTCTGGATTCCTAGAAAGTCATTCTCTCTCTTAAAGGAATTTTGCATATGTCTTGTATGAGTTAAATTATATTTTAACTCTCAGAACAATCTTACTGCTAAGTTTTAGTGGAAATATGTCTATAGCCTACATGTACAGATTATACTATATTGATTTGCAGACCCTGATAAACAATTTTTAAAAAGAAATTCATGTTGAAGTTTTTATAGTGGTTTATTGTCTATGACATATGATAAATAATTGTGTAAGTTTAAAAGAATTATAGATAGAATTAATGATTGTTGAATTGAACTCTTACTTGTTTTTAAAAGATGAGGAAATTGAAACCCCAGAGATATTAAAGGACAAGGTTCAAGTTTAGCTTAGTGGCACAAGAGTTCCTGATCTGAAGATGATCCCTGTACTTGCTGGTGAGCAATCTAAAACCTGAAAGTCAGCTTCTGTCCCAGGCTGGCCTTCTACAAAAATGTTAGGTTGACTGAGATCTGCCATTATTTGAATTGACTCTGGGCTTGGCTGTAGCAGGTGGTGTTGGGTTACTGCGTGAACTCCCATGGTGTGTTACTTATTCTTTATTTTACCAGTTTATGTGAGGAGTAGTTTGTTTGTTTGTTTGTTTGTTTGTTTGTTTGTTTGTTTTAACAGATATTCAACACCTTTTTTGTGGAGGAAAAAGATTTTATGGAGGAAAAATATAACATTCCTAAAAGCACAACTCTAAAAATATCAGTTTTGTTCTTAAAGGATTCAGAACTTTAATGGCATTCCCATTATACAGTCAGGAAGTAGAACAGTCCCTCAAGAAAAAAGGCAGAAAAATGCCAAAATCTTTTCCAACCACAATTATTTTTAATCTATGAAACAGAATTTCCTAACAAATTAAGTAGTTTTTATAGTAGTGACGTATATCATTGGTATGCTCTGTTTGTTTAATATGACTGTAGTCAGAAGGGAAGTTGGGCCTGTTTGTCTTCCAAAAATTGAGAAAAGTGCCATCATTAAAACAAGGAAGAGAAAGATTTGTATCCAACTTTTGGGGACATGTAAGTTGAGAGCGCACTCACGGTTGGAGAATCTGTGGATGTTTACCAGTTCAGCTACCTTGCCATCCCTCCCATTTATAATTGTCTTAAATACTTTTTTCATACATTGAGTATGCATATCAAACAGTGTTATAATATTTGCTTTAATCTTTAAACAGATGAGAATACTAAAGACAATAAGGAAAATTATTATATTTACTGTATTTTTGCTCTTTCCATCATTTTTTTCCTAATGTTTCAAAGTTCCTTCTTTTAGTAATTCCTTTCTATTTAGAGGACTTCTTTCTAGCTATTCTTTTAGTATAGGTAACAAATTCTCTTAGTTTTCCTCTATCTGGAGCATCTTATTTCTTCTCATTTGTGAAGGATATTTTCACTAGTTATAGAATTCTTGGTTGATAGGTCTTTTCTTTCAGCACTTAAAAAATGTTGTTCTTATAGGATTTGTTCTTATAGGATTCAGAACTTTAATGGCATTCCCATTATACAGTCAGGAAGCAGAACAGTCCCTCAAGAAAAAAGGCAAAAAATGCCAAAATCTTCTCCAACCACAAGAGAAATCCACTGTCATCCGAATTGTTTTACCTCTTGCTCTTTTCAAGATTTTTTTTTCCTTTGTCTTAATTTTCTGAAGTTTAATTATCATGTGCCTTGATATGAATTCTTTAGATTTATCCTGTTTGGGTTTTGTCAGGGTTTCTCGAATATGTAGCTTTATAGTGCTTTCCAACTTGGGGAAGTTTTCTTTATTTTTTCAGTCACTTTTTCAGCCCTACCATCTTTCTCTTCTCTCTCGAAGACTCCACTGACATAAATGTTAGGTCTTTTGTTTTAGTTACATAGGTCTCTGAGGTTCTGTTCATTTTTATTCCAGTCTATTTTCTCTCTATTGTTTATGTTGTATAATTTCTACTGTTTTATATTCCAGTTTAATGATTCTTTTCTCTGTCCTCATTCTACTCTTAAGTCCATCTATCAAATTTTAAATGTTGGTTGTCTTTTCTAAAATTTTCATTTGTTTCTTTTTTATATTTTTCCTTTTTTTTGCTGAGACTTTCTAATTTTTTATTTGTTTACAAGCATGGTTGTAATTGTTCACTGAAGTTTTTTTTAATGAGGACTGCTTTAAAATCATTGTAAGTAATTCTGACATCTGGGTCGGAATGTTGATTTGTATTTATTTTCTTTTCCCATTTAATTTGAGATTTTCCTGCTGCTTGGTATGATGAGTGATTTTCATTTGAAACCTAGACATTTTAAGTATTATATTATGAGACTCTGGATCTTATTTAAATTTTCTGTTATAATAGGCATCCTCTGATAATACTTCAGTGGGGGGAAAGGGCACCATGTCATTTCTTCCAGGTAGCAGTAGAAGTTCAGGTTCCCCACTTAGACTCCTTTGATATGTAGGGTTAAGGAGGTGTTCCTTATTACTACCAGACAGGGATGAGGCAGGCTCCCTACTGGACAGGCTCCATCATATCCTCTGCTGGCACTGTAGGAGGTCATTATAGCTGGGTGGTGATGAAAGTTCTAATTGTCCACTAGGCCACTGAGCTTTCTTTATTACCCTCTGGCAGAGATATGTCAGGTTTCCACATAGTCTCCAACGAAATTTCCCACCAGCGGAGGTAGGGGCTCTTTTTGTTCTGCTTGGTGGAAATGAACACCATAGTGTGACACTTGGTCTTCTTTGACACTCCCTTAGTAGAAGGATTGGACAGCCTCCAGAAGGTGGAAGTCTAAGTTCCCCACTTAGCCTTTGCTGGTGGAGTTGGGCCCAATGTTTGCCCTGTGGTGTTTGGCTGGAGTAGAATGGTTATTGCCTAGAAGTTTTGTCTCACTTGCTGTCCCTATCTCAGTCTTTTGGCCCAAGAGAGCAAGGACTTTTTAGTTTGTGTCCATTGGTGTTTCTGGGTTGCTGGCTTCCTTCGTACCCAGAGTAGGATAAATGAAATAAAGAGAAAGCCCATGGAATTCACAGCTATATCCTTCCTTAAGTCCCACAGTCCCTCACCAATTTGCCACCTTCTCTCTATCTTTGTAGTCTTCATATGTTTTATATACAATGTCCAGGGATTTAGCTGTACTTTAATGGAGAGGTATAGGGAAAAGTATGGCTACTCAATCTGTCTAAAAGCAGAAGTCTCTTCTTCAGTTCACTTTAAACTTTTGTTTTTTCTCTGAAGCTTTTGTGAATAAATCATTACTTTGAACTCTGTCAGTTCAGAAATTGATAATTAGGAACATGAACAAAATTTAAGATGAAATACTCCAGATTTTAAAAGAGTAATTTTCAGGCAACCTTAATTTTTAAAATACGTAATAAAAAATGTGGTAAGTTGATTTGGGATATTTTCTTTCTTTTCATTAGTTCAGGTGGTTTAAGAATGCTCACTCTATTTTAGTTTAGATTTTACTTTAGATACATTTGGAAATAGTCAAAATTTATTGCCTTTTAGAATTTGTTATGTTAATCTTTTTCTTATTGATATTCTTTCAAAACTTTTTATAATCACCCTCTTGTCTGACATAACTGTTACAAATATAGTTTTTACTGCATTCATTTTTGGGGGACCATTTATACATATTTAAGTTGTATGTATTCAAATCATCTTTTTTTTTCTTTTACTTCATGGCATTGGATTGAAAATATAAACATTCTCCTATGTTACCCTCTAGTTCTTTTATATTTTTATTTTTTAAACTTTAACTCCTTTATCTGAAATTTATTTTGGTGTGTCTGTGGTAAAGATCTAGTGTAACACCTCCGCCTTCCCCCATTATGTGAGCACCAGTTATGATTTAAGTAATTTTTTCCACACTGATTAGAATTGGTATCTTCATAATATGCCAGTTTATGTTGTATATTATATTCTATTTCTGGGCTTTATATTGTTTTGTTGTTCTTTCCATTCCTATGCTGATACCACATAGGCATTTAACAAAGATATAACTTCTGTTTATTGATTTTTCTCTTAATTCAATCTAATTATATTATTTAGATTTTCTTTTTCTGTCTAGTGATTTTTTTTTTCCTGGCTTTATTGACACATAATAGACAATTAGTTGCTCATATTTACATTGTACAATTCAATGAGTTTTTTTCAATTATAGTTGGCATATATACTAGTTTCAGTTGTATAGCATAGTGATCAGAGATCCACATAACTCCGAAAGTGATCACCCCAGTAAATCTAGTACCTTTCTTCCCCCTTACATATTTATTACATTATTAACTTTCTTCCCCATGCTACACTCTACATCTCCATGTCTATTCTGCAGCTATCCATTTGTACCTCTTAATCCTTTTGCCTTTTTTCCCCACCCCAACCCTCTTTCCATCCAGTAGCCCTCAAAATATTCTCTGTATCTATGAGTTTATTACTGGTTTTGTTTTTGTTGTTTGTTTGTTCTTTAGATTCCACATGTACATGAAATCATGCGATATTTGTCTTTCTCTGTCTGACCCATTTCATTCAGCACAACACCCTCTAGGTCCATCAAGGCAATATCTTTCTCCATCCCCTTCCTTTTGGTCTGTGTGTGTCATTTAATCTGAAGTGAGTCTCTTGTAGGCAGCCTATGTAGGGGTCTTGTTTTCTAATCCATTCAGCCACTCTATCTTTTGGTTGGAGCACTTAATTCTTTTCCATTTGAGGTACTTGTTGATAAGATATGTAGTTATTACCGTTTCTTATTCATGTTTTTGATACATGTTCTTTCTTCTTAAAGAAGTCTCTCCAACATTTCCTGTAATACCGGCTTGGTGTTGATAAAATTCCTTTAGCTTATTTTTTTCTAGGAAGATCTTTATCTGTCCTTCAACTCTAAATAAATAATAGCTTTGCTGGATAAAGTATTCTTGGTTGTAGATCTGGGTCTTCTTCACTTTGAATATTTTGTGCCAAGCCCTTCTGTCCTACATGGTTTCTTTTGAGAAATCAGCTGCCAGTCTTATGGCTGCTCCCTTCCAGATAACTAACTGCTTTTCTCTTGCTGCTTTTAAGATTCTCTCTTTGTCTTTAACTTTTAATTATGATGTGTCTTGGGGTTCCTCTTTCTTGGGACTCCCTGAACCTCTTTGTGTTGTATGTCTATTTCCTTCACCAGGTGAGGGAAGTTTTCCATCATTATTTCTTCAAATAGCTCTTCAACGTCTTATTTTCTTTCAGATATCCCTATGACACGAATATTTTTACATTTAGTAGTGTCTCATAGGCTCCTTAAATTATTATTATAGCCTCGATGACTTTTTTCTTGCCATTCTGATTGAGTGTCCTTGGCTTCCCCATCCTCTATATCGGTGGTTTGATCCCCTTCTTTATTGACTCTCTTTTTTTCCATCTAATATACTCTTCATCTCAGATGATGTGTTCTTCATTTCTGACTGGTTCCCTTATATATACTATATCCATTTCCATTTTTCTGTTTTTTATCTCTTTGTTAAAGTTCTCACTGAGTTCATCTACTCTTCCTCTAATTTTATTGAGCATCTTTATAGCCAGTGTTTTGAACTCTGCATCTGTTAGACTACTTGACTCCATTATTCCTCAATCTCTGTTCTATTTTCTCATATGTTTTCTGCTTCTTTGTCTTCCCATTTTGGCTGCCTTTCTTGTCTGTTTCTATGCACTAAGCAAGGCTCCTAAATCTCTCAGTCTTACTAGTGCAGC
This sequence comes from Pteropus vampyrus, assembly GCF_000151845.1. Taxonomy (NCBI): domain Eukaryota; kingdom Metazoa; phylum Chordata; class Mammalia; order Chiroptera; family Pteropodidae; genus Pteropus; species Pteropus vampyrus. The sequence continues at coordinate 3,231,117 of NW_011888996.1, read as the reverse complement.
TTTGTTTAGTAGGTGTCCGGTGGCACAGTCCTGAGAGAGTTTTATCTTCAGGTCAAGTGTTAAGATTCGGGGCCACCTGTTAAGATTCAGCAAGCAATCCACAGATGCTGTGTTTATAGTTGCCTCAAGAAACCATACCAGAAACCAAGGCCAGCTGCTACTTATGTGAATCTAGGCGCTGCTCAGCAAGGAGTACCTGATTCACGGAGGATACACCTGGATGTGGCTTGGATGGGGCCGTAAATTGGGGAAGGCGGGGTTCCAGGGAATCCTCTGGGCGAAGTGACCTCTGTTAATCCAGTTTGATGAGGCCTCTGCTGTGGCGGTTCTGCTTCTGCACACTGGGAGTGGGGAGGGCTCAAAAGAGGAACAGTGGATGCCGCTGGCACTTCTGTCCAGGAGAGACCTTAGTCTCTGGTCCTCACTCTGACAACTCAGTGTCCGCCTATAAGTCCCTGGTGCCCCCCGCACAGCCGAACTGGTGCTGGTACTCAGAGCGAGCAGGTTCAACACTGCGAAAATCCGCTCGTAGATATTGCTACCGTCGCAGCCTCTGTTCCACTCAGATGCTCAGGACCGGGCAGCCTCGTGTCCTTGTGCTGTCCTACCTTCTGCCGTTTCTTGTATGGCCTAGTTGTATGACTTGTTCATCTAGATCCCAGGCGATTTTCCTTGCTGTTTGCTCGTTGTTTCTGTCACAACTTTGATTTGGTCGCCAGAGGGATGAACAGAGAATCTATCTACACCATTTTTTTATCCTCACTCACACAACTTTAATTAAAATAAAAATGTAGAACTAGAATGTTTTCTAAAAGACGTCTTTCCTTGATTTTAGCCAGAGACAAAAGATAAAATTAAAACATTCAGAGATCCTCTTTATAATGAAGCAGGGAGGTATTTCTGCAGAAAACTTTGTATTGCCTTGGGCATGTTGCTTAGCCTTTCAGAGTCTGCTTCCTCATTGGTGACATGGACTAATTGGACAGGATAGTATCTACAATCTCTTCTAGTTAACTGGCAGCCACTGCATTGGGCCCAAATCCAGGACACTGGCGGTGGGTCAGAGGCTCACACAGGATTCATACAAAAGTCTGCATTACCTGGTGCCAGAATTATTTAGATTTTCATCTTTATTTTTTACCTATTTTACTTCTCAGTGACTAGAAAAGGATATTAATATTTTCTGTCTTATTTATATCGACTTCTTATGTCTCTGTAATTTTTGTTATATATCATGCTATACTAATATATCTAGTTTAAAACTATAATCTTTATATTATGTCCCTTATTAGTATTTTGAATTTAAGTCTGTGTATTTCAGCAAGTTGACATTTGTGTATTAGAGCATATATACGTCAACAGTAAGACGTAACTTTTTATTACACCACTGCTAGAATATTTAGCTTTTTGTAATATTAACCTAAATATTGACACATAAGTGTATAAGATGACCACAGCAAATAATTGCTTTTTTCCTTTAGATAATCTTAACTTTTTATCATTAATACTTTATCAACCTCACTGTTAATAAAACTGTAAATTATCTGAGTGATGGGTTGTGGGACCAGAGGGGAAAGGAATCATTCAACTGTTATACTTTAATAGTTGCTAGAGTAATATCACATACACCAATAAGGAACTGTCACCATGATTCAGGGCTAGTTATAGTTGTTAGTTGCACAATGCTAAAATTCTTTTTAAATATTGATTAGCCCACATATAGTATGAAAAATGCCCTTTCCACTTATGCAGAAGAAAAAAAATATTTGGACAGTTATTTTTTGGCCTTGCTGTGTCAAAAAGGCATCTGTACCAAGATCTGTCATACCTAAAATTATAATTTTAGGTCTATTAAAAACAAAAATTTCATGCATTTTTATTATTAATTACATATAGGCTTTAGAACTGTTGCAAGACCATATAGTATATATTAGCCTTTATACTGCTAATGCAGAACAGCAAACTTGATTAGATTAACAGAAACCTGTCTTCATTACAACTTTATTATCACACTAGAGAGATAAATACCACAAGATCTGCAGAAACATTCAGTTCTGAGCACTTAAGTGGCAGGATAACTTTTTGTGTTGTAATTCATCTCATATGGAATAACAAAACAAAAGGAAAACTACAATCTCATGTTACAAAAAACCATACTGCTATAAAATATTAAGAAGGGGTAATATCTCTTATTAATATTAAATAACTTCATTTACTTTTTTTTTGTCTTCAGTTCTACTTTTTTTTATTGTTTTTCTTGATATATTTTTGTGTTTGCCCAACATTTCATTGCCATTTGACTTTTAACCCAAGTTCTTTTCAGTATGTCTCTTAGGGAAACATGAGTTGGATTTATTTAAGTATATCTCATATAGAAAGCATGTAGTTGAATTTATCTTATGAACTAAGTGCCTTTTAGTACTTAACTAAAAAGCTGTTTAATAAACGGAAATTCAACTCATTTATTTACAATTACTATATGCTAATAACATTTTAATCATAATTGTCATGTTTTATTTTTGCCAACTTTTTTCTTCTGTTTTCTGTTGTTCTGTTCTTTTTTATATTGCTTTGCATTTTTAAAAAATTTACCACCCGCTATGTTAAAAAAGACTTTAAAAATATTCTTTAGGAATCTGTCAGTGTGTCTGATAAAACTTCTGAGTCTCAAGAATGCTCAGATAATACGGCCTTGTTCTTCAAGTACCCTTTTAACTTCATTAACCAGTTCTTTTTTGTTGGTCAGAATCACATCGGTATTAATTATGTAGGGAAAACATGAGTTCAAATGAAATCAGATTTTGAGAGTGAGAACATTATCTCTATAGACTAATGGTACTGTAACATTGTGTAGTCAATTCACAATTAACTGTGCGAAAGTAAGTTTGCAGTAGACTGGATTAACCATAAATATATATACACTTTGGAATTTCTTAAAGATAAACCTATGGCTTGGAGCAGTGGTCCCCAAACTTTTGTGGCACCAGGGACCAGTACTCCTATGAGACTCTAATGCCTGATGATCTGAGGTGGAGCTGAGGCGGTGATGCTAGTGCTGGGTAGCAGCTGCAAAGACAAATGAAGCTTTGTTTGCTCACCCCACTCACCTTCTTCTGTGCCCAGTTTCTAATAGGCCATGAACCTGTATCAGTCCACGGCCCAGGAGTTGGGGACCCTTGACTTAGAGGATTGGCTCATAATTTTCCCTAAGATGATAAAATATAATACAATTTGAGATTTTTACAGTTCTTCTGGTTCTCAGTGTTCATCTGCTACTTCTGTTAATATATAGCCACTAAATACTTCTTTTTTTACATTTTTTTATTTATTGGGGTGACATTGTTTATTAAAATTATATAGGTTTCAAGTGTACAATTGAGTAATATGTCATATATATATTGCGTTGTGTGTTCACCACCCAAAGTTATTTTCTTCTGTCGCCAAGTAGTTGACAACCCTATTCAGATTCACTTTCTCTTAATTGTGGCAGCTGTTTTTTTTAACTTTATTAACAATCACATTTGCATTATTATAGTTTCTCCCCATTCTATTTTGTTTCTAAATTCTGCTGCAGGATTATGCTATCAAAGACATTCTTTTACTTATTTATTTTCTTGTTTATATAATTAAAGCGGCTCTCAAACAAAATTTAGGCATCTCAGCCTAAGTATTTATCCTTCTTGCCTTACTGTTGCCTTTATCTAAACTCATAGAATACCATTTTTCTAAAATAGTGTTTCTGTCTTGGGGAGGCAGATCTTCCTACTGTGTTCTTCCTACTGTATTCTAACATACATTATCTATCTTAGTGTGTTTTTTCTTATTCATACTTTTCTTCCTCCCTAAAATTACCTGTTTATTCTGTATGAGGCACCTGAGATTACCTCAGCGATTCTTCTTCTTTTATTTCTCTTAATCATATAGACTGTGCTAACCATCATAAATGTAACTTGTATGTCACATTGTAACTTTTTGTATGTGTTTGTGTTTTATTCCTTATTCTAGAAAATAAGTCCCTTAAAGGCAAAGAGCCTATCTTCAGTTATTTTTTGTGGTCTTCCTACCAGTGTTTCTCAAAAATTTTCAGAGTAGGACTGAAGTTTCTTCCTTCTTGTTACTCCACCAGTCTCTGGGGCAGGGGTCCCCAAACCCCCAGGCGTGGACCCATACTGTTAGGAACCAGGCCGCACAGCAGGAGGTGAGCAGCGGGTGAGCAAGGGAAGCTTCATCTGTGTTTGCAGCTGCTCCCCAGCGCTAGCATCACCACCTCAGCTCCACCTCAGATCATCAGGCATTAGATTCTCATAGCCACAAAGGTTGGGGACCGCTGCTCTAGGGCACTATATCTGTTTTCCAGCTTAGCAGAAAGAGATGAATTCATGGAAGAGAGCACATTTAGTGTCTTACAGCCCAAATCAGGAGGTGGAACACAACAGTGACACTCACGTTCCATTCTGTTCCACTGACAGAACTTAACCACATAGTCACAGCCAGCTGAAAGGGAGACTGAAAAATGGCTTGAGCAGTGATATGTCTAGCTACAACTTTATTTTGTGGAACTAGGCGTCTCTACCACAACTATGTTAATAGAACTAATCTAGTGATTAGTCTGTAACTGTTATAAAAGAATTTATTGGTTCTTTGCCATCAACTCTAGTATTTCTGTAATCTGGTAAAATTCTCACTCATACTTTTCCTAAATGACATGTACACCGTTTTAAAGCCTCTTCCAAATGTCTGTAATTTCTTCCTTAGCACTAGAAATTTTTTGTCTTTAAGAATATTTTTGTGTTCTGTTGATCTTATTAAATAACTATATTAAAAGATGGCTTTTACCTTATTCTATCTACTGACATAATTATGAAAATTATATTTTAAAGCTATATTGCTGCCTCAAAATAAGGTTATCAATCCCAAATTATACTTATAATCTTTCTCTCTTTCTCTCACACTCTTCCTTCTCAGTAAAAAAATCATCAAAAACCCAAGTCTGTCTATTCTGATGGTTTCCATTTTGTTTATCAGAATTGTAACAAACTTAGATATTTTAGCTAGATCAGGGTGTTATTAAAAAAGTGAAAGTTGTTTGATATATTTTAGAAATTAAGCAATATTTATTTTCCGAAAAATATTTTTTCTTTATTTCTGTTTTATTTCGCCATTGAAAATGATTACATTATTCAAGACATAATGTAGAAAATACGTTAAAGTAACAAAATAGTTGCTCTCCTTTGACCACTGATTATGTCAGCTTAAGATGAATTAAAATTCATACCTAATACCAAATAATTTTATTTTTATATGTAATGTACTCATCAATCTTTTGTACTCATCAAAATTTTTTTAAAAAAAAATTTCTATCTGTTTTACTACCTAATCTACACTTCCTTTAGGCAATTATATCTTTAAGGTAGTTTTATTAATGTAGTTTTATTAATAGGATTGTATTTTTGTGTGTGTATTTTAATGGTTTTTAAAACTTAAAGTAAACCTAAAAGTAAAATTTTTATTTCTAAAGCAGCTGAAATAGTCTCTATTCTTAACCCGCATATTTAATTCTGGATGAACAATCATTGAAGCCTGTGATCCTGATTAAAATTTATGTGCTATTTTAACATTTTTAGATATAATTCATAGAAATCTTATATTTATACCATTAAAATTTTTCTTTTCTAGCATCCTTTTATCAAGAATGCAAAACCTGTTTCGATTTTAAGAGATCTGATCACAGAAGCTATGGAGATCAAAGCAAAAAGACATGAAGAACAGCAGCGAGAATTGGAAGAGGAGGAAGAAAATTCGGTTCGTAATTACCCTCAAAAACTTGATTTTCTTTTTTCGGAGTCATTTTTTATAATTTTGGCCTTTTCCTTTAAATATGTCAGTAGTACTTACCATTTTATTATACAAATGAGGTATATTCATTCTTGGAAATGTAGTCTGTTTTTATTCGTTTGTTTTAGGTCTCTCTTTAGCCTGTTGCTAAGAAGGCATTTTTCTTTTGGTTTCCTGTAGGTGGCATCTAATCCTCTTGGATCCCTGTTTTATATAAAAACTAAGAATACTTTTTTTTCCCTTATAAATATTCGATCAAGAGCTCTACCTTCAGTCTCAGTCCTGTCAGTGTTAGTGACAGTTTTAGTAGCATTTGCCCAGATTCTCCTGGGGCTCTTCGGTGTTCGTTCTTGGAGGATATGTGGGCGGGGAGGTTCCCTCTGGGTTGGAGGATTTGGGTTGTGGCTCAGCCTACTGTTTTGCAACCCTGGCTGGTAACAATCAGCTGTTGCTTCTCTGGTGTCCCAACTTTGATTTGCTTTCTGCCCTGATCTCTGGACACTACCGCTGGGTGGAGCTCACAGCTCTCTCAGCCTGGGTTGTTCCAGAAACCCTCAGCACCTTCTCCCTTACCCCTCTTCCTATGGTGAGCTCCAGCTGCGAGAGGCAGCTTCTTTGTTTCTCCCAGTCTACCGCTGGACTCCCGACGTTGTGACCTGTGCTAGCTCTTTTGCGCAGACAAGTTGGTCTGTAGAGTGGGTGTTATTTGTTGAGTTTTAGATGTTCAGCTCATTGTTATTTCAAGGAGAGAGATCTGAGGACATTTCTCATTCCACCATGCTTCTGAAGTCATCTCACTAATTTGCTTATAGGTTTATCTTATGTTTAAATACAGACAATTTATTAGCGTCACACGTTTTTCCTTCCATGGGTTTTCTTTCCTTTCTTGACTCATTGTTTCCTCTAGCCCTTTATCCTCCTCTAATCTGCACTGATTGGTTTCTTGAATCTGGAACAGCTGTCATCTTCCCACATCATCCTGGGAATTTTCTTTTCTTCCCTTCTGTAATGAATCACCTGTTTCCTGGGTCTTTCTTGTTTTACTTCCTTATTTTGATGAATTATATCTTCCAGGAGCTTCCGCACATTAGCAGTTTTTTCAGACCTTGTCTATCTTACCATGTCTTTATTCTACTGTTACTGTTGATTGATTGAGTGTAAAATTCTGGATATAAAGTTCTGCATTGGAAGTAATGTTCCCTTAACATTTTCAAGGCTTTGTTCTATTTTCTAACTTAATGGTAATGGTGATGACAAGACAGATGACATTCTGATACCTAATTCTTTGAACGTTTTATGGAAGGTTTTTAGGTCTTTCTCCCTGTTATTTCAAACTTTCATAATAATGTGCTTTGGTGTAGATCTATTCATTGTGTAGAGTGTCTTTTGGCTATTTCAATTTAAAAATACCCTTCTATTCTTGGCAATTTTATTTTTGCTATTTAATAATTTTCTCTTTTTTCTTTCACTCTGGAACTCCTTTTATTTGATTGTTGGATCTCTTAGATTTATCTTTCAGTGATCTTTTTTCTTTTTTTATTTTTCCTCTTTCCTTTTTTGTTCTTTCTTGGAAGTCTCTGCAAGTTTATCTTATAACCCTTCTATTTTTTTCATATAGAATATTTAATTTCCAAGATCTCCTACTCTTCCTCATTCTTATGATTACCACTTTGAGTTTCTTTTGCTCCCTTCTTTCTATTTCTGTTATGTTTTGATCATTGACTTTTCATTTTATGGGTTTTCTTCAGACATCTAGTGATTATATCTGAGAGAAGCACTAAAGTTGCTCTGTGTAAGAGTAAGTTTGGTCTTTTGAGTTAGCTACTACTTATATATTTACCTGCTTTCTAGCTTCCAAGTTTTTTTCCCCTAGCTTCCAAATTTTTTGACATTCTTGTTTGCTGTTGTCTCCTCCCCATGGTCTTAGTGTTTATGAGTTTATCCTTTTTCTGTGCCTTTATTGTAATTTTGGAAAGGTTTTGGAAGGGATGAGCACAAACCTACGTGTTCAGTCCTTCATTTTAATGGAAATTCCTATCATTTGTCATTTCTCGTGTATTGTGAGTTATAATTTTAAATATTGTTTTTAATGTGATATTTAATATATCTTTATAAATAAATTATAAAACTTAATATAATAATGATTATGAAAATTTTGAGTACTTATAAATTAGCGTAATTCATAGAAAAGCTATAGTCTGTTCATTTCTGGTTTATTTTGGATAATTTGTAAAACAAAGTGATCCACGAAGGAAAGGGAAATCTTCTAAAAGATAACATTACAAGAAATCAGGGAAATTTAAGGCAAGTCATAACAAATTAGCAGTTGATAAGAATAGAAGTAAATGGATATTTCTCTTTTTCTGAACCACTGTGTCTTTTACAAAATAATTTTCTTTAGGTGGTGGAACAAAGGTACATACGATCTCGGATCATCCAGTCCCCACCATATGAGAACAACTGTAGAATGGCCATTATCTGATTGATTCTGTGCTTACTTTAACATCCATATCTGTGAAGTCAAGGTCGTCGCTTTGTAATCTCTCCTTATTTTCATAATTCCTCTTGGTTACATTTGGCCCATGAAACTTGGTTGTTTTGGAGGGAGGAATTTACTCCAGTTTGGGAGATTCATTTGGCTAAAATCTGCTAGATATGGTACCGGAGACTGGCTGTCTTTTAGGATATGGCAGAAAATTTGGATAGATATAAACAATTGGAATTTTTCCCTATTCTCTTTTTCCTCCTCCTTTATTTTTTCAAAGATGAATAGTCTTTTCAGCACCATTTAAAATCTGCATTGCCAAGCTTTACTACTGCATTTATTTTTAGCCCAGAAGACCTGTATTCTTTGATGGCCTTTATAGTAGCTATCTTAGGTCTTGACCTTGGATTGGGCCTTATCTAGTAATGTGGCTCATATGATACAGGGCTAGTTTGTCACTGGATCATTGAAAAATTTGAAATAATGTAAATCGAAATTTTTCCCTGATTTCAAAATTCTAGAGCTGGGAAATTCACTCTCTTGAGTTGCTACATTATAAGAGATCTGTATTCACTATTCAGTATTAATACTTGAGCCCAATGTAGACCCTACTTTTCCATTTTGAGTGAGCGTAATTTTCAGAAAATTTATGGGATATACCAACATCAACTTATAATTCTTCTAAACTTAATTTAATTCTACATAGTTCAGCTTATTACAGTTGAAGAAAAATTTGTGGCCTAAAATTTCCATCAACTCTCAATGTGACTTTTGAAAAGGAAACATTATTATGATAACCATTTCAAGATATGTTGTTTTTAAAAATTTTAGTGTTGTACACCTGCATCCTGGGTAACTATTATAAACAAACCTCTTTAAATATTTTTTATTCAAGAAAGGTACAGGGCATGATTGGAAATAGTGCCTTATAAATTTGATTTTTATACCTATTATAGAAAAAGCTTGTCTGATGAGAATATATCTTGACAAACTGACATGTTTTGATAGGTGCTGAGGTAATTGTACAGATTTTTAAAATTAAACAAATTGCAAACAGAGATTTCTGCAGTAGGTTAATTCCAATATCAAGGCTTTTGTGTTAGTTTAAGCATTGCTAAACATGACAAAGATCTTTTTATAGCATTTCTCATGTGATATAAATTTGGTGTTGAGATGGGTCAACTGTTTTATATAGTAAGAAAGAATTTGTTTTCTGCATATTAGTGGAAGATAGTCCAAAATCTTTAGTGTGAATTGATTAAGTAACATAACTATATTTATTGTATTTGCTGTAAATACCTGAATTGCTATAGAAAGTCCACTTTTTAAAAAAGGTTATCTACTAACAGAGATGTTCTTTCCACTCAATACAACTTTAAAGTACATTTTGTTGTTACCAAGGATCATTCATAGTGGATTATAAAGCAAATCTCTGTGAATTGTTTCTGCCAAATAAGTTTTAAAAATCTTATCCAGTACAGGAAGTATTTAAAAAAAATAAGACATGCTTCAGGGCATTTTTTTTTTAAATGTACATATTGAAATTTACTAAACTTTTAAAAAATATCTTATTCTGAAAAGAGAGTCCAGCAGATATTCTGGTTAAATAATAGAATGCAGAGTTCTGTTCTTTCAGTACAAAATATTTGTGTTCGTGTGTCATTTAAAGTCTGTATAGTTACCTCTAATGGAAAAATGATTCCTTGGAATTTCCAATATATAATATAATATGTAGAATATTTAACAAAGGCCTAGATTGTTTGATGTCTCTTTGTACATTTAAACTACTGGGGTATTTTCAGAGAAAAAAAACACAGTGTTTGGTTTTTATTCTGAGAAATTTCTGATTTAATTGATACAAACTAAGGCACAGGCATCAGAATTTTTTAAAAGCTCCCTAGATGATTCTAATGTGGATGAACACCTGTATGTTCTAGTATTGGACTTTGTGACATAAATATTTATTCAAATTAAAAAGTGAAGGGTTTCTTTCATTTTCTTTAATTAACTTAATTTTTTAATAGTTTTAGATTTATAGAATTGCAAAAATATTACAGAGAGTTTCTATATACCCCATATTCAGTTTTCTCTTTTAGTAACATTTTATATTAGTATGGTATGTTTGTCACAATTAACGAACCAATATCGATAAATATTTTAAACTAACGTTCATATCCAGGTTTAATTTTTACCTAATGTCCTTTTTCTGTTTCAGGATTCATCTAGGGTACCACATTATATTTAGTTATCATGTCTCCTTAGGCTCCTCTTGGTGTCGCAGTTTCTCAGATTGTCCTTGTTTTTGATGACCTTGAGAACTTTGAGGAATGCCCCTCAATTGGGATTTGTTTGATGTTTTTTCTTTCGATGACATTGGGGTTATTTGTTTGAAGGCGAAAAATCAGACAGAGGTAAAGATTAGTTTCATCACATTATATCAAGAGCACTGAAGGAAAAACTTGTTTCCTCTAATTACAGCATTCTGACACCAAATGTGTGGATTTTCCACACCAAGCAATTCTCCAGTTTTCTGCGGACACTAACTGATTGTCCTACAATTTAATTCATTCTGACAGTAACTACCTGGAGTTAGCACAAACCCCACACAGGTTAAGGACTCAGTTCTGCAAAACTTCACCCCACCTCAGATACCCATCACAAGTCTGTGCCCCCAGTACTCATGCCCAACTGGCTATAAATAGGAGGTTCCCACAACCCCCTCCTCAGGTTCAGAATAGCTCGTAGAACTCAGGAAAACACTTTCCTATTACTAGTTTATTGTAAAGGATGTAACTTGGGAACAGTCAAATGGAAAAGACGTACAAAGCAAGGTATGGGCAAGGGGCATGGAATTCCCATGCTCTCTGGCATGCCACCCTCCTAGCACCTCGATGTATTCACCAACCTGGGAGCTCTCCTAACACCTTCTCCTAGGGGTTTTATGGGGGTTCTATTACATAGGCATGGTTAATTAAATTATTAGCCATTGGTGATTAACTCAGTTCCTAGCCCCTCTCCCTTCTCTGGACGTCAGCAGGTTGGATTTGAAAGCGCTAACCCTCTAATCACATGGTTGGTTTCTCTGGCAACCAGCCCCCTTCCTCCAGTAGTCACTTCATTAGCATTAATTTAGGTATGTTTGAAAGGGGCTTATTATGAATATCAAAAGATGCTTCCCTCACCCCATCAGGAAATTATAAGGGTTTTAGAAGCTCTGTGTCAGCAACTGGGGACTAAGACCAAAAATATATATTTCTTATTATATCATTATATCACAGTGTCAGAAGTACGTTCTGTTAATATGTTGCCCATGATCACCTGGCTGAGGTTGTGTTCGCCTGGAGTTTCTTCACAATAAAATGACTTTCCCTCTTTCCATACTATGCTTTTTGGAAGGAAGTCACAAAACACAGCCCGTTCTAAAGGAGTAGGGAGTTATGCTCCCTGTCATTGAGGACAGAATATCTACATAAATTATTTGGAAGTCTTCTATACAGAGTTATCTATTCTCCCCATTTATTCATTTATTCAGTCATATAGATCTGTATTGACTCATGATTATTTAGTTTACACTTTGGGTTATAATCTGATACTATATTTATTTTGTCGCTCAATTGTTCTAGCTCTGGCCATTGAGAGCCTCTTTAATTGGCTTCTCTGTTCCTTGGATATACCCTTATTGGATATACCCTCATTGTCAGTTTGCCTTTTTAAAAAAAATTTATATATATTTTTCTTATTCTCTGACACTATAAGATACTCCAGGCTCATCTTATATATTTCTTGCCAGTCTTAGAATCCTAGGAGGCTAGTTCCTTTTATTAGACAATGGCATTAGAAACCAAGATCTGGACTTCTTGTCTAGGTGTGATCATTGCTACTGTGAGTGAAATGTTGTCACTTGTAGACCCTCTCAGCTGACAAAGAAAGATGTGTGTGTGTGCGCCAACTTGTGTATAACATGTTTATAACTATTTATATCTATAAATAGATATAGATATAAATAGTATAGTTATAAACATGTATATCTGTGTATAACTATGTATATATATACTTATACACACACACACACAAATCTATATCCATATTAAGCTAAATATGAGTTCGCTCTGACTAGTTCATTACTGCATGGATCATTCTGCCTCCCCTTGCTTGTTTATAACCCCTCGTTACAGTGGTGAGAAACCTGGCTCCCACCATTCACCACCCGTTTTCTAAATGTTTCAGTTCTTAGATACATGTATGGTGGTTTTAGAATTGTTAACCAATTTTCCCATGAGAATCAACTTTTATTAACTAGACCACAGTGCTTACGTATAGTTTTTTTTTGTTTTTAGTCTTACAGACTCCATTCACTTCCAGTGTTACTTAGGTTAGCATCTTTTCTCTCTACCTCCTTTAAGAAAGTTCTTTTATACATTTGAAATATGGTTAGATTTTGTGTGTGTGTCACCTTCTGCATTCTATCCTTAGATCTCCTGACCTAAATGATTCTTTAAAATTTGTGTACATTAGGGTTCACTCTTTATGTCGTAAAGTTCTACAGGTTTTGACAAATGCATGGTGTTACATATCTACCACTATAGTATCAAACATAATAGTTTCACCACCCTAAAAAATTCCCATGCTTCACTTATTCCACTGTCCCTCTACCCTGAACCCTTTTCAGTTACCGATCATTTTATTATCTGTAGTTTTCTATAATGTCATATAATTGGAATCATACACATGTAGTCTTGTCAGACTGGCTTCCTTCACTTGGCAATATACATGTAAGGTTCATCTATGTATTTTTATGGCTTAATAGCTCATTTTTTTTCACTGAATAGTATTCCATCGCATGGATGTACCATAGTTTATTCACCTACCGAAGGACATCTTAGTTACTTCTAGTTTTGGGCAATTATAAATGAAGCTGCTATAAACATTTGCTTACCAGCTTTTGTGTGGATGTAAGTTTTCAAATCAATTGAGTAAATATCCAGGACTGTAATTAGCGGATTTTATGATATGTTTAGGTTCATAAGAAACTGCCAGACTTTCTTTCAGTGTTATACTGTTTTTCATCCCCACCAACAATGAATAAGAGTTTCTGTTGCTAAGCATCGTCACCAGTAATTCATATTGTCAGGTTTGTTTGTTTGTTTTGCAGTTTAGCCATTCTGGTAAGTGTTTAGTGGTATATTATTATTGGTTTCCCCTAATGACAGAGATGTCGATCATCATTTTATGTGATTATTTGCCATTTATATATCTTCTTTGACGAGGTATCTGTTCAGTACTTTATCTCATTTTTCATTGTTTTGTGTTGTTTATTTTCTTATTGTCGATTTTTAAGAGTTGTGTATTTTGAACACAAGTCCTTTGTAAGATAAGCATTTTTCAGATATTTTCTTCTAGTCTGTAGCTTGTCTTTTTATTCTCTTAACAGTGTCTTTCACAGAGCAGAAATTTTTCGTTTTAATGTCACCTATCCATTTTATTTCATGGATCTTGTTTTTGGGGTTTTATCTATAATATTACCACCAGACTCAAGATCACATAGATTTTATCCTATGTTTTCTTTCAGAGGTTTTCTGGTTTTACATTTATATTAAGGTCTGTGATCTACTTTGAGTTAATTTTTTGTGAAAGCTGTGAGATCTGTGTCTAGTCTAGAGGTTTTTTTGGGGGTTTTGGTTTTTGGTTTTTGGTTTTTTTTTTTTTGCTTATGGACATCCCGCTCTTTCAGCACCCATTGCTTAAAAGACTGTCCACTCTCCATTGAGTTGCTTTTCTGTCTTTTTCAAAGATCAGTTGGCTGTATTTGTGTGGTTTCATTTCTGGGATCTCTAATCTGTTCCATTGATATATCACTGATATATGTGTCTGTTCTGTCATTACTACACTATCTTGATTAGTGTAGTTTTATAGAAATCATAAAATTGGATACTATGAGTCTTTAAATTTTATTTTTCTTATTCAGTGTTATGTTGACTATTCTAGGCCTTTTGCCTTTCCATATAATTTTTAGAATCATTTTGTCAGCATTTACAGTTAACTTGTCAGAATTTGTATTGGGATTGAATAGAATTTATACATTAAGTTGGGAGGAAGTGATATTGAGTCTTCTAATCCTTGAACATGGAATACTCTCAGTTTATGTAGACCTTTGATTTCTTTCATCAATGCACACAGATTCTGTATATTTTTTTTTAGACTTAAATGTTTCTTTTTCTTTTGGTGCTATTAAACATTTTTAAATGCTTGGTTTTTTTTTTTAATTCCAATTTTTAAATTGTTTATTGCTGGTACATGGAAAGCAAATGATTTTATATTTTGCCCTTGTATCCTGTGACCTTGCTATACTCGCTTATTAGTTCCAGGAGTTTTTTGTAGATTCTTTGAAATTTTCTACAGTCATGTCATCTGTAAATATAGTTTTATTTCTTCCTTTCAAATCTTTGTAACTTTTATTTTCTCTTGTTTTACCACACTAATTAGACCTGAGTTTTAACTGTAATATGGTTCTGTATCTTCACTAGGTTTTCTTTCTCCCTATTTCAGAAGACATATATTTTTTTCCATTCATAAAAATTTGTGTAGAAGAAAAATAAGACCTGGTATTTGTCTACAAAAAGATTACAGTTTAGTGGAGAAGGCACCTTCATAATGCAGCATGTCAAGTATGTGATAGAGATAACACATCAGGAATGGGAATTGTCAATTTATTGCCTCTTGATTTTCTAACTTTCTACTGCCCTTAAAAGGCCCCTTCTCTACTTGCTTTTCAGTCAGTCATGTTACCCTTTTCTTCCAGGGAATATCTCCTCAGCCTAAAAATGTATTTATATTTTTACCTTTAAAAAAAAAAATCAATGAATATTTGCAACCAAACTTCTTAATAGAATAGTCAGAGCTTTTCTTTCTTCACTTCACCACATTCTCTTTTCCCATTTTCTCATAGTATGGCCGAAACATTCTCCAGCAGTACTCTTTCCAAGGCAACTTCCTAGGTAAGATGAGGTCACTTCAGCACTTGTTTAATTTGAGGTATCCATGAGTCATTCAAGTCATTTTGTATAGTAGGCGGTTGGATATACAGGTTTGAATCTAAAGGGCGAACTCAGGCAATTAGAGAATCAACAGACTTTTTGCAGTTGGTAGTTAAACCATAGCAAAGATGGGGTTGCTCAAAAAGTGCTTAAAGAAAAACATAGGTTGCTGCTTTTGCTTAGACTACTTCTTACTTCATCTTCATTCACCCGATTAACTTCTTATCCTTGAGAAGTCATCTTAGCCATTGATTTCTCTGAAAGGGAAAACCGTTCATGATTCTCCTCCAGGCTTTAGTTAGGCAAGTGCTCCTACACGCTCCCATGGTGTCCTGTGTTTAGCTCTATGAGAATATTTATCTCACTGTATTTATTTTTCTACTAACTCCACTAAACTGTACATTTCTCAAGGACAAAGACTATCTTGGCACACTGCCTGGCATACAGTATTTCTTTTATAAATATTTAATATTTATTGAGTCAACAAATATGTTTAAAATTGCTTTATAATAGGTCTTACCTGACTTTACTCATTATTTAGTATCATCAACATAGAATATATTTGCATTAAAAAACAATAAGGTACATAATAGTATACGAAATATTTGGTCAGCAATGCTTAAATCAAACATGTGATAAATACTTGGTTTGGGGGAGGATTGCTTGTTTTTGGCTGCCCTGACACTCCCCTGCCGCAGAATTTCATTTGTATCAGGAGTTTCAGTAATGTAAACTACATATTAAAATTAATATTGTTATTTTATTGTGCTTCAGTCTTCCTCTGAATTGTATATTTTGGAAGCTGATTTCTTTAAATCATTTTATAATATTTCTAAGTTTACACAAGGGATATATATATATATGTGTGTGTATATATGTATATGTATGTATATATACATATACATATACATATATATGTACATCCATTATGGTAGTGTTAACAGCAAACAGAAACTTTAATATACATACATACATACATACATATATATGTATATATGTGTGTGTGTATATATATATGTGTGTGTATATATGTATATATATGTATATACACACACACATATATATATATATACACACACATATATACATATGTATGTATGTATGTATGTATGTATGTATATTAAAGTTTCTGTTTGCTGTTAACACTACCATAATGGAACAGAAAAGGAGTAAGAGAACGAAAGGATAAGAAAAAGAAATTCTTTTCAAAGACAATTAAGTCTTTAGTTTTATTTATTCTAGGAACATAAGATATATAATCATTTCTTTTTATATGAAAACAGTTTAGAATGCAATGATAAAGTAATAAGAATATTTGATATTTCCTGTTGTATGTTTCCATCGATTTTATGGGAGCAACACCTGTTCATTGAGTCCTGCTATTATGTGCAGGTCATTGGGGAATATTACTAGATATAGACAACATGTTCCGTAAGAAATATAAATATTGCTTATTTAAAAAATAACTTATGACGTTGCAATGGTTATGGTATTTTAAAATATATCAGTTTAAAAATCAGTACTTACTAATCTATTTCTGAAAAGTATTGATAATATGTTGGTAAATGTAATAACTTATTTTATGAACCTGTCATATCTGTGTAAACCTGCAATTAATGGAATTCTTCTAGTCTTTTGTCTTTGGTGCCCTCTTGTGGATTTTGTGTAAACTGCTTAGAACAACAGTTTTTAAAGGTGTTACTTTTATTTTAAAATATTAGTCTTTATAATCTTTATACTTTGTTAATCCTTTAACATGCTTTTGGCTGTGAGAGATAAAAGAAAAGTCATGGTTAAGGTTGCTTTTACTTTTAATTTACTCTATTGTATATCAGCTTTGTGCACACGGAATGTAAGATAATCTTTTGTTTGGAAACTTTTAATATAATGCCAAGAACTTGTACAGTCTTGCTTCATGGAGCCTCTGAAGTCCTGCCCACACGCCTTCTCACCATTTAGGTTTGTTGTACAAATGAACAAGACTTTTATGACTTTTGGAGATCGTGAAAGCTTTGATGTAACTTTAAAACATGCCTGTGAACATGCAAAAAGTTAGGATCCACAAAGGCAAAAGTTTCTGTTTGTTAAACACAGGTATGTCGCAGCTGTATAAGCTCTTAATGCTGATTATGCAGTGAAGTAGAAGGACCACCTACTTATAACAATGGGAAGAAAGTTCATTCTCTTTACAGATTTTCAGATACTACAAATCTTAGTAATTTTTAATTGGTGGATACCAATTTATTTTCTTAGCCTATAAAACATCGAAGTGGTGGTTGAGGTCAGCTATTTAAAGGAGTCTATTTTTGATGTTTCCTCAGTAGTTCTGAGCTCATTTGGGTTGAATATGGTACAGAGACCAGAGTTAACTAGTTGATCCTGCTGTGGGCCATTTCACTTGTAATACAGAAACAGTAGATACTGTAGGGTGTATTGATAACAGGGGCAATGGGGCAAAATTATCCTTCATCAGATGTGGAAGTAGAATTTGAAGGTAATGCTCTGTTGGGTCATATCAGCAGTTTCACCTTGCTATATAAAAGTATATTTTTAGTTTAGTGGTATGTAGGACTCTTCCATGATGTGAGACATCAAACAAATGTACAATAGTACCCTTTGATTTTTGCCTTTTTTTTTTTTTTGACCTCAAGTAATGATAAAAGTTTACTTATTGACATAGGTTAGCATGTTAACATAATCACCAAGTGCTCATTTAGTTATTACCAGGGGCAAAAGTAAAAGATGCCTGCCACAGTTTTCTCGTTTTATACTCATTTCCTTGAAGTTGTATTGCACATGTTTTGTTGATTTCTTATTTGACTCTTTCATCACAAATTAATAGTTAGATTTCAGTGTCTTCATCATATGTTGAAGTAGCACATTTCATTAAGTTTTTTTTTTTTTTTTTGGTTACAAATAATTGGCATTATTTCTTTTGTTTTCTGCCTTCATCTATTCAAATTAGAATCTTTTACAATTTTCTTTTTACAGTCAGTTTGGTCTCTTTAGGTTCATAATATTGAAGTTATTTTTGATCCATTATATTCGACTGCCCAGAATGTTTCTAAAATATTTTGATCTTTCTTTCATGATTTCTTTCAATTTGCTTGTCATTTGTTTCTATAGGACCCTTTTTAGTATAAGCTCAAATTACTTCAAATCTGGATTTCAGTAATAACCTTCTGATTCCGGCCTCTTTGTCTCCAGTCTTCTCTTTCTCTAATTCATCCTTTAGTTTCCAAGGTTCCTCTTGTTCCTGTGCCAAGCAACTTATGCTGGTTTCCAGTGTTTAAAGCACTCTGTAGGCCATCCCTTAATGCAGACACACTTACTGCTTCCTATTCTAGCCGAAATATTTCTAACTTTGTGCTTGTTTTTTCCCCCAATCTAGAATGCCACTATCTACTCTCCTAATTTTTCTCCTAGAATTTTTTTATCTTAGAAAGATCTTGCTTTCTAAAGGGACTGACTAAATTCTAAAGAGCAAGGGAGTCTTAATTCTGTTGTTTGTCCTTTCTGCCTTTTCTCAGTAGCTTGTTTAGTCATTGTTTATCTTTCGAATCATGAGCTCAAGTTTAGCTGGATTTTATCTCAGAATGATAAGAGTTCTGGGTTGAAGGCTGAATATAAGACCCTCTAGTGTGACCTTTTATTTGTTTCCATCAGGTACCAGCATGCTTCCCACTGGCAGGGCATCAAGTTAATTTCTCAGCATAAGTTTCTCCAGGGTAGGTGGATAATGTTAGAAAGTTCACACCCATGTCTGTACGTTCTACAGGGAAGCAGTCCCACCATCCAGTTCCTATCTTTACTTATAACCCAGGTGAGATAAGTTTGCATGTCATCTCTTTTGCCTGCGAGTACATTTTTTTCTTGTCTACCTTTTCACTGAGGTTATAGATCTTCAAGATTCCCATCTTTATGCAGGGATTTCAGTTCCACTTTGGAGAGAACCCAGAAAACATGTCTCTTGTCCCCTTTTATCCACTAAAATGGATGCCCCAACCCCACCCCATCATCACATGCCCCTAAGGCAGCCCTAAGGTCAAATTTAGCTTATTCTCACTCTGGATCCTTGGGGATTTCCCTTACTGTATTTAAAACTCAGTTATGCGTTTATAGTATGTTTGTTACTTTTATTGTTTCCAGTCGTTGCCATCCCTGATTAGCACCTCTAAGAGGTTTTAAAGACTAGACTACTATAATATTGCAACTTTTAAAATAATTGGTTTATTTATACATCTTACACATTCAATTTTTTCCTGAAAAATAATTTCTTTTCATGCTGTAGCAGGATGCATACTCAAGAGAATTGTCTCGTTGAATCATAGCCATTAAGATCACTGTTCTGTGCTGATAATGTACTGTTATATAATTGTATTAGTAACACAGATGTGTTTAATATTATTTTAAGAAGAAAAATAAAATAATTATAATATTTCCAATTAGAATGATACCTATTTAAGAAACAGACTATCTCATTAATATTGCAAGTGGCAAATGCTTTCTGAAATGTTTGTGTAAATATCTTTAAAATCAGTCAAATAGCTGAATATTTAGAAAATCTTTAAGGTAGTAGGTATTGTAAATGTAAAGATACTTGATGTAAAGTTTCTGATTATTTCTCAGACTGTTATAAGCATAAATCTGTCTTAGCAATAGAGTAGGATTTCCTAATAATGTTTTCAAATATTTGTATTCCATGTGGATTTTATGATTCATAACCTGGATTATCATCAGTACTGTGTTTTGCATTCCTGGCACATGATGACCACTGATTGAAAATGCTATTGTATTCCTTACTGGAATTGGCTGCTTTCTACAGTGGGAAGCATCTGTTCTGCAGACCTTTTTTCTATAAAGTATCAACATGTTTTTCTTCTGCTTTTCTCTTGTGAGGAATAACAGAGTACATATAAATGAAGTATAAGCTTTGGAAAATGTTATAAATTTCTGTTTTATTATAAAAATGTAAAAAGCATCAAATGAAATTTTAACAGTAATCTAAAATATCAAGAATTTCAGAATTAATGATTTTTAAAAAGTAAAAAGTGTTGCTGAAACATTTTTAGCATCATCAACAAATGAGTTTTCTAATTTCATATAAACTAGTTCTCATTCCATCTGTACTTTATTAATTACTATTTAGGTGCCATCCTCTCATTAGTGAATTGCTATTTTTATTGCTATTTTCTTCACTGTCAATTTGTAAATTAGATTAGCATCCTTTAGCAAAGTTAACTACATAAGTAAAAATATTAAGCAGTAAAAGTGACTCCTTCCAAACTTGAGTCAATGTTTTTGTAATTTTATAGATTATCTAAGCCAATTGTGTGAACCCAGATTTTTAGGACTTCATTATCTTTTTGTAGATTCTAATTCTGTATTCTAATATAGAATATAGAAAGACTAAAAGTATTATTTCACACCAACCAGATGTTATATTTCTTGTTAAATTTAATGGTCACAGCACTGAATCTTACAAGGATCAGAGACAAATGACTCACCATATAAAAATAGATTTAATGTTTTGGGAAAAAATTGGTTGCAACCATGGTAAAATATTAAACCAACCAGTAGAGTTTTAAAAAGAACTGATAGAAAATCAGCTTTTTCCCTCCCTCCCTCCCTCAGTGGTCTGCTGGAAAAAGTAAATCCCAACTTTTTATTTTACCAAGTGCAAATCAGTTTATGTGTATCAATTTCTTCATCTCTTAACTTAGCAAAATGAAACGTGCTGTAGCTAACCTGTGATTATAAACTAAATTAGGCTGGAGAAATCCTGTAGATAATTTAAAAGCTTTATCCAGTTGGAAGTTAGATCTTGAGCTTTAGGATTAGAATGTCCTGGTTAGAATCCTTGCACCTCTATTTACTTGTTGTATGACGTTGGACAAATTAATTAAACTCATGTGAACTTCGGGTTCATCATTTGCACAATGGGGATAATAATAATATCTCACAGAGTTAATAAGAGGATAAAATGAGAGTAGCCTACAAAAAGTCCTTAGCATAGTGCTTCTAACTCAGTAATGATAACTATTTTTTATCATTATTAGATGATTAACTGTAATCTAGTTAATAGCATTATTTTCCTCCCAAAGTTCTTGAATAGCCACTTAATGTTTTAAAATAATAAGTTGATTTAAACAAAGTTCTACACTAGAACCTTACTTGACATTGTCTTTAGTTCTGTGCTTTGGCACTACCTTATAATGAGGGCTTTAACATTTATTTACCAGGTTATGTAATGAGAACAAAGCTTGGTACTGAATACGAGGAATATAATTGTTAACAAGATCTGGTCACTGACCTTATAGATTTTAGAGACTAATGGAAGATTTGAACAAGTCAGCCGTATAGACAGTTGCAGTCTTGTGTCATAAGTGTATGATCAGCATATGCAAAAGGTGCTATGGCAATATAAAAGTATGGCACCTAATTCAGTCTTGCTTATCTGAGCTGAGAAGGGATGTCTTAAGTGTAGTTCTGTTGTGAAAGGAAGTTGTACCATAAATAAAGCACCCACCCAGATGTTTGTGCGTGTATGTATCACACATCTAGTCTACCCATCCTTCAAGACCTAATTATTTAAGGACAGCCTCTTCTGTGAGGCTTTCTTCACTCATTGAAAGCAGAGTCAGAAGTTCAACTCTTTGTACTCCCATTGTACTTGCCAACACTTTTCTTATAGCACTAAACAAATTGCCTTGTAATTCATTGTTATATGTCAATCAATTTCTCTTAGACTTCAGACTCCTTAAAAAAAAAAATAAGCAGAACTACGTATAATTTATCTTTGTATTTCCAATGCCTGGTCCATTTCTTGACATGTAAATTTATAATAAGTGCTCATTGAATGAATTAATAAGTAAAAATGTAAATTTGTGCATTCACTAAATAAATTTTTGTCAAGTACCTGCTATGTGGCAGTTATTCTAAGTATTGGGGATTCATCAGCCCAAAAGAAGTTTTCCATCTTTCTTAAATTTACATTCTAAGTGGTAGAGAAGGCCAGGTATGGGCTATGAAGGATATGGAAGGATAAATGAATGATGGAGACTTCAATTTTAGATTGGTGGTCAGAAAAAGCCTCACTTAAGGAGGTGACATCTAAGGAGAGACTTCATTTAAGTAAAGAATCAAGCTGTCTTATGGAAGAGTATTCTAGGCTGAAAGATTAACCAATTTAAAGGCTGAAGAGGAAGATGCTTAGAATGTTCAAGAAACAGCAAAGGCAGCCAGCATGGCTGAAACTTGATGAGTGAGAAGGAATGTGATAGGGGATGGGATTGGCAGATATTACTGGGCCAGACCACATTTGGCCATGATAAAGATTTTAGATTTTATTCTTAGTGTGATAGGAGGCCAAATGCAGGGTTTTGAGCAGGAGAATAACACAGTGTGATTTGTCTTTTCAAAGGATCGATTTGCCTTTTGTATGGGAGACTAAAGGGAACAAGAGTGGAAGCAGTGAAAACTGTTAGGAGGTTGTTTTAATAGTCCAAGTGAGAGAAGGTAGGGACTCTGACTAGTCTAGACCAGATCATGTCTGAGGGACTCTGACTAGGATAGACCAGATCATGTTTTTAGGAGATGGCGATGTAAGCTGTTAAAGTTATAAGCCTGAACCTCTAACTTAAACGTTCAGGTAGATCAGAATTTAAATGTAAGATTCATATATTTGATAGAATAAAGGACTAAGAAATAAAGAAACTAGTTTCTTAGTCCCCTCTCTAGGTTTTTTGTTTTGTTTTGTTTTTCCAGCTCTACTTTTAAGTAGTTGTGTGACCTTCCTTGCGGAAGTCTCTTAATTTCTGTGGGCCTCAGTTTTTTTCAGATATAAAATGAGGGTTTGAATTATTAAAGGTCCATGATTTTATAATTCTGTGAAAAAGTAGATGTACAATGAATGCTTACTGTATATGGGATACTGAATGAAACACTTTAGTAGATTCAAAAATACTGTAAGGCATTCTTATACATAAAGTACTTACATTTATAAAAGATTTTGTGAAACAATTACAATTTGAGATCAAAAATTTAAATGCAGAATTGTATAATGCAGATTATAAATTCTACAAAAATTTGGAAAATAGAATAATTAATAAAGACTGAAAATCATGAAGGTAATATATACTTGACGTGGGACTAGGTAGGTAGTTCAAATGAATAGAGAGGAAAGAGCATTCTGGGTATAATGGAAAACATGAGCAGAGAGGAAGACTTAATGGACACAGTGTGATATGGGTTTTTGGCAGCTGGAGACTCAGCTGGAGACTATATTGGAGGATATGTAAACAGTGGGAAAATAGGATTTGCCAGATAAAATAAAATAACATAGAGGTCATTAAAATCTAGGCAGAGATATTTAGCTTTTAATGCAGGTATGAACTGGAAATATTATAGGTTCTTCATTAGCAGAATTTTTTTGATACACAGTTTTCAAGAAAGATTTGTGTAGTATGTGTACTCTGAAGTAGGTGTGAAACTACCTCGTTCCTAGATATTTGGCATCCCTTTCTCATTTAACCATTATACGCCAATGAAATAGATTTCAGAGAGCTTAAATAGGTTGCCTGAAGGTATTATGCCTAGTAAGTGATTGAGTCAGGATTTGAACTAACATCTGTCTGATTTTAGAAGGTAATAGAGAGTCTTCAGTCAGGAGGCTTTTTTAGCAGTAACTCGAGTTTGCGGTAATGAGGAATTTACTTGTGTCACTGGGGATGGAAAGGAAAAGATAGAGCAGAGAGAGAATTTTTTGAAGAATTTGTTGATTGTGTATAGGGAATAAAAGAGAGAATAAGCCTAAGAAGACATTGAACTTTTACCTCAGATAGCTAATGAAGATTACTGTGGTGGTTGGGCATGGAGGCAGAAAGGAAAGGCTGCGGAGATGGATGAAATAATATCTAATTTGAGAATATTGAGTTTTAAACATTAAGTATTTAGTAAAGTCAGGAAGATTTCAGGATTTGGGAGTGCTCAACATATTATGTAGTCGAAAGCATAAGAATGAAGAAGTCTTCTAAAACAACGGTCCCCAACATTTTTGGCAGCAGGGACCAGTGCTCCTATGAGAATCTAATGCCTGCTGATAAGAGGTAGAGCTGAGGTGGTGATGCTAGCGCTGGGGGGAGTGGCTACAAATATAGATCAAGCTTCACTCACTGCCGCTCACCTCCTGCTGTGTGGCCCAGTTCCTAATACGGACCCATACCAGTCTGCAGCCCGGGAGTTGGGGACCCCCATTCTAAAAGTTTCTGTTAGGAAGAGGAGGGCTATGAAACAGCTGAGGAAACATATTCCTATGCTCCGTATTTGCATTTTGACCTCTATTGGACTAGGCTGCTTGTTTGTTTCTACTTAAAGTAGAATAGATATAAATGAATTTTAGTGCATGATCAAACTTTTTAAAATAGCAGATATTTTGGTGTCAGACAATATGTTAGTTTATTTTTATAGCCCTATTCCAGTTTATCTTTTGGTGAACATTCTAAAGATGATCTTTTCTTCATACTTAATATTACTGATTTGATTCTTCTGTGAATTTACATTTAGCCCATTTCCTCTTTCCCCTGAGAATACTTGCTGGCGACGCTTGGGGCTGCAGTGTTTACTCCAAGATAACTGACGATTTCAGTCCTAACCTTACTCCAAAGTTTGCCATGAAATATCTCACTTTTATTATTATTTTCGTATTGTTCTAGTATATTGATAGTCTTTGGAAACAAATGACATTATTCTGTTTATAGGATTCTGTTTTTAGTAGCGGTGTTTCATTTATAAAATATAGTAATTCTCGATTGTTGAAAATGTCAAATCCTAGAAAACGTAGCATTCCTATGTGTGATGTCAACATCGTTCTCAAACAGTTGTTAGCCAAAGATTCATTTGATGAATCTGATTTATGTATACATTTCTGTTACATTAGGATTAGAGACAAGTTCTGTTTAAAAATAACTTCCAAGACTAGTTTTTATATTTTCACATTGAAAGCCAGTCAGATTTGCTTCATCCTCAAAGAGCTTGTTTATGTAAAATTAAATTAAGGCTGGCAGCGAGCTGCATTTTTTTTTTTTTTTAATGGGAAATGGGTTAAACACTAATGGCTAGGATATGACAAGAAAAATGCAGGCAATAAAAGAAAAAAATAGATAAATTGGATTCATCAGAATTAAAAACTTTTGTGTATAAAGGTGAGAGTGAAAAGATAACCTACAAAATGGAGGGAAATACTTGCAAATCATGTATCTTATAAAGGGTTACTATCCAGACTGTGTAATGAACTCCTGCAATTCAACAACAGCAGAACACAACCTATGTCAAAAATGGGCAAAGGACTTAAATAGACATTTCTCTACGTAGGAGGACGTACAGATGGCCAATATGCACATGAAAAGATGCTCCACATCACTAGTCTTAGGGAAATGTAAATTAAACCACATATCCATTAGGATGGCTATTATCAAACAAACAAACAAATAAATAAATAAATAAATAAAATAAGTGTTGGTGAGGATGTGGAGAAATGGGAACACTGTGCACTGGTGGCAGAGTGTAAAATGGTACAGCCACTGTGGAAAACAATTTGGCAGTTCCTCATAAAATTAAAAGTAGAATTACCATATGGTACAGAATTGTAATTTAGGTTTATACCCAAAAGAATTGAAAACAGGGCCTCAAATAGATACTTGCACCTGAGTATTCATAGCAACATTATAATAACCAAAGGTGTGAAAAAGGTAACATCCATCAACAAGTGAATGAGTAAACAAAATATGTATATATGTATATACACATATATGTATATATATATGAATATTATTCAGCTTTGAAGGAAATGTTGCTACATGCTACAACTTGGATGAATCTCAAAAATATGCTAAGTGAAATAAGCCAGACATAAAAGGCTATATATTGCATGATTCTGAGTATATGAGATACCTAGAATAGGCAAATTCATACTGAAAGAAAGTAGAATAGAAATTACCAGGTTTGGGGAAAGGGAGGACTGAGGAATTATTTTTTAAAGAATACAAAGTTTCTATTTGGGAGGATGAAAAGGTTCTGGAAATGAATGTAGGTGTCAGTTGCACAACACTGTGAATGCACTCAATACCCCAGAACTATACACTGAGAAATGATTAAAATGGTAATTTTTATGTTATGTATATTTATTACAATTTTTAAAAAAGTAAATAGTCTTTGTATAACATTATAAGCATTATTATGGCTGTTATACTATTAACATGTTCTGTTTTTAATGTGCTCTTTTGTTTATTTTGTCACCATATTCTTTGTTATGAATTTGTTGATCACTTACCTATGTTAATACTTATTTTTAAAACAACTAGCAGCCTTCTATTTCATCAGATAATTTCTATTGCTTGAGCTTTAATTATCTAAAGCTTTTGGGTTATTTTGGATAACTGGCTCTTATGATAACATTTGTATGTATATTATTAAAGTAGTAATAGTAGTACTTTTCATTATTAAAAATATAATATGCTCATACTGTTGTTAAGAATTAAGAAATCCAGCTGTTTTAGAAAAGTCTTCCTTCATTGCAGTATTTTGCTTGCAGGATGAAGATGAACTGGATTCTCACACCATGGTGAAGACGAGTTCAGAAAGTGTGGGCACGATGAGGGCCACAAGCACGATGAGTGAAGGAGCCCAGACCATGATTGAACATAATAGTACGATGTTAGAATCTGACTTGGGGACCATGGTTATAAACAGTGAGGATGAAGAAGAAGAAGATGGAACTATGAAAAGTATGTGGCTTTTTCCTATTGAATATTAATTTTCTATTTTGAAAATATACTTCTATAGAAACCAGATAGTAAGGTCTTACTTTTTTAGCCAGTTGTAGAAAATATTCTTTCTTTGCTTTATTTAACAGTAAAAGAATATGGCAGAAATAAACTAAAAACAATTTTTTTTTAATATAGCAGAAAGCAGCACATCTTTAACTTAGAGTATGGAACTTTTTTCCTCTTGAAGAATGTTAACTGTAATTTAATTGGTAAAGTATTTTAGAGATTAAAAGATAATGTTTCTAGCATTCACCTAGCCAGTTAAAAAAGTGAACCTAAAATTCTGTTCCAATAAATACATAATATTATTTCATGTTTAAATTATCAGTTAAGCCGCAGTGACAGAGGCGTGCAAGCTAAGGGAAGAAATAAAAGTTGAGGTAGGAAAACAAAAAAAGAAACATTAGAAGGAAAGGTCAAGAGACAGGGATACTCATGCATGAAATTCAGTCTGGTGTGTATTTACTACTGCTTGCCACATGTGAGGCACAGTGCCGGAGTGCTAGAGGGGCTAAAGGATGATTAAGACATTCTCTCCGATGTTCATCGCTTACAGAGTGAGGAAGACAGATACTCTCACAGACTAGCACTTCTTTATAATACATATGAATATATTCTGAATATATAATCATATGTACGTATGGCTTTCTAAGATTGCAGTTAACACTGTAGGACATTGTGATTTCAGTTATAGGCAAAAAACAGGTTAATTACCCTCTGACGCATACTGACCTTTCTCTTCCCGCACCACTCTGGGCATGCGTGGTTATTGTTCAAGTCTAAGCACCAGGCAGTTTTCTGCCACACGGGACTGCTTCTACATGACATGGAGGCAGTAACACATGATTTCTTGCATTGTAGAGTCTGGAAAGTTATATTTAAGGGGTTTGCTAATATTGCAAAATGGATATAGATAGAAATTTCTTCTCTGACATTTCTAGGGTTGGTTGGTTGGTTTGTTTGCCTACCTCTTTCCTTTTTGCTACTCCTATGAGCTTATTAAGTCTTACCTCATAGCTTAAAGTCATTTGGCTCACTGCTACTGTTTTCTTCACATAGTCTAGTATCTAGCTGATTATGGTTGTATACATTTGAAAGAGAGGGTCAGGAAGCACAAAATGCAAACAGATTGCCATATAGTTAATCCTGGGGTGGGGGGCGGGGGGTGGTAATTTTTCTATTTCCCACAACTGGTGAGTCTCCTGAGGCCTTGCCCTGGAAAGCAGCATAAGATTGGATTTTCTGAAACTTTTTGGCTAGGCTTCTACTAGGATAGGCTTTTTGCATCCTTAGTGTGCCTATCTACCTACATTGGATAGTTCTGCAGCCTCCAGAGACAGCTAGTGTTATGGTGCAAGTCTTTTCCACAAGCTGATATAATTCTTTTAGTCAAACTTTATGATTCTTAGCAGACCATTTAGAAGATCATTGGTTTAAAAAATGTGTCTCAATGAAATCTAATTCATGTTAGATTGTTATATTTCAAGAAAGAGATATGTGATGATTTATCAGACATTATACTTTAAAATTACATTGCAGATTTCTACATATTTGTATAGTAACTTTTAGCTTTGACAAACAGAAATCATTCACTATATGTTATAATTTTATGTTCTAAGTATGAATTTTTTGGAACAATTATATTATCGAAATCTTATTTCAATATGATCATGTTTGTATGATCATATTATTGAGATCATATTGAAAGCCCATATTTAGGTTGATCAGATAGTAGTTTATACAACTGCTGTTGTTTTATGCACTATAGCAAGTTTTAAATTGAGCCAAGTTTCCATGTATTTTAAGTTTCTGCAATTTAGACATCATTCTGTAATGTGGGACTTTGTGTTCCCCAAAATTTAATCAAATGATGTTAGTGTATCCCCTAGGGATTGTCATACTGTAGTATAGCAATAGTGAAGTTATTGAGGGAGAACTTACTTTTCCTGAAACCGCATAATTTCTTTTAGTTTTGTTTTCCCTCACGATCTAAATCTTCTTTACAGATTCTTAGATTAGTTGGTATAGCTCTCAGGTTATGTTATAACAGTCAAAGCCTCATTTGCTAATGTGTCTTTAGCATTTTTGTTCCCTAAATATATTATAGCAATATATTACTTTTAATTTTTAAAAATTTCTAGAATGGCATATTGTGTACTGAGGTTTCTGATTTCTATCACCTTTTCCACTGGAGTTTCAAATGAGTTGCCTGATTTAATATTCTTGTCAATTTAAATTGTTACATATATTTTTTATGCTGTTATCTACAAAGACAGAAATTATAAACCTATTTTCCTTACTTCTGCAAAGTGTGATTATTTGACTTCTAGGAAGCAAAATTATTTAAAAAATCTTTTGAAGGAAAGTGGAGAAAAGTGACAAAAAATATTTAAAATTTTTTCTTTTTTCGGCGTGGACCAAAAGTGGCCATGGACCTTGTTGAGAGCATGTCTCAAGAATTCTCCAAATGTGTTTTCAGCAGTGAATACATTATTTTTACCTTCCTCCTTCCACTCTTCCTATTCACATCTCTCTCAGCCTTTTCATTACCCATGTATGGCCAGGCTTCACCAGGGTAACCAAGAATTTTCACAGCCTGGCACCAGCCAATATTTACACATGGATCTCTACTTCCTTATAAGAATACTTTATCCAAACTGGTCTGTGCCGGTTGGAATTATGAATGGTTGAAAGTAGATATAAGCAAGTTGGTTGACATTAAGAAAATCAACATTTAAGACATTTTATCCTGAAAAATGGGGCGGGGGGCGGGCGGGACGGTACCTGTCAAGATGGCAGAGTAGGTAAATGCTGTGCTTGCCTCCTCCCATGACCACATTAAGATGACAGCTAAATTATAGAACAGTCAGCTTGGAGAACCATCTGAAGACTAGTTGAACGGAAATCCTGTAACTAAGGATATAAGGAAGAGGCCAGATCAAGATTGGTAGGAGAGGCGGAGATGTGAAATGGGCTCATCCCACACTTACGTGTGGTGGTTGAGCATTGGGAGGGTTATCTTGGCTGCGGACGTCACCCTTAAAGAGTGAGGGACCCCAACCCTACAGCAGGGCTCCCTAACCTAGAGTTCCAGTTCTGGGAAGAGGAGTCCTCACAAAATCTGGCGGTGAAAATCAAAAGGAATTCCAACCGTCCAGGTGTGATGGAAGGCAGCTAGAAACCCAGACATCCACTTAAAGGGTCCACACATAGCTGTACACACTTGCAGGCTCCCTGAGCTCCACTGGAGGGACCACAGCTCAGGAGGTGCCACAGACATACAAGGATAGACTGAGTTGTATGGCTTCAGGGCTAGGGCTGGAGAGACAGCCACCATTGTCCCTGTGTTGAGCCCTCCTGTACACCCTACAAACAGGTGCCATCTTACCTGTGTTGAGCCCTCCCTGCACTGGCCAAATCTAAATCTGCATTGGCCTGGTGAGCTCTGCTCACTTTACCCCAGATAGAGAAAGGCAAATACAGAGAACAAGCTGGTGATTGCCATGTGGGAGGGGTGTTTGGGGGCTGGGCAAAAAAGGTGAAGAGATTAAGAAATACAAACTGGTAGCTATAAAATAGTCACAGAGATATAGAGTGCAGCATGGAGAGTATAGTCAGTGGTATTGTGGTGACTGTGTGGTGGGTATGAACTGGTCAGGGGATCACTTGGTAGATTTTATAGGTGCCTGACTACTGTGCTGTGCACCTGAACAGGTTAAGAATCTGCTGTGATCAAATCGATGAGGTAGTAGCGATTATTCCTTTGTGGGAGTGCAGTTGTTTTAAGCAAAGAGAAGACTGGGTCCTTTTACCTTGTTCAGCTTAGATCTACTTAGCTCTGTTTTTATGGTAGAATTTTCTGGTCTTTCAGAGCTGGGGCCGGATCGTTAGCTCTGGCTGCTCAGGGGAAACTATTTTGTGGTGTTTTCTGGTGAAGAGCCATACTCTCCAGTCAAGTTAGAGGCTGTGTTTCGTGGCTTTAGCTACTCTCTTACTTATATCCTTAACTCCTCTACCCTACTGATCTTTTCACCTTTTCTTGGTGAAATGTGACCACGGATCGCTCTTCTTGTCCATCCTCTCTGCATCTTCATTGTGGCTGCTGAGTGCTGGTGGAGACAGTCTCACATGTGCACAGATGAGGACCACCAGCCCACAGCCTTCAGCCCCACTGGGCCCTCAGAATTTCCCTGTCAGCCTGTGTGTCTCTGCTCGGCTCTTTCTCATACTGCTGAGTAGCTATTTCAGACCTTCACTAAATCACTTCCTGCCATCTCTCCTCTCATTTTCAGAGATGACCTTGCTTCTTACTTCCAGGAGAAAATTAAACATTTTCATGTGAGAATATAGAGAAGCCGGATAGGTGTTTTAAACCTGGACTTTGTAATAAGATAGGAAAATTAGAGTCATCCTTAACTTCTCTTTCTTCCCTTGCCCCCTCATTGAATTAACATCAAGTCTCATCAGTCTGCCTCCTAAATATCACTTCCCTCTTCTCATCTCTGCTTGCATTACTCTAGTGTAGGTGCTCACAGTTTCTCACTCCTAAGGCCTCCTAATGGATCCCATGCCTCTAGTTTGGTCCGCTGCCCTCCATACGGATCTCATCATCTCTCCTTTGCTTTTGGCCCTCCAGTTACTCCCCATTGCTCTTAGTATAGAGCCCAACATGAGTTAAAAGGCAGTAAGTGCTCTGGTCTCTGCTTACATTTTTGTTCTCATTTCTCAGTATACCTTCTTCCAGCTCCTCAGCTCTTAAAATGCTCATCCTTACCTTTGGGCCTTTTTGCAGCCAAAATGTCTCTGTTTTGCACTGACCAATACCTCGCTGTTTGGATTCCTGCCTCTTTGGCTAATTTATATTCTCTCAGGCTCAGTCAAGAGAATAGAGGTAAATGTCTCAGGTTACAGCTATCAGTAATTGAGGGTCTAGTATGGGCCAAACATTGTGCTCAGGACTTCGCATGCATTATTTTATTGACTCCTAACAAGGGCCCTGTAAAATAGAATTGTCACTACCATTTACCGCTAAGGAAACAGACTTGGGAATCATGAATGATTTATTCAAGATTTCATAGCAAATAATTGGTAGAACCAGTATACAGACCGAGGTTTGACCCCAGAATCACATCACTACTCTGGGACTGGTAAGCTTGATGTCCCTCTTGGGCAGGATTCTAAAACATATGTGAGTTCTTTAGGAAAGGAGACCTGGATCATTATAAGTCATCTCAGGTTAAATGGGAACAAATATATCAGAATAATATAATTTCCTTTTTTTTTTGACAGCATCGCTAAAATTCTAGATCAAAGAAAAGGCAGGGTTTGGGTTTTGTGTCTTAGGATTTTGGAAGAGTACTTGACAAGGTATTTGATGATATCCTTGTAAACACTGTATAGTTGAGAGTTCTGTTATAAGGTTTGAATGATTATACCCAATGGGCTTGTGTCAGTCAGAGTTTATTGGAGGAAACAGAAACTACTCTAGGTATTTTAAATATACAGAGATTTAAGTAGGAGATGCGGATATTAATAAAATCAATGGGAAGGTTGAAGGAGAGGGCTGTGTAAGCTAGGCCTCCAAGACTGACTCTCCCAACACCACAAAAGTGACCCTGTGTGCTACTACTGCTGTAATCGGAAAGATAATGAGTCCAGAGGCTGCCATTGGCACTGCTGAGTTCAATAACCCAAATTGATTTCAATCTCTGTTGCTATTCAGGGATTAGAAAGCTACCACTTGCCACTACAACCACCCCTTAGCACCTGTGAGACTGGTGACTGGATGTTGGCATGCTGCTGTAAAAAAAAGAAAAAGAAAAAGAAAAAAACCCCATGTCTCCATAACTGTGCTTGCCAGATGGAAATAACTGAGGTAACAGCCTCATGGCCTCCGCCTCATTTCTTGTCTTCCTGGTTGTGAAAAAGTACAATTATCCAGGATAAGGTGTAGGGAGTTCTGGAAATGCAGTGTTGAACTCTCCAGCCTCTACAAAAAGAAGACTTACCAGAGGCATTGGCACAGTGTTAAATAACAAATTGTTGTCAACCAAAGAGTTCTCAGTATGTGCTTTAGGGCTCATGCCTCAGCCTTAGCTAGTTCAACATTTTTTATAGAAACTTGGATAAAGCTGTAGAATGAAAGTTCATTAGAATTTCAAATAACATAAAGTGGGGCAAAATAAAAATATATTCTGAAACAGAATCAGGATCTTAAGAGATCTCCACAGACTGGAGCAGTGGCAGTGCAGTGGCCTCAATTTATAAGATAAACCCTGGTTTTGGGTCTATATAACTAACATTACCATAGCAGTAGACCCTTGAAGAAGATGCTAGTTCTGTAGACCAGAGCAGGGCTTGGGCATCTTTATTTTAAAAAGTAAATTTAAAAACAAAAACGAAAACTCTATAAGTACTTCTAAGGTGTAGCTAAGACTCATAATCACTTTTGAACAAAGAAATAAGCAGCTTCTCTCTACTCTCAGTGCCTAGACCTCACCTGGAATATTTAGAAAGGATGGAGACACAGCAGAACACATTTAGCAGAGATCGCGCTGGCTGGTGAAGTAGTGGAGACCACGTTGTATTAAGACTGGGTGGAGGAATCACTGGTCATGTTTAGGTTGTGTGTTGTTATATTAGCCTTTCATAACTATTAATGATTAGATACTGGGTTAAATAATTTTAATTGAGTACATATTTTTAAAATTTCTCCTTTGCATGTACTTTTAAAATCACATAGTGATTTTAATATGTCACAGTTCATTGTTTCATTTTGGACAGTACTTAGATGTAGTTTCACTTAATTACTAAGAGAGAATAAATTAGGGGCTGCTTCAGAGTTTTAAGAGTTTATCCTGGAAATAAATTCTAGGTTGATTTAAAAAAAATTTAGGAGAGATACCAGGAAGGGAAGACTGCCCATTTAGGTATTCCTGCTCATCTCCCTGAACAAAATTGGATGAGACCCTTTGTTTGGAGCAACACTTTCATGCCCCATGCTTAGTCACATCTCTCCCAGCTCTGGTTCAGATCCTTCTCCTCCTTGCTTTCAAAATCTATTTCAGAAAAGGTCATATATGCAGATACAAATGTTTAATAATGTTTAATGTTCATGAGATATTTACATTTTTTTTCCCAAAAATTACATAGCTTCAAGCCAAAGAAGTAAATTGGTAAGGATAGAACTTGCGATGCCAGGATAGTAGAGTGTGTAGGATGATTCACTTTCCAGTTTCTCCAGAGATCTTACCACCCTTTCATGAAAAACTGTTGTATGCATCTTTAATTGGTAACATTAATCTTGCCCACGCATAGCAATAAAGGTGAGAACAGTAAACTGCAGATCCCACTCGCAGCTGGATGCAAATACCTAAAGTATTACTGGGCAATGAGAAACCCTTCATTTTCTCTACAGAGGTACTAAAGTGTGGCTATAGTGGTTTGGAGTCACTTGTGGGTACTGGATATGGTCTGCTCTTTTGTATCTTCTTGGTCTGTGGAATGTTTAATGATGTGTGACCAAGCTCATTCATATAGGTATTTTGGTCTTAGGATAGATACCTCTTTTACTAGCACAGAGCATAGACAAGCATGTAAATATTAGTCTTCCTTGTACAAATGAAAATTTGTCTTTCTTGTAAAGGCCTCTGAAAAAAAGGGTTTCCAC
Source organism: Pteropus vampyrus (assembly GCF_000151845.1). Taxonomy (NCBI): domain Eukaryota; kingdom Metazoa; phylum Chordata; class Mammalia; order Chiroptera; family Pteropodidae; genus Pteropus; species Pteropus vampyrus. The sequence continues at coordinate 3,196,269 of NW_011888996.1, read as the reverse complement.
AGACACACAGTGGTTATTACAATGCTCATTACTCACTCAGGAAATCATTCTTTTTATTTAACTAAAATCCTTGGACTTCAATATGTCTGTTTCCTTTATTCTGCCCTCATTGGGGATGGAAAACAGCTGGTCACTATTTTCTGTGCAAGAACCTTTCAGATATACTTGGATACTTATTAAATTGTATCCTTAGACTTTTCTTTTCCTGGCTAAACCATTTCAGTCTCTTTAACCTTTGTGCAGGTATTATTTTCTAAGCTTTTAATCTTTTTTATGAATAGCCTCTGGATCTTCTCTATGTTGTCTCTATCCTCCTCAGTTTTAAAATACAATCTGAAGTTAAGACAAAGCTGATGTCAGTAGCTTCTGTATTAACATGCTGTTTATATATATATATATATATATATATATATATATATATATATATATGTATATATATATATATATATTCCCCCCCCCCCGATTATACTCTTGGTAATAAATTAAAGGACAAATTTCCAAGATCATTAACCAGGTGGCTCACCCATCTTAAAAGATTTTTAGAAGAACAAATTAGGTAATATTCATAAATCCCTTTGTTATTGAAATATATTATGCTAAAGTTATGATTGTTATTTCATTCCCTACACTTGATTATCTTTGTCATAATCATGCTATGAAATTAAAAATTAAATTTTGAAAGTATTTTAAAAATTTCTTTATATATTTGAATTTCTATGAAGACTTTTCACCTGTTTAGAAGATGTGCAAATTAAGAAAGTTAACGAATAATTGTGGGTGGACTAGCATATTTTCTAAAGGTGTTATATTCACACAATTTAGTTTCCTTGTATATGTTTGGCAGAATGTGATAGAAAGGGAAAACAATTTTTTTCTTTAAAATTTCATATGCAAAAAAGGGATTGCATAGTGATTATTTTATTCTTTATTGCTAATGGGTTTTTGGTTCCACTGCAAGTAGTTGAAAGAATTGGCAAAATTAAGGAACAAGGTGATTTCGAACATTAAATATATTATTAAAATAAAAAAATATTTTTATAAGCTAGGGTCAGTTCAGCTGTAACTAGAGAAATTGATGTCAGTTTTCTGTGATTATTCTTTCTGTTTTAAAAAAATGTATTTGCCATAGCAACTATAATCACATGTGACAGTGGTTACTATCTTGAAATTTCCTGCTTCACTCTCCTGTTAAAGGGCCTACTATTTTTTTCTCTTTCTTAAAAAACAAATTATAAGTCAGAAACATCCCTTCTGTTGTGAACATCTTTCTCCTTGGAGACTTGACGGCACACTGCGGGCATGTGTTTCATATTGTATAGTTAAATATCACTGAGCAGTTACAGCTGCCCACTTCCATTAACTTTTAAAACAAACATAACCTATTTTCCTCCTCAGAAAATTTTTTAAATTGTTTTTTAAATTCTTTGTGTGTAACAAAGATATACTCTAAATGTTAATGTTTTAAATTAAACAATGGAAAATATGTAGATGTACAAGCACATACATTTCAATAAAAAATTATGTCAGTCTATCTTGTTCTGAAGTCATCTGAAAAGAAACATCTAATGGAATAGACTGACTGTCTTCTTTTATGTAAGTTGATTTTTTAGACATTTGTTATTTTAAAATAACAAAATGTTTATTTCTAACCTAGGAATAGGTTATTTTCCAAAATTTTGACTGTAGAACCCAACAGGAATTTTACCATAGATTTTTAGGTTAGCCTGTAAAAGACCCTTGAAACTGTAATATATCAGAAATGTAGTGATAATTAAACCACTATATAATGGTGGAGGTTTCAAATTGAGGTGTTCCTTTAGTAAAACTGAAAATTGCTGCTCCTACCCCTTCCTACGTCCTCTATTTGGGAATAGAAGTGTATCAGTTAGGGTCTGAATTTGGCTATATGGACCAGAAAACCCAAGTAATAGTGGTTTAAACAAAATAGAATTAATTGACCTCATTTAATGAGAAATCCAGCAGCAGATTATCCTTGCATTGGCAGAGTGATTTCATAATGTCATTAGACAGAGATCCTTTCTGTGATATCATCATTAGGGTATTATTCTTGTTTTCTTACAGAAAAACTAAATAGTAAGCCATCAAATCTGCATTCCAGGCAGGAGTAAGGAGCAAAGAGAAATGGGTGGCACCTATATCAAGAAAATAGAGTTTTCCTAGAAATCCTCATCTTAGGTGTCAATGGCCAGAATTGTGTTACATGGCCACTCCTCCCTATAAGAGACACCTTGCCACCTCGAGGGAGGGCCTACAGATGTTAAGTAGGCAACTTTTTCACTCTGAGACACTAGGACACTAGTGGTATCCTGGGAACCTCCTGACTGGAGTAGGTTGGGAGCAGCACAGGACCACTGGGGATAGAAGAGTAGATTGCCGGAATAAAATTCCTTAGTAATTTCCTTTTCGTCTTTAGCCAGTCTAGGGATTGGTCTGCCTCTTCCCTTTCTATTTCCACTACTTATTTCTTCTGATTGGACTTTTATTTCTCTGACTCTGCAGAAGAGAATACTGTTTTTCAGTCGTTTCCTTGCTCTCGCAGTCTGCCCAGCCCATCTTTCTCTTTGTTGTGAAGGTTTTTATAAGATTAAAGTTTTCCCCATTTTATTCTCTGTAGTGGAAAAGCGGCTTTTGAGATTTTATTTTTCTTCTCCTTTTCAATGCATGTTACTATTCTTGAAATGTAGGCTGTGTTAGAGTAGCTACCTATTGATCTAAGCCTTCCTTTAAGGCATTATTCCCCCACCCCCATAAGTGTAAGTTTCCAATAGGGAAAGATTAGTGTTCCATTTACTCAGATACAGAGGTCTGAATTAAGAGTCATTGGTATATCAGAAGACCATTATTTCATTACAGCACCAGGGTATTAGTAAAGATTCTGGGGTAAAGAGTTACATACTTTCTAGTTGAGGAGAAAGCAAAGACGACTTAACTAGAGTCTGCAGTGAAGCCAGCCTGACTGGAGGGAAAAGAGCAGCGTAGGCCTAGCCTGAAGGGCGGGGGCTGAGGAAGGGCACTGGCACTGATCAGGGGGTGCTCTTTCCTTCAGTGGATTAGTAGTGCCATAATGTGGTTTTGTTTTGTTTTGTTTTTACAAAAGCACCTCCATAAGCTGAATTTATTTTTTAAAGAATGCTATCTAGAAATTTACTTCAATGAAACATTTTCTTTACGTTTGTCAGATGTAGTTCATAATGGTAAAATTCATGAGCTTCTTACTTTAGGAGCAGTTATCTCCCAAAGAAACCATTTTTACTCTCTTCTCTGATTCTGATTTTACTATATAAACATCAATAACCCTTGTATATCAAACGGTCAAGTTTTTAGATATCTTTATGCATGTGATCCATTTTAAGTTTAGCTGATTAAAATGAGAACTTACAACACAAATAGATACGCAGTTCTATTACAAAATTACTCTTTTCTTAAAAAAAAAAAAGAATATCGATCAAAGCCTTCCTTTAAGGCATTATATCCCCACCCCCATGATTTGATTTGCTCAATTATTTTGTAGAAAATTTGTTGAGCTATACTTGTAGTATTTTATTATTCTCATAAAAAGGTCAAAGGTGGAGAATAATTGAGGATAAATTCCTGGACTCTGTTTCAGAATAAAAGGTTGCCATAGGAACCAGATTTCAGTTCTGAAGATAGAGAAAGATGTCTTATAATGATGAAACTCAGAGACAAATCAAGGGTTCTTACATCTTTTGAAAATGTTAATGGAATGTATGTGTCCAGTCCAAATGTCAGTAATGTAACCTTGTCAAATTAATCAATTTCTTTATTTAACAATAGGAGTTTTTAGGGAAGAAAGTTGAAGATAAAATACCATAAATACAAAATCTTTATATAACATTTATTGATCATTAAAATATTATACCTTTTCTACCATATATTTTATTCATTTGTGACATACTAGTAAAGCCTGATCGACAGGAAATCTTAAGGTGGCTCTGGCTGATATCTTGATCAAATCCCTAAGGAGTTCCTTTTTCATCAGTTTTGTATGTGGGATATGAAAGTGTTCTAACTTCTGAAGGTTTACTGTGAACATTGGTGTTTTATACTATCCTAATTTTGATGGAATGTTTCAGTATCTTTTCAGTGGGTATCATTTGGGTCCCATATGTCTTGTCACACTTACTTTCAAATCTTCTAAAGCCTGAGCAGCTCTAGTTGGAGAATGAGTCTTCAGATAAACAGTTTTTTTTCCTATTTTTCCACTAATACATGAATATTCTGAATGTCAGATTCCTTTGACTCTACTAGGACAGATCATACTGAAATTGTAGTCACATAATTTTTCAAATTTATTATGCCAATATACAGTTGTTAATAATGAAATAAATACTAGTAGTCTCTACTCATTCAAAAGTCATGATGTTGAAAAACCATATACCATCTCTTTAGCTCCTCCTTATGGCCATCAATGTTGAACATCTGTATGTAGTCAGAACCACTCGCTGATGGTCATAGTTATTTGTGAAATTATTTGGGTAAAGGATTTGGGTTCTTTTATTAAGGAATTTATACTAGTTTAATGAAAAGATAAAGATAGAAACATTTAAAAGACATAATTCATGGGCTGAAAATAAAAAACAAACATTTTTGCTAATAATTATATTATTCATGTTTACTTATATTATACAATAATGATTTACTTGAGTAGAGATAGGCTCAACCATCAAAACACCCATAAGAAAATGAAAAAGAAATAAGATCACTTGCAAATAGGATCTGCACATGTATAAAGGAAAACTTCCTCTCAAAGAGATGTTTGTCACCCATGTTCATAGCAGCATCATTCTCAATAAACAAAAGTGGAAGCAACCTAAGTGTTCATTGATAGATGAATGGATAAAAAAAAAATGTGATAGATATGTATCATGGAATATTATTTAACTTAAGGAGGGAATCTGACACATGCTACAGCATGGATGAACCTCGAGGACATTAAGCTAAGTGAAATGAGCCAGTCGTAAAAAGACAAAAACTGTATTGATTACACTTATATGAGATAGCTAGAGTAGTCAAATTCATTGATCCTGAAACTGGAATGGTAGTTTCTGGGGTTGGCAGGAAGGGGAGAATAGAGATTTGTTGTTTAATGAGTATAGAGTTTCAGTTTTGCAAGATGAAAAGAGTTCTAGAGATGGATGGTGATGATGGTTCCACAACAATGTGGATGCACTAACACTACTGTACCTTTAAAAATGGTTAATAGGATCAATTTCATGTGTATTTTACCATAGTTTAAATATATATATATAATGACGTCAATAAAAACTTTTGATAAAGTCATGTCATGTTGACAATGAAGTGAAAATTTTCATATGAATACTGCCATTATCAATCTCTCTTATATCCTTCCTTACCTGAGCAAATTCACTTAAACTTCAGAGCCACCAAATAATGCACACAGAGATCTAAAAGCTAGAGAAAGTAAAGGGGAGGTAAGATGCTTGCTTGCCAAACAACTTCCTTTATTTTATTTTAGTTTTTAGGCAAGGCAACCCTTGGTTGACCTCACAGACTGCAAGGACCTTGTCAGCTTACAATCCCTTATTTTTTATTTTTTATGCCTATAGAACTAGTCTTCCTAAGTGGTCTCCTATATCCAAGTACTAACCAGGCCCAACCCTGCATAGCTTCCAAAATCAGACGGGATCGGGCTTGTTCAGGCTAGCATGGCCATAGACCTTTTATTTTAATTTAAACAATTCCATATTCGCTGATTTACCACATAGACTAGGCATCAGTTCAGTTCCATCTCATAATTCCTAAAGAGTAAAAATAAAGATTTTTAGCACTGTATTTTTTTGACCAAAATTAACTTACAGCTCATCCCGAGCCAACAATGTTACTTAGTTGTGATAATGGTAATGATAGTTTTAAGTTGCATTGATTCTGTTACAGATGCATTCAATCGATTGGCCAGATTACTATTAGTAATATTAACTCCGATGGAGAGACTGGAATGTCTCTATAGGTAAGTAAACAAAATGATGATGCGTCAGAAAAACATGTAATATAAAGGTAACTGGAGGTGTTGCACCTGGAAAAAAACAATCAAGACAGAAGCCATTTATCTCTCTTTTCAGATATTTGATGAACTGGTATAGGAAAGAGGAATTTACTTGGAATATGAGTGTAAATTACAGAAGAACAGCTTTCAAGGTCATAATTAAAAAAATACTTTTGTAACTTAGAGTTGCGCAACAGGCTTTCTTATGGGGTAGTGTACTTCCCATTATAGACTGTATGTGAGTACAGGAATGGTGAAACGTTTAAGAAGAAGGTATGTCACTTACTATCTGGAGAACTGTACAGAAAATATCTTTGTGGTGGCCTATGGGACCTTTTTTTGGAACTCTAGGGCTTTAAGGAATTCAGTTTGAAAACCAGTGATCAAGACCATACCAGCCAGATGAAAAAAATCTAGTTATGACAAATGTTTATTTTCCATTTTAGTCAGTGTAGAAAATGATTCTAAGCAGAAGAATGACACAGTTTGATTTGGATTTCGAAAGAAATTGTTATCAGTATGAAACTGAAAACTGGATGAAGTAGGGAGACAAGTTTGAAGGTTGCTGCAATGGCCTTGGCAAGAAATGATTAGGAGCTAAAAAGAGGATAGCAGTGGTAGGTAGAGGAAAAGGGGTTAGATTTAAACAGTTGTATAGAGAAGTAGAATTAAAAAGACCTAATAATCACTGTTGTGTGATGGGAAGTGAGGAATCTGGGTTAGTTCTTTATGTCACTTTGGCAGTTGAGTAAATAATGTTGACTTTATAGATGAACAGTGGGTTTGCAGGGAAAGACCTTGAATTTAGCTTTAGAACTGTTAAGTTAACTCACCTCAGATCCAGTAGTCTAATAGTAAGCAATGGGAAAGTCAGATATAGAACTTAGGAGCAAGTTCTGGGTGGAGAAATAGAGTTGGGAGTCACAGGTACTGACAGGCGAAACCATGGGAGTCCAGGAGGAAGTGGAATTAGCTAGAAAGACTATGAGGAAGCAAAGAGATATAAGAGGAACCTGGGTATGTCCTTATAACTTCTTATACCTTATAGTGGTGTACAGTGACAATAACAATGCAGGCTTAAATATTTCAAAATAATACAGGTTTTAAAATTTTATTTTCTTTGACAGATTTCAAATACATCTGAAATAATTTTAAATAAAATTATGATAAAGATTCTGCCAAAATTTTGAAATCTTTCTACAATCTAAGAATATTGTGGATCTCTGCCTAATCATTAGTAGAATTTTTATTTAAATATATCCAAATTTTTATTTGGATATATTCATTTTTTCATTCTTGTCTTATTTTATTTTGTCTTTCATTAAAATGACTATGTTGGCTTTGAATCTGACCAGTGCAAGTTTATTATATTACTCAATAAAAAATTATACTTAATAAAAATCATACTTCTTTAAATGTAAGAACTTATACCCTCCTTATGTTCTTTGTTTACTTAAGGAAATGCAACTGCACCACAAGTACAAAGACCGTCTTTTATGGACTACTTTGATAAACAGGATTTCAAAAATAAGAGTCATGAAAACTGTAATCAGAACATGCATGAACCCTTCCCTATGTCCAAAAATGTTTTTCCTGATAACTGGAAAGTTCCTCAAGATGGAGACTTTGACTTTGTAAGTACATTTTAATTCTCTTATTTATGTTTTGTCCCTCTTTATTTTATTGTCACATTGAGAAGCTTAGTTGTATGTGTGTGTATAAAATTATAGACTGAATGTGAGTATAGGAATGGTGAAATTTAGTTCCCTTATAGAAATGTACTTGCAGAGAAATGTAAATAGTTGATTATAGTTAAATAAATCATAGCCCACATTTAAAGAAATATTTCAGACTCTTTAAAATTAAAATGACAACTATTTCAAAAGATGTTTTTAATACAAATATGAGATACTTCTGACAGTAAATTAATTTCTAAAACAAATGATGCAAAGACATTTATAACATAGACATGGAAAAATTTGCCTCAACTTTGAAGGTTAACTGAGGCAAGTATTAATTCCAGTTGGTTTGTCAGAAATAAAGTCCTATTCTGTATCTAGTTAGCATATAAACTTCAATATAAAACTATACCTTAACACCTCTTTCATTGCATTTTCCCTTTATTTCTTTTGCCTTGCTCCTTTTTATTTCTTTTTTAAAGAATGCATGTAATACAGATAAACAGTTTTAAAGCAGCTCTTTCCACATCTTGAGAGAGTAAATTCTCAAAATGAGTTCTTGAATGAAATAGAAATTTTTGTGGAGTAAATTTCCAGTTTAGCATATTTAAATAGTATGTTACTTTTCATATTATTCTGTAAGATTTTTCTACATAAAGTAACTACAGTTCTTTATAACTATATTTATTAATGAGTACATTTGCTTATAAGTAAATAAAATTATAGATATATAGATCTTTAAAATTTTTAAGTAATATTAAGTCATTTTGCTTAGTCAACATGTCTCTAAATGCTTTGGGATTACAAATATTCTTAATGTTAAGTACTTTTCTCCTAAATGTTGTGATCATTTGAGTTTTTAATAATCAATAATAAAGTTTCAAAATCTTTCCTCACTAAATTTAGTACTAATTGCTAGCAAATATTAGTAATAGCATAGGTTAACCAAAAAACATTAATTATAGTATCTACTTACTATTTTTCAATTTTGAAGTTATAAATTAAAAAGTAAAATCTGTATTTCTGTAGTTCTTGTAAGATTTCACTTTAAGCTATCTACTTTTTAAAAAATTCTAAATTATTTAGAATGCTGACATTCAAGCTTTAAATCATTCATGGACATGATGAATTATGTAGAATATTTAGCTTCAAAGTACTCTGTCTTGTCTCAGTTGGAATAAATCTTAATAGCCTCTGGGAAACAGTTTGAAATGAACTACGAAGTAATGAATCATTATTAAGAAATAGCAAATAAAATTTTTTACTTCTGTTTCAGTTAGTTTTTGCGACCACCCCCAAAACTTAATGGCTTAAAATAATTTTATTTGCTCATACTTTTGTGGATAAGCAATTTGACTAGATTCAGCTGAAGGTTCTCTTGCTGGTCTCACCTGAGGTGTCGCCAGTGGCTGCAGTCACCTGGCAACCTGAGTGGAGCTGAATGATCCAAAATTACCTCACTCATGTGTCTGGCAGTCGTGCTGACAGTTGGCTAGGCCATATGACTCTATCAAGCAAGCCTGGGGTTTTCATGTGGCAAAGGAGCCTGCTGTGAGGATAATAGTAGAAGCTGTAAGACTTCTTGAGACCTATGCCTAGAATCTGCACAGTGTCCATTTATAATAGCATCAAAAAGAATGAATACTTAGGAAGAATTGTAACCAGGGGAGTGAAAGACTTGTACACTAAAAACTGCAAAACGTTGCTGAAAGAAATTAAAGAAGACAGCAAAACATGGAAAGACATCTCATGCTCATGGATTGGAAGACTTAATATTGCTAAGATGTCAGTATTGTTTAAAACAATCTGTAGATTTAATGTAAGCTCTATAAAAATCCGAATGACTTTTGTTTGTAGAAATAGAAAAAATCTATCCTAAAATTCATAAAGAATTTTAGGGGACTTGAATAGTCAAAACAATCTGAAAAAAGAGAAAGTTGGAGGTATCATACTTCCTGATTTCAAAACTTACTGTAAAGCCATAGTAATCAAAACCAAAGCTACAGTAATCAAAACACACAGACATATAAACCAATGGAGAATAGAGAGTCTAGAAATAAACATATATAGTCAGATGGTTTTTGACGAGAGTACCAAGATCATTCAATGAAGAAAAAATAATCTTGTCAACAAATGATGCTGGGAAAACTGGATATCCATATGCAGAAGAATGAAGTTGAGTCTTTACCTCATACCCTATACAAAAATTAACTAAAAATGAATCAAAGATCTAAACATAACAAACTATAAAACTCCTTGAAAAAAACATAGGGGAAAAGCTTCATGACATTGCATTTGATGATGATTTCTTAGATGTGATACCAAAGCACAGGCAACAAAAGAAAAAAATAAATAAATTGAACTATTGCAAAATTACAACTTTTGTGCATCAAGGGACACTATCTAGAGAATGAAAAGGCAGCCCAGTCAATGGGAGACATTTGCAAATTATATATTCAATAAAGTGATAACATCCTGGATATATAAAGCACTCCTCCATCTCAAGAACAACAAAAAAATTAACAAATGAAAAGATGCTTAATATCACTAATAGGTAGAGAAATGCAAATCAAAACCATGAGGTACCACTTCACACCCATTAAGATGGCTATTGTACACACACACACACACACACACACACACACACACACACACACATACACATACTAGGTAGGGGGAGAAGTTAGTGAGGATGTGAAGAAGTTGGAACCCTTCCTTGTGCACTGTGGGTGGGAATGTAAAATGGTTTAGCTGTTGTAGAAAACAGTATGGCATTCCTCCAAAAAATTTAATGGAATCACCATGTGATCCTGTAATTCTGCTGGGTGTATGCCCAAAAGAAGAGAACGCAGGAACTCATATTTGTACATCCACGTTCATAGCAACATTATTCACAATAGCCAAACAGTGGAAGCAACCCAAATGGCCATAAAATGTGGTATATACATACAGTGGAATAGTATTCATCCTAAAAATGAAAGAAATCCTGACATGTGCTATAACGTGGACGAACCTTGAAGATATTATGCTAAATGAAATAGCCAGTCACAAAAGGACGTATACTGTGTGAGTCCACTTACATAAGATACCTAGAGTAGTCAGATTTGTAGAGATCGGAAGTAGAATGGTAGTTGCCAGGGGCTGGAATAAGAGGGGAGATGGGGAGTTACTGTTTAACAGGCATAGAATTTGTTTTGCAAGATGGAAAAAGTTCAGGATGGATAGTCATGATTGTTGCACAACAATATGAATATGCTAAATTCCATTGAACTGTACACCTAAATGATTAAAATGGTGGATTTCAACTTACATGTATTTTACCACAATAAAAAAGTAAATAAAAGGGAAAAAATATTTGCATAGTGTAACTTCTACCATATTTTGTTAGTCAAAATATGTCAGAAGGCCAGTCTGGAATCAAGATTTTGGAATCCTATCTGAAAATTCCAAAATTTGTTAGAAAACAAATTTAAGAAATGTTCTACTTTCTGCTTTAGTATCTGCTAAGCACTATGGAGATATATATATATATCTTAATTTTTTAAATTAAGAAGACAAGATATAAATTAAGTATTAAGTTGTAATCCAGAGCAGTACTTCAGATATCATATGGTTTTGCATAAGAGGCATACTCAGTAAAGGCTGGAGTAGTTTATGAAATTATACTGTTGTGGAGGGAGATTTTGTTTAAGCTTTGAAAGATGGACAGCAGGAGGGAATGCAGGCACTACAAAGAATGATGCATGTAATAAAAAGCTTCGATATAGGAAACTACAAGTTGTATTGGGTAACAATGAAGTAGAAACCTTCAGGTTCATTTGGAACAATATGGGAGATAAGGTGGAAATGATCAGATGGTAGAAGCCGTGAGTGAAAGATTGCAAAGTCTGAATTTGTATTTCATAGATTGTAGAAAACCATTGAAAGTTTTTAAGCTGGAGAATGACATGATGAAGTGTTTTAAGAATATTAATCTTAATGGCAGGATTTGATAGAAAGGAAAAGACGAGAGATGGGGAAACCAGTTATGTGAAATAGGCTTGAAATAATGTAGACTGTCCCTGACTTACTATGATTTGACTTAATGACTTTTCAACTTTAGATGGTGTGAAAGTGATATGCATTCAATAGAAACAGTACTTCAAATTTTGAATTTTGATCTTTTCCAGGGCTAGCGATAAGTGATATGAGATCTTCTCATGATGCTGGGCAGCAGCAGCGAGCCACAGCTCCCAGTTAGGCATGCCGTCACTAGAGTAAACAGCGAATACTCTCCAGTGTACTGTGTTGCCACATTTGCGTTCTGAGCATGTTTAAGGTAGGCTAGGCTCAGCTATAGTGTTTGGGAGGTTAGATGTATCAAATGTATTTTTGGCTTACAATATTTTCAACTTATGAAAAAAAAAGGAAAATGTCCTCACAATAGGAAAGAGGCTTCAACAAATGCTATAACTAGATCCTGTTTTTCCAGGATAATTTCTTTTCTGACTTATGCAGGGCATGTAGCCTTAAAAGGGAAATGAGGGGACGGACAGAGGGACTAGGGCAGTTCCTCCTTCCCCAACATTTACCAAACCTGTCAACTGGAACTGCTCAACCCCTCATCACTTTGAGGAAAGTGGAAAGTGTATTATCTACTGGGGATAGTGTAAGTGGGAATGAATAGATGAATAAAGGAAGGATTGCCAGATGAATAAAGAATTGCTAGGAGTAGTAGTGAGTGTGGTAAAAGACAAAAAGTATATAAGAGAAGCTAAAAGAGAGTAGGAAAAGCGGAAGCATAGGTAGGGCAGAGTGTAAAGGGTTCAGTAGAATACTTTGCTTACAGAATAAGAAAATGCAGTAAAAGCAAAGACAGATTTCTACTTAAGACACCAGCTGGTAATAATAAGAGAAATCTGGTCTTACTCATTTCATCATACATTAGATATAGAATGTTAAAAAATGTGACTCATCAAAGTAAACAGCGTGCTAAGGTTTATGTGTTTATCTTTCCTCTTTATGCTGTATCTCAAGGCTGCCTTCCAAAAGAACTGGATTTTATGTGATTCCTATGTCTGTTAAATAGAAATTGCTTAAAACAACCTAAAGTTATTTTGACCATATTTCCAGGACATAGAAGGCTTATCCTTCTACATTGAGGAAAAAAGGTTTCATGAAAGAAGAATGAAAGAGAACACTTCATTGTCTTTTGTAGTATTCAGAGCATATTCCCAAAGGATAAAACTTACTCAGTGAGGCACCTGCTAGACAGATGTCCAGAGTAGGAGGAAGCATTCTTTATCTTAAAGCCCGTCCACAACACAGTTTGTGTATTTTTTTTTTTAACATTTGTCCTTTGGATTTTCTGTGAACTGTTGTTTCGTATTATGTTCCTGGGTGTAATGAGATGACAGGAGAATTAATTTATGATTTCACCAATTTTAGGGTAGTATAAAGATAGGATAAAATATATTTGGGCTAATTGAACCAATTATTTTAACTCTACTAAGAAAATTCTGTTTAGGGTATGCCTATGAAGATTTAGAAAACAAATGTAAAAGGCAAAGCTGTTTATTATAGCACTAGTATAATGTTTCAGTTTTTGTTAGAATTATTTCCAAACAGCCTTAGCATCCAGATTGTTCAGTGTTAAATAGAGAGCGTGTTGATCATGTTTTGCAGAAGTTATAGTATCATACTTTAATAGAGATATACGTAAAGATTTTGGAATAAGAACAAAAACTTTAAAAGCCATCTGTTAACCCACTATACTGGTTCCAATTTTTTTTAAAAGCAGTTGGGTTGACAATAATTACTAGTATAAGAAGAATTAAGTCGATTAACAATTTTTTGTTTTTGACTCTAACTGAATTGTAAGTTAACATTTGATTACTATGATTCTTAAATATTCATTCAATTTCGGGAGTTTTTTGTTTGTTTGTTTGTTTTGAGCTAAGGGACACAAGAATTCTCCAGGGCAGCACTGGGAAAAAAGTCTCAATCATTGAGACAGAGGGGAAAAAAATCCCCTTCCCCAAGTGCGAATTTGCCTCAGACTTTTCTAAGTTTTTTGCATTCCTACCTCTGATTCTCGATTGGCAAGTCAGCATGGTTATAGGTAAACAGAAAACCAACCAAGCAACAACAAAAAGTCCTCGCTGCTACGAAACGCAGAAAGCAGTAAACCCAGAGAAGGTACCCGCCCTGCTGCTGGAGCCACCATGGGCATTTTAGGAATAAGTCCCTTGTTCTGAAGAAATGTTTCTTTCTCAGGATCTTTTCACCCTCCTAGAGCAGCCAACAGTTATGAAGGGTAATAAAGTGGAGACATGGTGGAGTACAAGAGCTCACAAAAACACTTGCAGCCACACCAGCCCTGTGGAAAGCCTTCAGCAACACAGGCCCCGTACAACCATGAGAGAAAAACTTGAGCCAGCAGCATCTACCAGTTTTTACCTGTGTAGCCGTATACTATCATCTGCTTTATTTACTTAAATACAGATAATGTTTTTGCTTTGCAAAGAAACATTGGCTGGAAGTTTCCGTTGTAGTGTACTCCTTAGTTAAAGCACTTCTTGTTCTCTTCAGTCCTTCATTGTGTGGACTGAGGAAACCACTTCAGTTGAGTCAAGTATTTAAGCATATTGTCATCGATTAGCTTTGCATTAATTAAATGATTATCATTAAGTATTTCCAGATGTTTGCAAGAGTGTTAACAAAGTATATATGCTAACAAAAGATAACTGTAGATATTTCAGATTTATTTCTTCTAAGGTAAAAGAAGAAATAAACACAAAATCTCAAATGTTTTAGTGGATAGCCCTGGATAAGAGTTTATGATTACAGGTGTACATGTGGCATGAACTTGAGTGTATGTGACACATTGTACTTTCACTACTCACTCTTTCCTTGTAGAGCCAACAGGAAATTAAAATTAATGAGAAGCCTGCACTTTGAAATACTTGTAGAATTTTGACTGCTTCAGTCCTTTGCCAGCTCACGAAATCTGCACTGGCAATCGTATCCAACAGATGGTGTGGCGTGTGCACGGTCGTATCATGTGATTGTCTAGGTCCGTGTAGAATTTTTATAAGATTTTGACCATCAATCTACTGAGGCATTTAAGACAGTCATAACCTTTGTTTTGAAAGGAGGGTGGCCTCCTTCAAATATAAGTGTTTATATACAGGTTGGAAAAAAGTTAAGAGTTAGTCACTGGGCAACTAAACTGAATTTAATTGATACGATAGTAAAGACAACAAAACCTTTAGTGTCTCTGAACTGCGACACTGTTTTTTTTCCCCTCGGTATAATTTAGTCCATTTGGCCACCTGTGGTAGAATAAGCATTTTGCTTTCTTATTCCTAAATATGCTGTTTAAGGCTTCTATAATTTCCGAAATTTTTACTTGGTGGTTGTGTTTAGTCAATGTCTACTGAAACATTAAGATAATTCTGCTTATTTAGGTAATTAATACCTTAAGTTATAATGCACTATATCATCATTTCCTTTACAAATTAAAGTGAACAGGCCTGTACTTATTGGATTAATTAAGATAGAAAGCACAGGTGCAGTATGTGGTTTCTTGTCATCGTGTTGGAATTTATTGAGATATTTAAAGCACATGGCAAAAAGAAAAATGGCTTACCATAGAAAGTTCTAAAAAGCATAAGCTTTTCTCATAGTAATTTGTTCGTTTTTAAAATGCTGTTTAATTAGAAGATTGTGTTGAAAAATTGTCTGCTTTAAAACAAAGATACTGTATTCCAAGCATATGTTATGGCTAATGTTGATATCTGAGGAGGTTATTTTGACTCTGTGGGCTTTCTGTTCATAACTTTATTTTGAGTGTTTAGTCAGTAAGCAATGGGGACTGCTGGGTGATTACATCAAAAAAATGTTAAGAACCAGTAGTGAAATTTAGGATCAAAGATTGGACAATATAATTTATTACCTTTTAATTTGAGACTGATGCCTCAAGGTGTTTACTTCTTAAATAAACCATTAGATTTCAAGTAAGTTGTTAGAATTGATTGAGGTTACTAGGAATGAATATATCAAGTTGTATTGATAATAGTTCTTTTTTACTTTGTCGTAAATGAATTTCTTTACATCTGAAATTATTTTTGTATTTTCACACTTAATTAGGGTTTTCAGAATATCCATAAGTAGTCTAGTGTCAGAACCCTTTCCATAACTAACTTCTATCATACTTCCTGACATATATCTTTCACAGTTACAAATACATAGTTCTCTTGGGACTGTTAGATTTGTTGGCCTGGTTAAACTAATACTGACACCTTTCTCTCATGTCCTGACATTAGGTTGGCAACCTTTTCCCATAGTACCTCTCACTCATTAAAATAAAAATTTCATTAGGTTGGGTTCTTTGGATTGGAAGACTTTCCAGTAAATAACAGCTTTTTTTTTTTTTTTTAAATCCAAAACCTAGTTGTCTTGATTCAAAACCAAACTAGTGTTGTTTTGTAATTTTGTTTGTCAATAGCAGTAATATCTTCCCAGAAATATAGACACATCTTAAGGAGACAAGTGAAAGAGAGTATCAAGCTATCGTATACTAGCAAATAAAAGAATTTTGGAAAACATATCTTAATTTTATTTATTTTGAAGATATATGTTCATAATTCTTAGCAAATGAACTATTTTCTTTATGAATTGAGTAATGTGATATGTACTATACTATTATAATTAAAGCTGTTGTTAATTACTAAGGTTTCTTACAAAAGACTCAGTAACCTGGATTAGAGTATCAAATTGTAACCTGCAGTCCTTCAGTTTAGTTTTTAATTGTGTAGCTTAATATGAGACTACAAACAAAGCTACATAATAGCCAAGGATGCAAGTATATAAATATGTAAAAAGCTAATAACCAACCATACTTTTTTTACTAACTAATCATATTAAATGAGTAGACAGTTGTGCATTATCATTGCTAATGAAGATCTAAAACAGATAGTCGTTTTAGTGATTATATTCTTTGATGAAAAGAAATTTGCTGTCTTTAACTTATTAGAACTTCAATGATGGTATAAAATTCCTGAAATGGCCTTACTTTTGATTTTCAACATTTTATCATTCTTGCCTTGATTATGAACATTAACTTTCCTTTAGCATATCACGTAAGGCACAATAGAAACAAGATACAGATAAGTCTCCCCTTGATTTGCAGAAATAAGCAAGTTATGACTAATGTCTGCAAACAAATTATTTTTTCATTTTCTTTTGTTATAGAATTATAGTCTTCTAGGAAAACATTCATTAAATAACTGAGTTAAGGAAATTATTGTTATTATGCAGCCCTTAGCAGTCTAGTAGTTGTCATTTAACAGCAGCTTTTTAGATATGCTAGAAATTCACCTTTTTTGTTGTCTTTTAAAGGCATTTTCCAGAACTTAGTCAACCTGTGAGTTTCTTTTTGTGTTTTGCATTAATTGCTCTTCTCCTACCTGTAAGAATTTCCTTTTTGTTTATAGTCATTTATACTTTTTTTTCTCTCCACTCCACATTAAAACTATCAAGCTTTCATTCATTTGGGTACTATGCCACATTTTGCTGTGACTTGTGATAGGAAGCTGCATGAAGTTTAAAACTTCAGCATCTGAAATTGTTTTTCCACCTAACCAGTTCTTTAGGTTCAAGGTGATATGTGTACAGTTTTGTCTGCAGGTATAATTTTACTATTCAGATTTTTTTCTTTTTTCTTTTTTTGCTTCTGATTAATAAAGTATTAGTAAATAGAATAGCTTATACATATTGAGAGCTTACTGTGTGCTGAGTACATTTCAAAGCACTCTCTTGACAACAGTCCTTTGATGATCATATTGTTATCCCCCACCCCCTTTTTTTTTTTTTACAAGTAAGTTTGAGGATAAAAGTCACATAGCCTCTTGGTGGCAGAGCCAAAATATGAACCTAGGAAATTTGATTTCGCAACTTAACAGTTAGCTTGAGTCATAAGATAAAGCCATTAATGAAGAAAAAGAGGACATAGGTAGATTATAACACATAACCAAACCTGTGTAGAAGCAAAGCTAAAGATCATTAGAATAAAGTAGGAGTTCAGAGATTGTGTGGGCAGAGGTTCGGGGTCCAAAATGAAATGGCTTAGCCAGTGACGCAGAAAGCTTTTCTGCACACTTCACCTGGGCCAGAAAACACGTCCGAAAAGAGATAGTATGTTCACAGAGTAATATTGGTTAGGATGGAGGAATGACCTAGGT
Source organism: Pteropus vampyrus (assembly GCF_000151845.1). Taxonomy (NCBI): domain Eukaryota; kingdom Metazoa; phylum Chordata; class Mammalia; order Chiroptera; family Pteropodidae; genus Pteropus; species Pteropus vampyrus. The sequence continues at coordinate 3,178,321 of NW_011888996.1, read as the reverse complement.
TGGAAAGGCCTTTACTACCAAGTGGAGGCTTCTGGCATGTATTTAGCCTTAATCCAGTGGGCGGTGAATAGCTAGTGCAGAATTTTTATCAGAAAAGTAACTCTTACCAAGTTGAGTTTTTAGTGTCAGGGTAAAGCATAGACAGGAATTGGATAGATGGGAGACTAGGAGGACTGCATTGAAGACTGTTGAAATTGTTGAAGTAGATAAGGCAGAGATATTAGAGAAGAGAGGCTACATTTAAGAAATCATTTAGTTTAGATTAGATCATTTATAATCATCTGCATATGATAACCGGTTGTGTATAGGAGCTTAAGGTAAAGAAGTTGTTTTCTGATTTAGAGAATTAGATTGATGATGTTGCCATTGAATGACATACAGAATAGGAAAGGAGGGAAGGACAAGTTTTGGAGTTTGGGTGTGGAGAGTGAGCTGATGAATTCTGTTGTGGATGTATTAAGTTTATAATGTCAATAGGACATGTAAATCTACTAGGTAGTTGAAAATACAAGATGAAGCTATGGATTTGGTGATATTTGGCTTAAAAAGAGTACATGAGATCACTCAGAAAGAGCCTTGAAATAAGCAGAGAGGGTTATCCAAAATGGATTTCTAGGGAATCCCAAATTTAAGGTGGGTAATAAAGGAGCAGTGAGCAGAGGAGACTGGCTTTATCTAGCTATGGATTTAAGTTCAACCAAGCTTAAGCAGACAAGTAACAGCTGACCCTTGAGAATGTGCCGTTGGTAACATTTTGCTGCTTTTGTGGGGGTGTGGGGAGCCTTCAAAGAATAGTTTCAGCTATGAGTTTTTTGTTATCAGCTCTATGAGGATGCATCCTGGTATCAGGGAGTATACGTAAGTGTGTAAGCAGTTTTTAAACAGTTACAACTCATTAGGGATAAACCTGAAGTAGCTTTTTCTCAAAATCTACCTGGCACCATGTACTCTCTAACTTCTCTTTTCTGTCTCTTAACTATGCCTTTGGATAAATGCTACAACTTTCTGGTCACTTATGTTTAGTAAATCTGACTAGTTTAAAATTATAATCTCAAATTTGATTTAAATCTCACCTGATTATTCGCTACCCTTCCTCTCAGGGCAGGCTACCTAAGTGGTTGAAGACAGTTGGCGTGCTTTCTCCTCTCCAGAGTCTAGCTCTTGAAGGAATGGGGCTGGGTAGGTTAGAGAAGGGACAAAAGAGACAGGGATCATCATCTGAACCTGGTCAGATGACGTGTCCTACTCTGGCATAATCTGATTTTAACTGCTGTAGAATGTCTCAACTGACGTGATTTATGTGTGATTTTCTTGGAATGTTAGACTTACCCTGGCTCCCTTTCTCACTTCAAAAATGATCACCTTATCTTCTTCTTTCTATTCTACCAGTTTCAGCCCTTCTCTAGGTGGGGTATGGGTGCACTTGACCAGCAGCCTTTGCTTCTTTCTCTAATCTCTGTGTTCCCTCACATGGGGCCATGGGAATCAATGATGTTCTATTTCTAGGGTCTCAGGGGATGAATGGGTAGGTGGGGGGAGTGTGAGAGATACTCCCTATTCTTTCCTTCCCAGGTATATTATTTCTGTGGCCCTATTAGGTTAGCTGGTGCAGATCGCTCCAGCAAGCCTCCCATCTTCAGAAAAATGTTTTCCCCCAACTCCAACACACTTCCAGGGACAGATGTCAAGTCACGTAAGAACATATTTGTCAGACTGAATTCTATTCCAGTGGCAGCACAAAGGCAGATCCCTGTTTAGTATCAGTCATCTGGGAGTGAGATGCTGGTCTCCCTTTCTTTCAAGGACCCACAGTGTCTGTGATGGAATATCTTGGTGCTTCCCAACTTGGCTTGAGTGAGGAAGCTCACTTAACAAACACTATAGCTCACTGCTCGAGATTCACGCTTTCCCTGATTCATCTTCTTATGAGGCTAGAATGATGTTTTGGGAGTTGTGAGGCTCCTTCTGCAGCCTCTTAGTAAAATGAGGGGCAGCAGTTTGGCTCCATTTGGTTGGTGGCTCTCTTTAAGGTAGGGGGTGCTCGTGCCTCATTTTCGTCTTTGCTGTGAATCTTTCTCTTCAATTCAGGGGCAACCAAAAACTCTTCACTCAGTAGTCTTTTTTAAGAATAAATACTTCTGACTTGATAATACATTTTAGAGCATTTCGTGTTTTTAGCTGCAGAAATAATTTAGTTCCTTCATCGTTTATCCAGTGAACATTTTTATGTCCTTGCTACATGCTATGCACTTGTAATTTTATCAAGTTGCTGCCCTGGAGAAGCCCCAGACAACTGATAGGAATGAACATAAGAACGTTTAATTATTTCACTTATAGATAAATTGACCAAACCCACTGATCTGAAAAATCTGATTATAGTAGAATCAGTAGGCTCAAAAATAACATGAAAGTGAAAATGCAAAATTTTGATTGAAGTTTTTTTTGACTAAATAGCAATGTTTGACCAACATTTAGAATTTATACTATCTCAGATTACAGAATTTCTGGTGGCATCAGGTACACAAAACCATAAATCAAGTGAACCAAACTGATAATTCTTACAAATCATTTACTTGAAGATTTAGTTTTAAGTTTCTCCGAGAGGAATTTAAATGAGATAATAAGGTCAAGTCTACTTTAATCAAGTTTTTGCTATGAAACTTTTAGCTTCATACTAATAAAATGTTAAGTGGGTACTGCCCACATGTGGACCATATTTATGTATTTATCTCTGGTTTGTACAATCCAGAATTCTGTGAGACTTCAAAAGTTATACTCATTTTGTATCTCTAAGGTAATTATTTTATAATTTGTTGGTTACCCATGTAAAAGTTAAGCCTGAAGGTTTAAGTGTGAAAATAAACAGAATCCATGTAAAGGAGCCTAGAAAAATTCAAGCTAACACCATCATCTCCATTTATAGTCATTATTCTGAAAGGTAAAAAAAAAAATCACATCCATTTTAAAAGCTAAAGGCTATTTTAAAATATGAGACATATGGGATTTTTCATTCCAGTTTCTGTTTCATAATTAAGACATTTAAAACAGTATCATATATGTTAGCTTAGCTGTAAAAAATTAATGTATAATCTCTGAATTAAATGAATATTCCTCTAAAGTCAACCTTTATTTTATAATTTAGAGAAAACCTTTTTTATATTGATATTTAAAATAAGTATCAGATAATAAAAGCAGCTTCTAATGGCAGGGCAAGTACTTTTAAAACACTTGAACTTTTCTATTTAGGTTCTGTGTTCTGTGTTCAGATTGATAATAGATTGCAGGATTGGGTGGATTGTATTAATTGTATTAATGTACAATATTTCTCTGAATTAAAATAATAGAAAGTTATTATTTCCCTGACCTAAATATTTCCCTGAATTAAAATAATAGAAAGCTATTATAAAATAATAGAAAGCTATAAATTTTTTAAAGAAATGATAATGATATAAGAGAAGGCATTCAAGAAATGTACGAGTTCACACTTTTACTCAATTTTATATTAATGTACTTAATATATTTAGCTTTTTGTGTTTAGTGTAGCATCAATTAGCTTTCCTTTAGAATAGAAAGAAATTTTATTTAATTTTTTTACATCTCTACTAAACAAAAATAATTACGAAATGTTATATTTATTTTGTATTTTTTAAATTAAGTACCTTACATCATTATATTTTAAAAGTTGTGAGACATGTAAATATTAATTTATTAGATATTGTATTTGAGTAGATTCAAATAACACGTGAATAAGCAGTTATCTTACTAAAGTTTATTCATTTTTTTAACATTATTTATTTAATTAGTATTTCCAGAACATAAGAAAATATTAATAAGGTTAACATTGAGGTTAGAACATGGTTTAGTCACACTTTTGAGAATTACTTGGGATTACTTGATTTAAATGTAAATTAAAATATACTGGTCTAATTTTAATTATTTTTTCTAGAATAACATACCGACAATTAAACTTTCTTTTTAGTTTTTTTATGTTCATTTTTTCAGCGTATTTTAAGTACCCTGTGTGCCTTTTCACCTTCCTTTAGAAATTAACTCATTCAAGGGAACCACTTGAAAAACATCCCTGTATTATGATCTGCTCTTCTCACCTTACTCAGAATAAGGGTATCCTATATTATCTGTTGCGTAGCTGTTATACTTTAGGGTCTAACACAGTCAGCTGATTTGCCACCTTGTCAAATCAGATGCTTGAAATTTAAAGCAAACAGCATTTCCCCTACCCTCAACTGCCAACGACTTTGTTAAACTTAACAAAGAATTAATTGTTTGTAAAAAGAATTATAAATTTGATATATTTACTTTCAGTCTGCTTGGTGTTTTCTTGTTTGTCCAAATATGAATTCTGGCTGAAAAAACTGGATTTAATGATCTTTTATAAATTATTGGAGGAAGTGGGGAAGTAAATGGGGTAAAAGGGGTCGAATATGTGGTGACATTAAATAATTAAAAATAAATTAATTAATTTAAAATTTAAAAAATAAATTGTTAACAGCTAAAAGGGTACTAGTTCATAATATTGAGAGCATCTATGAATAATCTTTGAATTAGTAAGGATTTATTTACAGTTAGAACCAAATCCCCAGATGTAATACAGGGGCTGAAAAAAGAAGGAAAGTCTGCAGGTGGGAGTAGTGACCATGGGCTGTTTGGCCTGGTAAAAAAAATTATTTGCAAAAATGATTAGGAAATTGGAAGGAGAAAAATAGCATATATAACTGTCTTCTGACATAGGGAAAAATAGGATTTGCATATTTGTAGTGTGCCTCTGGATTAATAATACTTAAATAATACTTAATAGCAGCATAAGAGAATATCCCTAGTAATCCTTTCTCTATTATAGAAATTCATTATTGACAGTTTCTGATCTAATATTTTATATTTGTTTATAACCTGGACCACAAATATTAACAGAATTCATTTTAATGCCTAGTGCTTTTCTTTTTTTAAACCTTTCTTTTGAATTTATTCTTGGTTGCCAAATTAAAATACCTTGATATTGAACCCTATAAAATTTTAAAGTAGAGAACTTGTTTTCATTAAATAAGAAGTGATTTGAATAAATGTCAGTGAACAATAGATATATTTCAAATAAAATCTTAGCAACTGTTAGAAAAATTTTAATTTCCAAATACATTTTTATTATTGAGTAACTTCTGTAAGTAACTTCTATTGAGTAGAAAATAGAATTTTTGATAGGATATGGAATACTGAGTAATTTTATATGTAGATGAATTATTTAATATTGATGAACTTTAGATTTACTTACAGTCTTGTTAAAAGACTATTTGCAGTCGCAGTACTTCTCATTCTGTTTGTTTTATTCTCTAGTATGCACTTTAATTTATGGTCAGCTTAAAATTTGAAAGTGTATCTATGATAAACTCAAAGCTTAGGTTTATGAGATCATTTATTTTATGCCCTTGTTGCTGAAAGAGCTGTTTAATTATTATGTAAGATTCTTTCAAATCAAAACTTTAAGTATGTCAGAGTAATTCTCCATAATAATTCTGTTAAGACGTTTTTATTAAATTTATCAACCTATTAATAAAATCTGCATGGTAGTTATCTAAGTGAACACAAGGTTCACAGGATAGCTTAGGTAAAACAGCCTAAATATTTTAAATGCTATGACTCTAGATTTTTAAATGAATATACACTTTACACACACACATGTACACACACCTACTTATATTTGAAATTGTGACATAAATTACATGTGTTACTTTTAAAAGGCTTAAAAGTAAAATAAAATTTTTGTTGCTGTGTCAGCCTTAGGAGTGCTTAGGGAAAACTTAGAGAATGCCCAAGAAATTGATATTGAATCCTATGTAAACATATTTAGTCCAAGAGAAGAAAAGGAAAGGTATTTTTGTTCCTATTATTTCTTTCTCCAAGTTCTTTTTCATCAGGTTAGATCATTAAGCAAACTTCTTAAATTAAAAAAAGTCTAAGATAGCTTATTAGGAAGAGACTTGATTCAGCACATTTGGGATGGGTTTTGGAAAGCTTTTAATTTTTTTAGATCAGTTTACCTGAGCTTTTGTTTACTCATTTTATAAAGCATGTAAGAAAACATCATTAGTTTTTAATTTGAACTTTCCTAATTCTTTTGCATTTTAAAAGAGATCAAGACCATGTGGTTAGAACATTTATTAGAAAGCTTTTTAGAATATGTGTACCGTTAATTTTATTTTTTTTGGTGATATTGGTTCACGAAATCCAGTAAGTTTCAGGTATACAATAATTCAACAGTAAGGCATGCATATATGCATTGTATGTTCACCACCCATAGGTAGATTTCTTTCTTTCACCACATATTTGACCCCTTTCACCCCACCTACTTCCCTCTCACCCCCTGCGCCCTTGCCTCTGGTCTGTTGTCCATGTCCATGAGTCTCTGTTTGTCTTGTTTGTTTGTTGCTTTTAGGTTTGTACCCCCCCGCCCCATATAAGTGATATCATGTGGTTTTCAACTTTTTCTGTCTGGCTTATTTCAAGCCATATTTCGCTTAGCATGATTATCTTATCATTCATGTTGTCACAAATGACAGTATTTCATCTCTTCTTATGGCTGAGTAATATTCCATTGTATATATGTACCACAGCTTCTGTAGCCAGTCACCTATCGTAGGACATTTTGGTTGCTTCCATGTCCTGGCCACTGTGAATAATGCTGCTATGAACATCGGTGTGCAAATACCTTTTCAGATATGAGTTTTCAAGTCTTTGGGATAAATACCCAGTAGAGGGATTGCTGGATCATATGGTACATTAATTCTTAGTTTTTTGAGGAACCTCCATATTGTTTCCATAGTGGCTGTATCATTTTGTAGTCCCACCAGCAGTGTATGAGGATTCCTTTTTCTCCACATCCTCTGCAACATTTCTTATTACTGGTCTTATTGATTATAGCTATTCTAACAGGTGTTAGATGGTATCTCATTGTGGTTTTGATTTGCATTTCCCTAATAGCTAGTGATGTTGAGCATGTTTTCAAATATTCGTTGGCCATTTGTATGTCCTACAAATGGGAGAAGTGTCTGTTCAGATCCTCTGCCCATTTTTTGATTGGATCATTTGTTTTTTGTTGTTACTGAGTCATATGAGTTCTTTGTATGTTTTAGATATTAGGCCCTTATCTGAGGCATTGCTTGCAAATATACTTTCCCATTCAGATGGTTGTCTCTTTACCTTGTCGATGGTTTCTTTTGCTGTGCAGAAGCTTTTTAGTATGATGTTTACTTCCCTTGCCTTTGAGGTCAAATTCATTAAATCCTCTTTAAGTCCAAGCTCCTTGAATTTAGTTCCTCTGTTTTCTTTTATGCATTTTATTGTTTCAGTCTTATTTCAGGTCCTTAATTCATTTTGAGTTAATTTTGGTGTGTGGTGATAGACAACAGTCTAGTTTCATTTTTTTGCAGGTGGCTTTCCAGTTTTCCCAGCCCCATTTATTGAAGAGGCTTTCCTTTCTCCACTGTATGTTTTTGGCTCTTAGGTCAAAAATTATTTGCCCATAGAAACATGGGTTTACTTCTGGACTCTCGATTCTGTTCCACTGGTCCATGTGTCTGTTTTGCTGCCAATACCATGAGCTTTTGATTACTGTCACTTTGTAGTATAATTTGAAGTCGGGCAGAGTCATGCCTCCAGCCTCGTTCTTTTTTCTCTGGATGGCTTTGGCAATTTGGAGTCTTTTGTGCTTCCATAAAATCTGATGATTTCTTGTTCTATTTCTTTAAAAAATGCCGAGAGGATTTATTGGAGATTGCATTAAATCTTTATAATGCTTTAAGTAATAGGGTCATTTTAACTATATTGATTCTTCCAATCTAAGAACATGGAATATCTTTCAATTCCTTTGCATCTTCTTCAATTTCTTTTATTAGGGTATTATAGTTTTCATTATATATGTCCTTCACATGTTTCATTAGATTTATTCCTAGGTATTTTATTCTTTTTGTTGTAATTGCAAAAGGAATTATTTTTTCCACTTCTTTTTCTGACAATTCGTTATTAGTATAGGAATGCTATGGATTTTTGAGCATTGATTTTGTATCCAGAAACTTTACTGTACTTGCTTATTGTTTCTAATAGTGTTCTTGTGGCATCTTTAGGGTTTTCTATATAGAGAATCATGTCATCCACAAATAGTGACAGTTTGACTTCTTCATTTCCTATTGGGTTGCCTTTTATATCTTTCTCTTGCCTGATTCTAGTCGCTAGGACCTCCAATGGTATGTTGAATAACAGTGGCAGTACTGAATTTTGTTTCTGATCTTAGAGGGAAAGTTTTTTGTTTTTCACCATTAAGAACAGTGTTGGCTGAGGGTTTGTCATAGGTGGTCTTTATTATGTTAAGGGCCTTTCCTTCTATACCAATTTTGTTAAGTGTTTTGATCATCAATGGATGCTGTATCTTGTTGAAAGTTTTTTCTGCATCTGTTGATATCGATATGTTGAAAGCTTTTTCTGCATCTGTTTAATTCTCATTTTTAATTTGTTTATGTGGTGTATCACATTAATCAATTTGCATATGTCGAACCATCCCTGTGCCTCTGGAATGAAGCTCACTTGATCTTGGTGTATAATCTTTTTAATATGATGTTGTATTTGGTTCACTAGTATCTTTTTTAGGATTTTTGCATCTGTGTTCATGAGAGATATTCGTCTGTACTTTTCTTTTTTTGTATTATCTTTACCAGGTTTTGGTATCGGAGTAATATTGGCCTCATAAAATGAATTGGGAACTATTGTCTTCTCTTCGAGTTTTTGGAAGAGTTTGAAGAGAATAGGAATTAAGTCTTCTTTGAATGCTTGGTAGAATTCACTGGTGAAGCCATGTGGTCCTAGACTTTTACTTTTTGGTAGGTTTTTGATGATTGTTTCAGTTTCCATACTGCTGATCGGTCTATTTAGATTTTCCAGTTCTTCTTGATTCCATTTAGGAAGGTTGTATCTTTCTAAGTACTGGTCCATTTCTTCTAGGTTATTAAATTTGGTGTTATATACTTTTTCATAGTATTCTTGTATGATCCTTTTTATTTCTGCGGTGTCTGTCATAATTTCCCCTCTTTCATCCCTGATTTTGTTTATATGTGTCCTTTCTCTTTTTTTATTTAGTGAGTCTAGCCAGGGGTTTGTCAATTTTATTACCCTTCTCAAAGAACCAGCTCTTTGTCGAATTTATTTTTCCTATTTTTTTTGTTCTCAATTTCATTTCATTCTGCTCTAATTTTGATTATTTCTTTCCTTCTGCTGTTTTTAGGCTTCAGTTATTCTTCCTTTTCTAGTTTTTTAAAATGAAGTGTTAGGTTGTTTATTTGGGCTTGTTCTTGGTTTTTGAAATAGGCTTATAATGATGTCAACTTTCCTCTTATTACTGCTTTTGCCGTGTCGCTAAAGTTTTGATATATTGTACTATCACTATCATTCGTTTGTATGTATCTCTTGATCTCTCTTTTTATTTCTTCCCTGACCCAGTTATTCTTCAGTAGCATGTTGTTTAATCTCCATGTATTTGTGGTTCTTCCTGCTTTCTTTTTACAGTTGATCTCCAGCTTCAAAGCATTGCGATCAGAGAATATGGTTGGTATGATTTCAATCCTCTTATATTTGTTGAGGCTATCTCTGTGTCCCAGTATGTGGTCAATCCTTGAGACTGTTCTATGTGCACTAGAGAAGAATATATAAGCAGCTGTTTTGGGATGGAAGGCTCTAAATGTCAATTATGTAGTTGGACTAATGTGTCACTTAAGGATGTTATTTCCTTATTTGCTGTTTGGATCAACTGTCCATATCTGACAGTGGGGATTTTAGGTCCTCTACTACGATAGTATTTTTCTCTGTTTCTCCCTTTAGTTCTGTCAGTAATTGCTTTATATATTTTGGGGCTCCCTAATTGGGAGCATAGATATTAATAAGTGTTATGACTTCTTGGTGTATGATTCCCTTTATCATTATGAAGTGTCCTTCAGTATCTTTCTTTACCATTTTTACTTTGAAGTCTGTTTCATCCGATATTAGTACCACTACTTCTGCTTTTCTCTGAATTCCATTTACTTGAAATATCATTTTCCACCCTTTCACTTTGAGTCAGTATTTGTCTTTAGAGCTGAGGTGTGTCTCCTGGAGGCAGCATATGGTTGGGTTTTGTTTTTTGATCCATTCTGTAACTCTGCCTTTTTATTGGTGAGTTCAGACCATTTACATTTACATTATTGAAATATGATCTCTTCTTATAGTCATTTTATCTTTTGCTTTCTGGTAGCTTGATGTTTCCATTGCTTCCTTGTCTTTGTGTGTTTTTTTTGTTTTTTTGTTTTTTTTGGTTGGGTTTTGTAGATTATTTTTCTGGTCCTTCTTGTTTTATGTTATATACTTCATTTCTGAATCTTTGGCATTTGGTACCATTACAAATATGTAGAGAATAGTTATATATGTATATATATATGTATATAAGTATATATGTATGTGTATATGTACATATATATAATTTTTGTGTATACCTTATCACCATTCCCCTTTGCAAATTTAGATCTTTGCATCTTCCTCTTTTCTGTTATTATTGTCTCAGTTTGTCCCTATGTATGCTGGACATTCATTACTATCTTGCAATAGCAAATCTCTTATTGTTTAACCTTACAATGCCCTGTTCTTAGTAAGGGTTGCACTCCTCTGCTTCTATCTGCCTGCTAGTCACCTTACTCATAGTTACATATTTTTTTGTCATTTATTTTAGGTGAGCTGACCCCTTTCAGTATTTCCTGTAATGCAGGCCTCATAATGGAGAATTCCCTCAATTTTTGTATGTCAGGAAAGGTCTTTATTTCTCCTTCATATCTAAATGAGAACTTAGCTGGATACATTATTCTTGGCTAGTAGTTCCTTTCATTTTAATAGTTTGAATATTTGGCTCCACTTTTTTCTGGCTTTAAGGTTTGTGCTGAGAAGTTCGACAATAATATAATGGGTTTTCTTTTATAGGTTACTGTTTCTTTTCTCTGGCTGCCCTGAGAATTCTTTCTTTGTCATTGATTTTTTGATAATTTTACTATAATGTGTCTTGGAGAAGGCCTTTTTGGGTTGAGATAATTGGGTGTTCTGTTGACTTATTGAATTACAAGCTCTAGTTCCTTCCTTAGATTTAGGAAATTCTCATCAACTATTTTTCTGAAAATGCTTTCTCATCCCTGCTCCTTTTCCTCCTTTTCAAGAATGCCCATTATTCTTAGGTTTACTTTCCGGATGGTCTCAGCTAGTTCTTTTATTTCTCTTTCATTATTTTTCACTCTTCATGTTTCTCTCTTCTTCCTTCTGATTTATTTCTAGATCTGTCTTCAATATCACTGATCCTTTCCTCCATTTGGTTAACTCTATTTCCCAGGCTTGCTATTTCATTCTTCCTCTGTTCTGGTGTGTTCTTGATCTCCAGAAGTTCTGTTTGGTTCTTTTTAAGGGTTTCTGTCTCTTTGCTAAAAAACTCAATCTGCTGATCTAATTGTTTTTTTGTTGTTGTTGTTTTTTACCTGTGGTAGCTCTTTTTCGCAGATCTCACACTCAGACGTGCTGGTGTGCAGGTTGGGTGTTTTTTGTTGAGCTTTAGATGTTTAGCTTATTGTTGTTTCAAGGGGAGAGATCTGGGGACGCCTGTCACTCTGCCATGTTTCTGACTTCACTCCTGTGTGCCAGTAATTTTGCCTACTCTAATTTCTGTCAACTGTGATAGTAATTCTTAGTCTTAAGTTGTGAAGAAATTTATTTTAAACTCACTTATGCGTATTTTTTCCTAAATTGTTTTGTTTTTAATTAATATAAAACATAATCAGCCACAACTATTTTATAAATTTTATAACAATTTTATTGAGCTATAATTCACATACCATACAATTCACTAGTTTAAAGTGTGCAGTTCATTGAGAGTTTTTTTTTAGTGTATATGCAGTCTATTTTAGAATGTTTTCATTAACCCCAAGAAACCTATACCCATTAGCAGTCACTCCTTATTTTCCATCAGCATCCCTCTTCTCCCAATCCTAGGCAAACACTAATGTACTTTCTTCCTCTGTGGATTTGCATATCTTGACATTTCATATTAATGGCATCACAGAATACAAGCCACAGCTGTTTTTTCACAATTCTGTTAGATAGGTGATTACAATAGAAGAATGACTAAAATACATCTTTGACTTAGTAATTTGAAAACTGTAATAGTAGATAATGTAAAGTATTTTAAAGTATTCTTAAATACTTAAATTTCTAAATTTTAAAATTTCTCAGATATTCTTAAAGTATTTTTTAAAGCAGCATAGATATAACTTGAAGTCTGAAATAAAATACTTATAAGTGGACTTTTCAGGATCTTACATACTAAGATAGTAAAATCTGTTTTTTGTATATTGGAAATCAATTGTCATACATACACAGTTATGCCCTAAGAGCCTAGTTTATTCTGCATGGGAGATTTGATTTTCACACTATTATTTTTCCTGGGTTGGGCTCTGGATAACGTCCTTACATAGTTCCTTTTAAACCTGATGTGCAACAATAGTTTACGGCCATACCACCCTGAGCAAGCCCGATCCCATCTGATCTCGGAAACTAAGCAGGGTCAGCCATAGTTAGTACTTGGATGGGAGACCACCTAGGAAGACCAGGTGCTGTAGGCATAAAAAAATAAAAAATAAGGGATTGTAAGCTGACAAGGTCCTTGCAGTCTGTGAGGTCAACCACCGATTGCCTCACCTAAAAAAAAAAAAAAACCCTGGCTTGCAACAGAACTGCTCTGATCTCTTTGTAGCCTGTTTAGAGTGACCACACAGCTTGGGTTTTCCTGGACAGTTCTGTTTTCACACTTCCCATTTCATTGTCAAACCACATATTATGATTTTTTAATTTAAAAAATTCGGTAACTGTATATGTTGTTGGGAAATTTGACTCCACTCATTTTGCCCTAATTAAACTTAATTCAGAGATAATAAACTCAGTGAGTTTTTAAAGCAAATAAATATTTATTCCCTCAGAGTATTCAGTGAATTTATTATGGATAACCTTATAATTATGTTTATTATTGTATGTGCTTTCCAAGCTTCCTATTCTTCAAAAAATACATAGTCCCTGAATATTAGGTGATTTTATAGACTTACCCATTTTGGGGGACATAATAGTAGTGGTATGTAGTAATGCAGGAAACCGTCTTTATTCTCAGCAGATACAGGCTGAAGTATTTAAATGTAAGGTGTCATGTTCTGCATATACTTTCCAGTGGTTCAGAAGAAAAATTTTGTGTGTGTGTGTGTAGAAAGAAAGCAAGCAGGCAGCAAGCAGATACAGTAAAATGTTAATACTTATTGAACCAAAGCAGAGGTATATGGATGTGTCCATTATACTGTTATTTTAAGTTTTCTATGGATATTTGAAATTCTTTATCATTAAAGGGAAAATACATACATTTCCATTCTGTAAATTGTGTTGCTTTTTGTCAAAGTATCTAACATTTAAAAAATTTGGCCCAAGATAACATACATAAATTATATTTATACAGTTGCTTGTATTTATATTTGTTTTTACCTTTACCTTTTATAAATCTTGTATTTGTATTTATATTCTTAAATCTTGCGCACCAAACATTATGTGTACAGTTTAAAGAATTATACATTTGCCCAATTACTGACCTCTTAGGTTAAGCAATGTAAATTACAGTTCATTAGAAGACCCCTGTGTATTCCCTCCCCTCTGCATAGAAATATCCTTGCTTTTGTGGTAATTATTTTTATTCTTTCTTTTGTAGTTTTACCAAGCAGATATATATTGTTAATACATTATTTGGTCTTTCTGGTTTCGAACTTTATATAGATGGAATTATATTCTGTATATATTTCTATGATTTGATTATTTCGCTCTACAGCATTTTTTTTCTGAGGATCATCCATGTTGATGCATAAAACTGTGGTTCATGCATTCTCATTGCTATACAGTTTCATTAAATGATTCTGCATTTTTATACATCCATTCTCTATTGACTACTATTTGAATCATTTCTAATTTTTAGCTATTACAAGCAAGCAATGCTGTTATGAACATTTTTGTATGTTTTTCAGGGAACAAGAGCAAAAATTCCTTTATTTTCCTAGAACTGCTTAAAAATTGCTGAATGGTAGGATATTTGCATCTTAAATTTACCTAGATTATGTATAGCTGTTTTCCAAGGGAGGTGTACCAGTTTACACTGAGTTCTCATGGCTTAGTACTCTCACTAAGTCCTGGTATTGACAGATTTTTTAATTTTCACCCATTCCAGTGGCTGTTAAATGGTATTTCATTGCAGTTTTAGTTCCTATTTCCCTGATCACTAGTGGGACTGAATATAGTTTCATGTGTTTCTCATAGTTTTTGGCCATTTTAATGTGAAATGCCTATTCAAGTCTTTTTGTTTTCTATTAGGGTTGTTTATTTTTTCTTGTTGATTTGTAGGAACTAATATACACACATTCCAGATAGTATATATTTTTTTTCAGTTATTTCTGCCACAGCTATCTTCTCCCATTTTGTGACTTATCTTTTCATTCTTTGTGGTGTTTTTTAATGATGGAAGTTCTTAATTTTAATATAATTCGTTATTATTCTCTGTTAAGATATATACTTTCTGGGTCATATTCAAGAGAATGTAAATATATCTTATTTGTTGAATTCTAAAATTTTATAGTTATACCTTCCACATTGTTATTTTTTAATTAATAGACCTTTTTTTTTTTTAGACAAGTTTTAGATTTATAGGACATTGAATTGGTATTCCTTCTCCCTCTCCTTCATCGCCCACCCCCCGCCTTCCCCTTATTATTAACATCTGGTGTTAGTGAGGTACATTTGTTACAATTGATGAGCCAATAGTAATACATTATTATTGATTAAAGTTCATAGCTTACATTAGGGTTTGCTTTTTGTGTCGTACAAGTCTATGGATTTTGACAAATGTATAATGTCATATACCCACCATTATAGTTTCATACAAAATAGTTTAACTGCCCTAAAAATATCCCCTGTACTCCATCTGTTTATTCCTTCCTCTCTTTCCTCAAGCTCCTGTTAAGCATTGACCTTTTTATTGTCTCTGTTGTTTTCCTTTTCCAAAATATTATATAATTGGAGTCATATATACTTATGTAGGCTTTTCAGATTGGCTTCTTTAACTTAGTAATATGCTTTTAAGCTTCCTCCATGTTTTTTTATGGGTTGATAGCTCTTTTTTTGTTGTTGCTGGATAATATTCCACTGTATGGATAGAATATTATTTATCCAGTTTGTTTATCCATTCACCTATCGAAGGACATTTTGGTTGCTTTCAGTTTTGGGTGGTTATGAATAAAGCTGCTATAAACATTCATGTGCACATTTTTGAATGATGTAAGTGGCATTTGCTATGGTTTTTGAGTCAGATAGTGGTCCAATTTGATAACTGGTTATCACAGCCCCATATATTAAAAAATCCATTTTTTATCCACTTCATGAAATCCCATCTCTGTCACAAATCAAGTGTCTGTACAGTAGTCCCTCCTTATCCATGGTTTTACTTTCCACAGTTTTAGTTAACTGCAGTCATTTGCAGTCCAAAAATTTTAAGTGGAAAATTCTAGAAATAAACAATTCATATTTTAAAATTGCATCCTGTTTTGAGCAGTGTGATGAAATCTCAAGCTGTCCCACTCCATTCTGCCCACAACACGAATCATCCCGTTGTTTAGTATACTAAAGCCCTTAAGCCATATTAAGCCATACCTCTCCCTTACTGCTATGCCTTTCCAAGCCTTAGCTCTAATGACTGCCCTCCTCATCTTTTGTGTACTTCTAGGCTTACTCTTTTGTCAATTCTCTTTTAGTTCTCCAGGTCTCACTTTACTGGACCCACATTTTATTTTACCCTCTCATTAGTCATGTAGCGGCTGTATTGTCAGAAGGTCAGTAGTAGCCTAACACTATGTCACAGTGCCCTTTGCTTGTCCATGTAAGTTTTATAATCAGTATGTCAAGTTGCACAAAAGATCTTGTGGAGATGTTTATTGGAATCTATAGATCATTTTGGGGAGAATTGACATATTTATGGATTTTGAATCTTTTTCTTCATACATATGGTATGATCACTTCATTTACTTAGAGGTGGGGTTTCTTTGCTTATTTTTTTAAATAAAAAGTTAAATTATTTTCCAAACTAGTTTTATTTTAATTGAATAAGTTTTTAAATATTAAATTATTGTTAAGAAAACATAGACAAACATAGCAGATGAAAGTGTGACTTAGTATTATTGTATTTGAAAACAATTTATAAAGCCTTTATCTTGATAATATAGTTGACCCTTGAATAGCCTGGGGGTTAGAGGCACCAACCTGTAATGCAGTCTGAAATCTAGGTGTAACTATAGTCTGCCCTCTCGATACACAAATTTCCAACTGCAGAGTTGACTCTTAAATGAGGGTTTGAACTGTGTGGGTCAGTTGAACTTCGATCAGTTGAAAAAAAAAAATTGCATGTAAGTGGACCCTCAAGTTCAAACCTGTGTTGTTTAAGGGTCAACTGTAGTTCCAAATAAAAGGATATGGAATTAGTGTATATATTTCTAAGCAGTGAGAAAACTTGCAAAACTTACTTGGCCATGTTTTTTGTTGTTTGTTTGGCAGTGCTGGTGCTGAACTTTTATAATTATTCATTCAACAATGTCACAATGACTTTTGTAGAACTTGACATGTTAATTGTAAATTTTAGGGATCAAGAATAGCCAGAAATGGCTAATATGTGTCAGGCACTGTTCCAGATACTATTGATATATCAATAATGCCCCAGATATTACATACTAATGGAGAAAACAGTCAATAACCATAATAAATTAGTAAATTATACAGTATGATAGAGGGTGATAAATGTTGCAGAGAGACACATGAGCCAGATAAGGAGATGAAGCCAGTGCTGGTTGTGCATGTGCAATTTTGAATAGAATGGTTAGGGAAGGCTTCACTGAGAAAGTGACATTTGTGTAAAGACTTGAAAGAGAGAAAGGACCAAGCAGAAGTGAGCCATGTGGTTATTTAGAAGAAGAACATTCCAAGTAGAGGGGCAAGGCATTGCAAAGACTCCAAAGTAGAAGCTTCCTCTGGTGTGTCGGGTGAACAGCAAAGTGACACATTTATTTAAGGAAGCTGAATGAATGAGGGCCAAGTTATAAGATGACGAATTCAAGGAGCAGGGGTGAGGAAGTAGGAGTGGCGGGTCAATGGCAGGTTCTTGAAGGTATTGTGAGGATTTTAGTATTTATTCTAAGAGAAATAGAGAGTCATCAGAGAAATAATTTGATCAATGACCAACTTTAAAAACTTTGGACACATTTGGGAATCAATCTAGTGGGGCAAGAGTAGAAACAAGGAGACCAGTTAGAAGACTTACAGTCATTCATGCAAATAGCACCAGAAGTAGTAGAAATTCGTCAAATTCCTGATAATTTTGAAGATTCAGGCCACAAGATTTTGACAACTTGGATATAGGAATGAAAGAAATAGAATTCAGAATGATTCCAGAATGATTTTGTTTGAATAAAAGCAGGATGGAGTTACTTCTAACTGAGTTGGGGAAGACTGTTGGTAGAGCTGATTGGGTGGGAAAGGATTAGGAGTTTGTATATCAGCTAAGTGGATACATTGAGTATACAGTTGTATATATAAACGGAGTTCGAGTGGGAATTTGGGAGTCAGCAGTATATAGATGGTATTTAAAGCCATGAGACTGAATGGGATTTTCAAGGGATTTTCCAAAGGAATGAGTATATATAGAGAAGAGAAGGAGTCTGTATTAGTTTTCCATCGCTATTTTAACAATTTATCTCAAACTTAATGGCTTAAAACAAGAGAAATTTATTATTTTATAGTTCTGGTGGTCAGAAATCTGAACTAAGTCATATAGGGCTAAATCATGCTGTCAGCAGGTATTTGCCGTGAAAAATAATATTTACAGATTCCAGGAATTAGGAACTGGACATCTTGGGAGGCCATTAAACAGCTTGCCACAGTCAGCCCTCTGGTCCCCAAGGATTCATGTCCATTTATATGCAAAATACGGTCACCCTATCCCAACAGTCCTGAAAGTCTCAAGCCATTACAGCTTAAAGTTCAAAAATCTCATCTAAATATTATCAGCTCATAAATCCCACATCTCATCATCTAAATCAGGTATAGGTTATACTTTAGTTCCGATCCATTATGGGACAAAATTCCTCTTCATCATGGAGCTATTAAGTAAGAAAGCAAGTTATCTGCCCCTAAATTACAATAGTGACACAAGAATAGGAAAAACAGATATTTCAAAAGGGAGAAAATGGAAGAAAGAAAGTAGTCATTGATCTCAAGCAATTTTGAAATCCAGTAGTGATAATTCCATTAGATTTTAAGGCCCAGGAGTCATCCTCTGTGGCTTGAGGCTCTGCCATCTGGATCTGGTGCTCCACCCTCTGAGTCACCCTTCTTTTTCTTGAAGGGAACTAAATATTTGTAGCTAAGTAGTGTCATCAGCCTGTTTCTTGATTGTAGAATTTTGGGAGTCTGACAGCTTGCCTTCATTTCATTCAATCTTTGTCCTTTTTAATCCAAGCAGGGAGTGTTTCTGATGGTATAACTTTCTGAAAAACCTTGTGGGTCTCCTGTGTATGTCACAGGGATTTACACCATTAGACAAGAAGATTCTCTATAGATCTTTACTGGATAATCCTGTCTCTGTTCCTGGTCTATGTTGAGATGGTTGAGGAGATCCATGAGTCATGCACCTAATCTCTTAAGCAATAGCAAAAAAAGTTGTCCAGACACACCCTTTACTTTTTTGCCAGAACATGCTTTCCTAGCAGTGTGTCTCCTAATTTGAACATCTTTTGAAATCTGGTAAGCTGAGAATTTCCCAAATCATCAACTACTGGTTTCTTTTTGCTTAGAGTTTTGTTTAATTCTTCCCTCAATCTCTTTCCTCTTGTATTTTATAATAAGCTGCAAAAAGAATCCAGATTGCACCTTCAGTACTTTACTTGGAAATCTCCTCAGCTAAATATCCAAGTTTATCACTTACAAGTTCTACTTTGTACATAATGGCAGAACACAATTCACCTAAACTTTCTTCCACTATATAACAATCTCCTTTCCTCCAGGTTCCAATAAAATGTTCCTCATCTCTTTCTGAACCCTCACTAACCAACTTAGTTTAGTACTATTTTTTTCCTACAGCTGCTATAACAAGTTACTATAAACTTAGTGGTTTAAAAATATATATTCTTTTATGTTGCTGGAAGTTAGAAATACAAACTAAGTCTAATAGGGAAAATTCAAGGTTTCAGCAGGGCCTCAATTCCTCCAGAGACTCTAGGGAAGAATCTATTTCCTTGCCTTTTTCAGTATTTAGATGCATCTGTATTCTTTGCATTCCTTGTGTCATAGCCCCTTCCTCCATCTTTAAAGCCAGCAGGGTACCATCGTCTCTCTCTGACTCTGTTTCCAGGACCACCTTCTGTGTGAAATCTCTCTCCCTCCCGCTTGTAGGAACTTGTGATTATATACAGGGTTCATCCAGATAATTCAGAATGATCTCCCAATCTTTAGGATCCTAAGTCAAGATCCTTAACTTAATCACATCTTTGAGTCTTTGCTGTATAAGGTAACATTCACAAATTCCAGGGATTAGGACATGGTATCTAGAGGGACTGTTATTCAGCCTAAGGACTGATCCCCAGGCACACCAACATCAAAAGATTGGGGAGAAGAAGAGAAACCAGAGATTGAGAAGGAACAATCAAGGTAGGAAGGTAGCCAGGAAAATGGTATCCTGGAAGCCAAGTGAGGAAAATGTTCTAAAAGGAGGAAGCAATCAACTGGTTCAGATTCTGCAAATTCACGAAAGATGAGGACTGATAATTTACTATTGAATAGTTACCAACAAGTAGGTCACTGGTAATCTTGAAAAGTAATTTAGACTCATAAACTGTTTAAGTGAAAAAGATCCTTCCTAGTGGTCCAAATAATGAGAAAGAAAAATTATTACAGTAACATGAAATAATGATTCTTTTTATGAACAAAATCTCTTGAAGGGCAGAGCCAGGTCAGACTTTATGTAGTACCTACCACAGTGGGGATTTTCACCTCTCCTGTTTTATCACTCACAGTGGAAGTACCACGTGACTGCAGAATGGAACACAGGCACTAGTTTCTGAGATCTTTTCTAGCAGCTTGCTTATAGCCCCTGCACCTCACCCTCCTCCTCCCCAGCCACATTAGAACTTGATAACAGGCATTGTTCTCTGTCCCTGCCTCAGTTGAGATCTTGACATGGGATCTTAAAAAGATTTGGGATATTTTTTTCATGTATTTTTTTAAATTGCATTCTAAGCTGTAGCTCTCCGTAACTGCTATGCCTTCTTGAGCCTTAGCTCTAAAGACTGTTCCTTCTCATCTTTTGTGTACTTCTAGGCTTACTCTTTTATGAATTCTTTTAGTCCCCCAGCTCTCACTTTACTGGACCCACATATTTTTTTTTATTTTACTAGGCTGAAACCACCCTTATGACAGTCTTGCAGCCACTCATACAGAATATTTTTTTTGTGATTGCTGCTACCATTTTCTGTGTGAGCATTTCTCATATTCTTTTGTGATTTTTTTTTCTAATTTTACCTAAATGCTTTTGAAAGAAAAATTTACTCTCAAATTTTAAAAGGGCTAAAATTTTACTGCTTTTTTAACTAGGTTATTTATTATCACCATATTAGCCATACATTCTTATTGAAGAAGGACAGCGTTTAGGTGCCTGTGTTGTAATGTATCTAAAGTGTAAACAGGTTACTTGTAGTTCTAATAATTTTTGGTCAGGAATCAGGAAAACAATTTAGGTGTGAAGACATCGCTTCGTTCATTTGTATCTTTGTACTAGAACATAATTGTTTTCTCCTTTCCCAGAAACATATTTTGGACATTTAATATTTTAAGCAAAGTGGGGGAGGGGTGGAGAGAGGGAGAAGGAGAGAGAGAGTATGTATGTATGTGTGTTTTTAACAGCTTTATTGAGACTTAATTCACAAGTCACTCATTTAATGTGTGTAATTCAGTGACATTTAGTATATTCACAGAGCTGGGCATCTATCACCAAAATCAATTTTAGAACATTTTTATTACCCCAAAAGAAACCAGCACCCCTGGCCATCACTCCCCTACCCCCACCCCTAGGCAGTCAGTAATTTATTTTCAGTCTTCTAAATCTACAGATTTGCCTATTCTGGACATTTCATCTAAATGGAATCGTGTAATATGAGGCTTGTGTGGGGTTTCTTTCATTTAGCATAATGTTTTCAAGGTGCATCCATGTTAGAGCATATATCAGAACTTCATTCCTGTTAATAGCTAATTAATATTCCATTGTATGAATATACCACGTGTTTAGCCACTTATCAGTTGATTAGGCATTTAGATTATTTCCTCTTTTTAGTTATTATGAATAATGCTGCTATGAACAATTTTGTACAAGTGTTTGTGTGGACATATGTTCTCATTTCTCTTGGGTATATAACTAGGAATGGAATTGCTGAGTCATATGATAGTGCTAGGTTTAACTTTTTGAGGAACTGTCAGACTGTTTTCCAAAGTGGCTGCACCATTTTACATTCCCACCAGGTTATGAGAGTTCTAATATCAACACATGCTCATCAACACATGCTATTGTCTATATTTTTTATTATGGCCATTCTAGTTGGTGTCAAGTGGTATCTCATTGTGGTTTTGATTTGTATTCTAGTGGCTAATGATGTTAATATCTTTTCAGATATTTATTTCTCATTTGCATATGTTTTTGGAGAAATGTCTATTCAGCTCCTTTGCCAATTTTTTAATTGGGTTATGGGCATTATTGAGTTGTAAGAGTTCTCTACCTGTTCTACATCAGGTTGCTTCTCAGATATATGATTTACAGGTATTTTCTCCCATTCTGTGGTTGTCTTTTCATTGTCATTATGAGGTCCTTTGAAGCACAGAGTTTTTTAACTTCGATGAAGTCCAGTTTTTGAGTTTTTTTTTTTACTTTGACTCATGTTTTTGGTGTCACATCTAAGAAACTATTGCCTAATCCAAGATCATGAAGGTTTTCACTTATGTTTTCTTCTAAGAGCCTTGTAGTTTTGACTCTTACATTTAGGTTGTTGTTTCATTTTGAGTTAATTTTTATATATGGTGTGAGATAGGTGTCCAGCTTTATTTTATTGCTTGTCAATATCCAGTTGTGCTAGCACCATTTGTTGAAAAGACTATTCTTTTCCCCCATTAAATGGTCTTGGTACCCTTCTAGAAAATCAATTGACCATATATACAAAGATTTATTTTTGGACTCACAGTTCTATTTTATTGATATATGTGCCTGTCTTCTTGCCAGTACTACACCATCTTGATTGCTGTAGCTCTGTAGTAAATTGTGAAATCAGGAAATGTGTGCCCTCCAACTTTGTTCTTTTTCAATATCCTTTTGGCTATTGTAAAAAATATATTTTTTTATTTAGGTAAAAAACATAAAATTTACCGTCTTAACCATTTTTAAGTGTATAGTTCGTTAGTATTAAGCACAATCAGTTGTTGTGCAACTAGTCTCCAGAACTCTTTTCATCTTGCAAAACTGAAAGTCTGTACCCATTAAACAACCTCCCATTTCCCTTTCCTCCCAGCCACTGGTTACCACTATTTCTACTTTCTATTTCTATGAATTTGGCTCCTTTAGATACCTTGTATAAGTGCAGCTACTTTGGAAAACAATCTGGCAGTTCTTCAGTCATGCACTATTTGTCTTTTTGTGACTGGCTGATTTCACTTAGCATAATGTCCTCAAGGTTCATCCATGTTGTAGCTTGTGACAGGATTACCTCCCTTTCTAAATAAAATAATATTTTATTATATGTTTTGGCTAATTTGAGTTCCTTAAATTTCCATATGAATTTTAATATTAGCTTGTCAGTTTCTGCAAAGAAGTCATCTGAGAATTGGTAAGGATTGCATTGAATTTCTAGATTCTATAGATCAATTTGGGGAGTATTTCCATCTTAACAATATTAAGTCTTTCAACCCATGAACATGGGATGTCTTTCCATTTATTTGGGTCTTCTTTTATTTCTTTTAGCAGTGTTCTGTAGTTTTCTTAGTAAGTTTTGCTCTACTTTTGTTATTCCTAAATATTTTATTCTTTTTGATGCTATTATAAGTGCAAGTGTTTTTCTTAATTTCATTTTTGGTTTGCTCATTGCTGCAACATAGAAACACAATTGATTTTTATATATTGATTTTTTATCCTGCAACCTTGTGGAGCTCATTCGTTAGTTTTAGTAGTTTTTTGGTGGATTCCGTAAGATTTTCTACATACAAGATCATGTCATCCGCCAATTCAGGTAGTTTTATTGTACTTAAATATTGTACTTGATATTTTATTTATGTTAATTCAACAAACATATATTGAGGATTTGCTCTGTGTCAGGCATTGGGCTCTGTGTTGAAAGTTTAGAGATAAAAGGCATAAACTCTGCTTTATGAAGTTTGCAATATAGTTAGAGAACAGATCTTTAAACCAATAAGTATAATTCAGCATCATAAATACTGTGATTGAGAGCTATATAATGTGCCGAGGTAGCACAGGAGTGAAGAGCTGCTACACTGGTGGCAGTTAGAAAAGATTTCATACATGAATTTATACAGAATTCTGGACTATTTTGTAAATAAATAGCCACGGTTACGATAACTTGTCATTTCAAGGCCAAAATAATCTTGGATATTTAAAAATTATCATGTAGTACTTCAGCTTTAAGATTCTTAGTTCTATCAAAATTTAAGCAGATTTGCCTGAATAGTGAGACAACACATCAAACTTTCAAAGTATATACAGATGTTTGATTTTGTAGTAAATCTGTTGCTATAAAAGCATATGATCACATTTGGAAAATTGCTATTGCATGTCTTGGCAGTTTGTTAAGAACTGAAAACTTTTAAAACTAACTGGTGTTTTGATAGATTAAGTTCAAGGCCACCTTTTGTTTAAATGATGTTTTGTTTTCTGTAATTAGACCATGCTAGGTGAATTAAGTATGTAATTAAAAACAGAAGGTTTGGCTAATTCAGAGTAAATGAGTACAAAATACAAGGTCATTAACCATCTCCAGTGAGACTCCAGATGAACAAAGCACATGGAACTATTTATAAAACATTTTGCATGGTCAGAGCTCCTCTAGGTTGCTGTCCATGGCTTTTAAATTAAAGTGTTCACAGATTTTCAAGAAAATGTACCTGTGCTCATCTGAATGGAAAACCAAAAAAGATTAGAATCTAATCTTATATTGCAAATGAAAAGGTAGAATATACTCCTCTTGCTAAAAAAGTGAACATTTAATATGTTACTTGGCACCGAGTTCATGGTTAGAACACATATAACTTTTGAGAGTTCTGAGTCTCAGTTGTTTTGATTTTTACAAACCCTGGAGATGTGCAAGTAAAACATCTCTAGTTTAATCTTTTCCCTCAACACTTAGTCACAATGGGTACCATGAGATGGGAAGTCTGGGAAGAGTTTTATTTAGAATATTTTTGGTGTGTGGTTTGGGAATGCGATGCTTTTAGAAAACAGGTGTTTCATTTAGTGGTTTCATTTATGGAAAAATTAGAATTGGTTACTGGAAGCACTAAGCTTAAACTTTTCTTAGAAATCCCTTCACAATTTGGCTCCTGGTGCCTCTACAGCTTTCCTCTCACAGTTCTGCCCTCTGCAATATCTGTGCTTCACTTTTCTGGAGTTTTCTAGCATCACCACCTTTGTCATGACTGTTGCATTCAGCACTGTATCTTACCACCAAGGGTGGTTTCGGGCTAATAATTGCTCAAACATTTGCTCAGTGAAATATTTGCTAGGTAAATACTACAGATCTGTAATTTAAATTAGATTTAAATCAAAAGCAACACATATAGAAAAATCTACTCTCTGCTAGACACTGTAGTGGGAAATGGTGAAACAAAAATAATAAGCAGTCTTTTATTCTTTAATCTCAAATAGTTTAAAATTAATTAAAAGCCCTTTCTGGGAAAATGTTATAAAACTTCAGTTAGGGGATTAGTTTGGTAACTGTCGATTTGGGATATAAGAGCTATTTTAATTTCCTAATCTAAACCAGTTAAGTAGTTAAGATGCCCATGCAAACAGTTGTAATGCAATAAGTTCATCGTATAATGGAAGAATCTTCAAAACTGCAGTTGAGAATGTACAGAGAACAACAAAGTCTGCCTGATAAATGGAATGCTGTTAAAAAAGCATTTAAACAGATACCTAAAAAATGGATAAGAATGTACCAAGCAGACAAGCAAGAAAATGGCGGTGTAGCACGTACAGAATTGGGCACGGGAAAACATGATCAGTGTTGCTGGAGCATAAAGTTGAGTTGGGAAGTTGTGGGAACAAGGAAGGAGTGTGGGCAGGTACATTTATCCTATACAAAGAAGTTGAGAGTTGAGCGTGATAACTGAGAGCCCCTGAAAAATTATAATGAACTGACCTCTAGAAACTAGATTGCAAGGGATTGGTATTAGAGGTAGAGAAATAATTAAGGGGACTGCTGCAGTATGGCATGGGCCAAATGAGAAATGAACAAAACCACTGGAATGGATGGAAAGGAACAGTTTTGAGCGAATCTCTAGTCCTTAGTGATTAAAAGTAAATGAGAGAGAAAAATCTCAGATGATTCTCAGATGTTTTACTTGAACACCTGGATGAGTGATGGTTCCATTCACTAAGTTAAGGAATAGTCACTTTTTAAGGGGGAACATGATGAATTAGCATTGGACATATAAACATTCAGAAAGAGCTGTTTCTTAGTCATATTAGAATGGGAGCTCTACAGAAATATCTATCTGGGCTAGAGATTCAGAATTATGGGTCATTTTTGAACTAGTATAATTGAAGTCATGAATACTGAGGGAGAGTAATAATAGACAGGGATAGGTTCCCGTGGAGTATCAACAGAAGGAATGTGATGTCTTAGATACTGAGGGCTGAGAGCTTTTCAACAAAGAGGAGGTGAATGTGTAAAAAGCTTCAGCAAGGTGAAATCTTGAGAGCTAAAAACTGCAGATTAGATTTGATACTTAGAGGTCATTGTTGCTTTTAACTGAAGCAGCATTGGTGACATGGTGAGGCCTAAAGCCACATTGCTTCAGGGTGAGGGATGAATCAAGGGGAAGTAGATTTCTTTCTAGGAGTGGCTTATGAAAAGAAGAGATATAAGATAATAGTTAAAGCCATATATTAGGTAAAGGAAACTTTTAAACTTTATTTTGATTTAGATTTAGATATGAAAAGCTTGAGTATAGATATACTGAAAAGAGAGAGCTGATGGCAGGAGTTTGAAGATTTGAGTTCATGATAATCAGTGGAATGAAATCCCTGAGGGAAGAGGGTGCATGGGACCCTCTTTGGTAGAGAAACCAAGTCTAAATGGGAAGAGGGAGAAGTGTTTGTTATTATGGGTCAGAGCAATTAGAGAACAAGGGTGGGTGCTGAATTGGGGATGGGGAGAGCATGGCAGTTGAAGATACTACCTAATAATTGCCAAATATCTAGCAATTTCACACTTGTAGGTCTCCCTGATTTTCCTACCCACAAAATCTATTCCATTTTCACCAAAAACAAAACAAAACAAAACTAGCAAAACACTATTTTTAGGCTTACTTCCTTTAACAGTTACACAGAATATTATTCCTTTTCTCAAAACTATTTTTATGTAAATCATTATTATTGTTTTTAACTGTTTATTCTTGGTTTTTAGGTCTTTCTCCAGTTTCACACCTCTTTACATTAACTTAGCTCATTGTGTTCTCTCTCCCATTCCAACTTAACAGAATCAATTATATAGAATTAACAAACTTGTCATATCTAAGAAGACAGTTTTCTTAAAATGCTCTTTAAATCCTGCTTTTATAAAAATATCCTTGTGAAATGAATCAGAAATTGCAGTTTAATTCATTTTTGATAGAGGAAGGTATCATTTTGCTTGTTGCTTTCAATTTTGCTTTCTTTCTCATTCTTCTCTGCCACTCCCACACTGTTTTCTAATTTTCAGTATTGAAGAATAAAGAATTTTTCACTTACACTATTTAACAATCATTAGTGTATTTCATTGAGCTTCTTGGAGAAGAAACTTTATGAAAATTTAGTAACAACAAATGTATAATCTAGTGATTTTACCAAAGTCATGACCTAGTCTTTTAGAAGATAATCTTTTTGTCTTAGCCAGTAATTAGAAGTTCTATTTTAGAAAATTTTATTTCTGGCATGCACTTGAGTGCTACCTTTTAGGTTTTGTTAAAGTTTGTTAAGTGGAGGTCAGTTAAGCCTTAATTTTGCTTGTGTGTTAAAAATAGCCTTTCTCTAAAAGATGAGTAATAGCTAAGTAACATTTATAATAGGATTTTCTTTTTGTATTTTTAAATTATTTTATTATCTATGTAGAAAAGAAAGCTTTATGTGCTATTTTTAGCCTTCCTATATTAATACTATTTTTATGGTTTTTAAGATAATCAGTTAAAAAATAAATTCACAAATTAATATTTCCTCTATACCAGCACAGAGAAATGTTTTTAAAGATCCTATTTATAACAACATAAATATAGAGAAAAGATCTACTATCATACTTAAGAAATTTTACCTGTATTATAGAACTTAAATCACCTATAGAACTAACTATACAAAGTAAACTATAGAACCTAAGGGACATAAAAATAACTTAATAAATAGGGAAACATTCCATATTTGTAGATGGAAAGAATTGTTTTACCTCTTTGCTCTATCATTTGATACAATTCCAATTAAGATTTCATACATTTTTTTTTCTTTTTGCCAAACCCAACAATGTATTTCTGAATTTCACTTGGTAGAATAAACCACAGACTTTTGCAAAAAAAAAAAAACCAAAGTAATGTGAATTACCTGCATGAGCAGGTATTAAAACATTTCCAAAGCCACAATAATCAAAATAATAGTACTGATTTTTAAAAATCAGAGTATATAAAATGGAATTACTAATTATTAGGAAAAGAGGTATTCAGTAATATCTGTTGTTGAATGTGTTGACTCTGGTGCTAGTATAGTTAGCTGAATGTGTGTGTGGCGGGGAGAAGTTCCATATGGATAACAAATTAACTGAAAGTAAAAAAGTTATAGGAAAAATTAGGCAAATATGTATATCATCTTGATGTGGAGGAGGCTTTTTAAATGTATGATAGTAAAGGCAGGAATCACTTTTTTAAAGGATTTGGTTTGACTATATAAAGGTTTTAAGTTTCTGCACAACAAAAAAAAAATCAACTGAATTGAAAGACAAATAAATTGGGAAGAAGTATTTATAATACG
Organism: Pteropus vampyrus; assembly: GCF_000151845.1. Classification (NCBI taxonomy): domain Eukaryota; kingdom Metazoa; phylum Chordata; class Mammalia; order Chiroptera; family Pteropodidae; genus Pteropus; species Pteropus vampyrus. The sequence goes on along the minus strand of NW_011888996.1, from coordinate 3,149,880 downwards.
GCATCCACAACCTTAATATAAAAAGAGCTCTTCCCAATTAATGACAAAAAAGTTAACTCCTAATGTTGGGCTGAGAGGGAGAGGAGAACACGTGATTTAAACTTTCAGAAGAGTAATTTGGCCATATGTATCAAAAACTTTATAATGATTTTGTATCCTTTTACCTACTTCTAAGAATGTAATGTAATCTAAGGAAATAGATATGTGCAAAACATAGTTTTAAGGATATTTTTGATAGCATTGTTCAATTAAAATTGAAAATAATTTATATGTCTAGAGACCCACTCCTTGAAACTCACCACTCACCATAGGGTGCTGCTCTCATTTTCATGGTCGAAGGTGGAGGAATCTCCATTCCAGGCAGCAGAATAGAGAAAAGGATGAAAAAGGGCCTGCCCCAGCAATCTTTTGAGGAAGGTACCCAGAAGCTGCAATGTGATACTGGTCAGTACTTAGTGTCATGGCTACGCCTCACAGCAAGAGAGACTGGAAAAGGTTGTCTTTATTCTGAATGGCCATGTACTCAGCTTATAATGTTATATCTATGGAAGAAAGAACAGATATTGGCAGACAGCTACCAGTCTGCCACACTACCTCTCCTCTCTGTTTGCATCTTCCATTTCTTAGTTTCGCCTTTGTTTTGAGGGCACTGACTCATTCTGTCTCTACTTCCATAAACTGTGTATCCAGCCCTTAGATCATCTAGGTGAGTCTTTGACTACTTTCTCATACCCAGGAGCTGCATATCTACCTTCAGTGTCAGTCACTAAATTTCCTGTCATTATGTCATTCTTTGAGACATGATGCATTTTTCCTATCCAAATATGGGAAATTAGTTGCAGTGCCTAGCAGATGAGGTTATTGCTACTAAACATTACCAGCTGGTTTATAGCATTTGGAAGCAGGAAAAGAATCAACTGTAATTCTTCTGTTCTTTCCACTCCCTCCCACCCTACCAAGTAACTAGGAAACACTGTCAGCTTTGTACTGCGTTGTTTAGGAGAACTTAAGAACATAGAGGAAGCCGTCCTTGTACCATTTTCTGTCTTAATGCATTTGAGACATTGTACAAGTTGTAAAACTGTATCTGAATTCCACTGTCAGGAATCTTTCTAGTTTAAAACAAGAAGCATGTTTGTGCCTTATATGATAGGGATATAGTTTTTCAGTATTTTATCTCAGTAAAACTACTACACTTTTGCCAGCAGCTCTATCTACATAAGTCATCTGGTAAAGCTGTCACAGTAACCTAGCTTGTCTTCAGTATTTCACAGCTGCCATTCATCATCTGGTCTGTGCCAGAGAAGGAGAGAAATGGGGTGGGGAGGTTGAGGGGGAAACACTGTCATCATTTTCAGTTTTGTAACTTTTCCTCTCAAATGATTCAGTTGCTTGCTTAATGTATATAGAGAAATTCTAGTATTTCAACAGTTATACCAAAAGTTTTGCCAATTCTCTATCATAGTTATTAGCTATTATATTCAGTGGAAGTCAAGAAGGACACAAATATTCCATTTTCTGAATGAGCACTCAGATTATATAAATTAAGTAACTTTGCTCATGATCATGCACCTTTTAGTAAAAGTTAAAGTTGAAATTCAAATCCAGGTCTGCCTAATTCCCTTGCTGAATATTTGGTCCTGGCCAAAATGTCCACTGAGACATTTGGTCCATGCCAAAAGGTCCTTGACATTTAAGTCCCGCCCTTCTGCAAGATTCAAACCCTGACCCATCTACCTAACTCCATTCTCAGCTAGGCTCCAGAGTCAAGAAGGATTATTATTGGCAATACAGCCACAGCACAATTATTGGACCAATGAAACATAATAGTATTTTTTTATGTATTAATCCTGTAAACCGAAAGTATAAATAAATGTTATGGGCTATTTGAGCCCAGGGACATTTTCTGAACATGAATGTTTAGATAGTGGCGAAATATCAAGGGCCTCTTGGCATGGACCAAATGTCTCTGTTTTGGACAGGACCAAATATTTGCTAATCATCTAATTCCAACACCTGTTCCCCAACCATGATGATATACTGAGTCCCAAATAATAGAGTGGAGACATGAGGACTGTGAGTGATGGTCATATGGACATAGGATTATTTTTTTCTAGGTAGCTCCAGAGGGAGCCACTGGTTAGAAATAAAGGCAAATTTTAACTAAATGTTAAAAGACGGATTTTACAGCAAATTACACTTAATTCAGAAATGGAATTGGATATGTTTTAAAATTATGATTGTCCATCACAAAATATTCAGACTCAGTCAGGGCTTTGAAGGAGACAGAGTAAAGTAGTAGGAAGTACTGGACTTGCAGCCTGGAGAGATCAGTTCTCATTTTACCTCTGCTTATGATGTGTTTGAATTAGCTGTTTAAGTCTCTGGGCTTTCGTCTCCTACTGAATTAAATGAACAAGTTGGACTAAATCACCTCAAAGTCTCATTGCCTTTTAGGTAAGTGGCTTTTATGTTATGTACTCATTAGTTGTTTGTCAAGTGAATATCACATAGTTTCCTCTGTCCCAGTGCTAGTGTCACATTCTTAATATTCCCAGGTCAAAGTAATCTTCCCCTCTTTTATGCTGTGTAGTATTTTATCTGTACCTCGCTTCGAATTTCTCACTTTCTACTTTGTAATGAACTTATTTATGAGACTCTTGGCGGCAAGGTCTGTATCATATTCACTCTTGTGTCCCCTACAGTGCGTTACACAGAGTATTCAGTAAACATTTGTTAAATAAGTTAGTTAGATAAAATTATCTGATGCATGAAAGAATTGAGGACAACCTTCTTTTTCTCTTTCATTTCTTTGCAAACATCTTTTGCTCTTTCTTTCGAGAAAGGTTATTTTGGCTCTTATCAGCAGTAGACAAATACATGCAAACAATGTAAACAAAAGTCTATATGTTTGTTGCTTGAAATTAAAACTTGATCAGACAGGGCATTGACACTGACAGTAGCCACCTCCACTCAGCTTCACCTACTGAAAACAAAAATCTACTAAACTGCCACCTGGAACTCGTTAGAGTCTTTCATTTGAGTTTTGCTGCCTTGACATTGTATCACACTGGGAATCTAAATAGTATCTGGCTTTCTTTCAAATATTATTTCCTGAACAGGTATTTGCCTAAAATTCATTCGTATTCCTCTAATCTTTCTTCCTTTCCCCTTCCTTCCTTCACCCCATCTTTTTTTCTACCACTTCCTCTTGACTTTCCTTTCACCCTCTAAAATTAAAATGGCACACAGTGTCCTAGGGGTTTTATAATAAAATATATATGGTAAAGTGGGGAACCTGGTAATTGAAGCTGAAAATAGCCCAGTTCAAACATCGCCTCTATGAAAACTTCCTTCAGTCTCTTCACCATTTTGACACAACCTCTAACGTCTTTACACAGTATCTCTTCTTTGTATTCCTTTTTCGATCTTACTTCTAGTATAGTACATTATATTATTATAATTGTAGTTGTTGATAAATCTTTTCCCCCAACCAGAGAGGAGCTACATTTTATTCTAATTCGTATTATTATATATTGTCGAATAAATAGTGTGTGGATATGATTTATCTTCCCCTGTGTTTCTCTTACAGTTTTTTCACACAGGCAAGTGCATTATTCCTATTTTGTAGTTGAAGAAACTATAACTTAAAGGAATCAAACTTGCCTAATGCCAGAAAACAAGTAGGTACAGGAGCCAGAATTTAAATCCAGGATTTTCTGGATCCCAAGTTTTTTCTCTTTTTTTATTCTGCCTCCAAAATGTGTCTTCCAGTGTCTACTGCTAATAGTCCTTAATCAGCTCTCCATTCCTTCTTCCCTAGAGCTTTGTTATAGTCCCCTGTTCTGTCCACCTATTTCTGTCTTCTTTTCCATTCCTACTGATGCATATTATCTGATCAGATCATTTCCTTTGAGAAATCTTTGACGGCCCCTCACTTCCTGTAGTATGAACGCTGAATTTGTTGGTATGTAACTCCGGCCCTCATTACTTCTCTAGCTTTATTTTCCACTCCTGCTTTCACTGTGCTCCAAAACGCCCGCACGCTCTGCCACTTCACTATCTGTGTATACATGGCAGCCTCCGATTTCTTTGTCTTGTGCCTTTCCGTTAGAGTGCCCTTCATTCCTGTTTTGCTAGCTGAAATTCCACCCACATTAAACCTATCCCTTCTGTTAAATATTGTCCAATTTCCCCTTAGAATTCATTTCTTTCTCTGTGTGCTACTTTTGTATTATATTTATTCTTGACTATATATGTCCCTGATGATACATTGGAACCTTTTGGGAGTAAGGACTGTGCCTTCAGCTATTTTCCTGAGCTTTATACAATAATTTGTCCATAAAACATACTCCATACGACTTTGGATGACTAAAATGAATCTGGCTTCTAGGGCAACAGTAATGGTTCTATGTAAAATTCAGATTTACTAGTTAAATATGTATTGTCTCCCGGCCTGCCAGTAAAGCATTGGATTTATAAATAAAATTCTTCTACATAAATGGCTAGGTTTGCTTTTGCCAAGAATACCAAAAATAGATCAGATTTATTTTATTCTGCAACATTTTGTGTGCTATAGTAATATAGTTTATATATATGAGTATGTGTATGTAGATAAACATATATTATACTTATGCACATATGAAAAAGAGGGTCTTAAAATTTTAAATCTTACATTTTCCTTTATGCGAAGTACTTTTTAGGTGAAACATTATTAATCGCACTAGTGAAAATCTATTTCCAGTGTTATTTTCTTGATATTTACTTTGGAAAAATAAACAATATAATATGGTGAAATAGTTCATGAACATGAAATTATGTATATTGGTATAAAAATCTTGCATTTTTATATTCTAACTTAATGTGGGCCATTCATTACTCTTAAGACTAATCTTAAGTATACCTCCTCTAGGAAAGCGCCCCCCCCCCCAATCTATATTAGTAGCACCCACAGTTGCTTCCCCGCAACCCTTTCGTAATTATCATGTCCGGCCTAACACCGTACCTGAAACATGGTAGACATTCAGTAAAGGTTTGTAGAATGAATAAACAAGTGAAAGAACTTAGCAAGTGTGTGTGTGTGTGTGTGTGTGTGTGTGTGTGTGTGTGTGTATGTTGGGGGAAGGTGTGCAACAAATCAGTTTTCCTTGGTGAGTTGGATGATTGGGAATGGAGAGTCAGAAGTGGACTTTCACTAGTACATTTTTGTATTGGAATTTTTTGAATTTTATAATTAAACATGCACTATATAATTTTTAAGTGAACAATCAAATAAAATGTTAGTACTTCTGCTCAAAGTGCTGATACTTTAGTATCAAACTAAAAGTATTCGTAAAGACAAAGTTAGGCACGTCCTCCCAATTTTCTTAGAAAATAAATTATTTTCTTTGTTTGAATGTTTCCTGGTTCTTTTTTTAAAATTGTAGGACAATAAAGTGAACTATGTCTTTGAGCAATGGTGGCACATGTGACACTAAATCTTTTCATTTAGTTCGTTGATGTTCAATACCAGATCAGTAGAGGCAGCTTTTAAAAGGTAGTAGTAAGAAACCGAATAATCTTCACTGAACAAAACCTTAGTTTTTTTGAAGTTGTCTTACCCCTGTTTTCAAATACACCCCTGGGTTGTCTTGAATAACTTCATTCCATGCCACTGAACAGCTGGTCTTAATGATGGTGGTAAACCATTTCTTCTGAGCCCAGGCCCAAATGAAAGTACCAATTAAAGATACCAAAGATAATTAACCACACCCTTAATTAAGTTGGTTATCCCACCCCTTACTTCCTTATCCTTTTTTATGAACCAGGAAAATGGTCACACTAAAACAAGGTTTGTTGAGGCTTCAGAGTCTTGGTTATTTTAAGGTTGTTCCTAAAATTTTTTCACATGGTCCAGCTGCCAGACAGATTGTACATCAATTTCCTGCAGCATTTGGCAGGCCTATATATTCACCATCTTAAAAACAATTTGAATTTATTGATTCTGAAATTTGTGATTACTTTCTAAAGTTTTCTTCCCCGATCTAAATTTACTTTGGAAAAAAAATCTCTACAACAAAACACATTGGCCTATTTTTGTGCCAAGACTTTCAGGGAAATATTTTATATGATTAATATTGTATGGCTAATCTGGTGTAAAAAATCAGTTTTATCCATTTTAACTTATGAGAGCATGACCATCCTGTGTGAACTGTTTAAAGAGCCTGTGACTTTACTAATCAAAATTTAAGTGTTTGTTACTTCTTTATTTATATGCGTTATGCTAATCATGTCAGTTAATATTGGGCCATACCTCTCTTTAAGAATCGAATTATATTTCATCAGCAGATTCATATCTGTTGTGCCAGGGTAGTATCCTAACCTTGCCATGGGCAAACTGAAATTGGTGGACTCCAGATTGGCTCTATGAAATACACAATTTCTGGTACCAGGCCATTTTAATAGGTCTGGATTCAGTTAGAATGCTTCCTCCTTATCTGTCTATTCCTTTACACCCATTTGTCCTAAAAGATTGGTGTTCTCTTTCTTATTAACGTTATAAAATCTGTATGATGGTTTCATTCCATCAGATTGAAACTTTTTAATAAAATATTGGACCATTCATTACTTGGCAACTACATTATTCTGAAAGCTTTAATGTAAACAATTTGGAGAATCAAGAAATAGCTATTTGTAATGCTTGTACAATGCTCTATTATCCTGAGAGTTACAGCACCCCACAAATAACATAACTTCCACCCAGGGAATAATTGACTCACCATGGAGGTCTGACTCCCTTGTCTCATTAAATCTTTTAGAATTGCTGAGTGGTGGCTAGCAATTATTATTCTCTCTGTTTGGCATATGTGGAGAGTTAGGCACCAAGCAGTTAGAGGTCACGCACAGAGTCTCTAAGGGGGTACTGTTTGAATATCGATCATTGAGTCACTGCTGAGCAAATGTCAAGACTTAATTCTTGAGGGCCATCTCATAAGGGGATGCAGTGACCTAAATGCCAGAAATGGGTCTTGACCCATTTTTGGCATTGCCAATCCCTGCCCTCACTGAGAAATTGTTATATTTTATATGTATGTTTTATTTGTATATGTATGTTTTATTTTTATCTTTATATAAATTTCTTCACAGGATTCATAAAAACACCTGTCTCTAATTTGCCATTATTTTAAATTTAATAACATTTTAAAATTGTTTTGAGAACATTTAGTTTTGACCCTAATTGCTCTTAGAATTCAACTCTCGGATTTATTTTTATTAAAGGAGCGGTAATGTTTTTTGAAGTATATAACTGATCTGTAAGAATGCTATATTATTTTATCTGCAAGATTCGCATGTCAAAAATCCACCTGCAGGGTGTTTTCTTTTAGGGCCCCTTGGAAAGGTGAATATGGTAGATGAAGTGACATTGGTATATGTTTATATTCATTTTAAAGCGTCTAGATGAGGCAGGCAGGAAAAACCTTGAATTTGAATTCTTTCATGACGTTTTAAGTTAATCTTTGATGCTAGTTCAAGGGAAGTGTGAGGAATGTGTGGAACTAGCTTCAATTGAATAAATAGTACACTTCAATGACTTTAACTTTTTTTCTTATGGAAAGACTAGGTGACAAGTACGGGAGAAACATCGTTATCAAAACTTCATTATTTAAAAAATACCAAATGTATTCAAACCAACAATTCTTCCAGATGACGTCCCCTTCCTATTCCAGCTGACAGAGCCTGGTAACTGAGACTCAGTAATTGGTAGTTGCACATTTACTCCCCACCCTTCATGTATGTTCCTGCCTTTGAAAGAGGGTAGTTAAAAGAAGTTCTTTATGTATTTTCTACTCACGGTGGGTTATGTTTGGCAACAACCAGTTGATCTCCTGATTGTTCTCTCTGCTTCCACTCTTACCTTTTATATTCTGTCACTCCCCCGCTTAAAACACACCAGGACCTTCCCATCACAGAATAAAGTCTGAGGTCTTTCCTATAGTCCATTGGTACCATTCGTGTCCTGGCATCCAGCCATCTCTCTGACCTCATTTCCTACCACTCCTTCTGCTCGCTTTGCTTCAGCTGTGCTGTCCCTGTTGATCCACTACCCAGCAACATATTCCATATTTTTGCTTATTGTCTCTCTTTGCTAGAATGGAGGCTAGGACTTCTAGTTTATCTACTTAATACATGTGTCACATAGAAGGTTTTCAAGGCGTATTTGTTGAATGAATGAAAAGTAGCTATCCTGGATGTTTAAGAACTTCATAAGACTCTCAGACTTTATAATCTCGAGACAAATTTTTTAATATAAATTCTGACATTGTTTATCCGTGTGGATTTTCTAGCAGTAGTTGATGTATATCAAAATCATGTGAGGTTCTTTTTCAAAATACATAGCTGATACCCTGACGTCTCCCTCCCCCAACAAGACTGTCAAAATATGGAGGAAAGAGGGGGAGGGTATTTTGAATAAAGTTCTTCCAGCGAATTTTCCTTGAACTTGTTTTCATTGTGGAAATTTTTTAAAAGTTGCAACACACATTTACCACCTAGATTCAACAAATATTAACATTTTGCCATATTTGCTTTGTGTGTGTGTATTTTCCCAGTCAATTGTGATGCAAGACCATAACCCAAATCTCTCTCAATAGAGAATCTCTGACTGAGTAGGTTATTCTTATTTCTATTGGATTTCATCATGCAGATGGGGAGATAGTAGTGGAGAACATACCAAGCCTGGATTTCTTTTTTGGTGGTCTCTACAGTAATTATGATATATGCCGGTCAAGATTGTTAGAGTGACACTGTCATCTAGATTATCTGATACAGTTAATTCAGTGCCATGGTACATATGCAGAGGTTTTTTGTTCTTGGTGAGTGTCCTTTCTTTCCCCCCTGAAATTATATTGTGTCAACTAGGCAGGTAATATGCTTTTTCCTCCCTGATGTTAATATAGCCACTCCAACCTTCATGTGTTTACTTTTTGCATGCAATATCTTTTTATATCCTTTTACTTTAACCTGTCTGTGCCTGTATATTTAAAGTGAAGTATGCTTCTCCCCGCCCCCCCCAAAAAACATTAAAAATGTTATTCTACTGTCTTCTAGTCTCTGTATTTCCTAAAGAGAAATCTGTGATGATCCAGCTGTTACATACACAGGATACGTTATGTCATTTTTCTCTATTTTCAAAATTTTTTCTTTACTTTTGGTTTTCAGCAAACCTAGGCATAGATTTTTGTGATTGATGTTGTTTTTAATCCTCTTTATAGTTTATGAACTTTTTGAACCTATAAATTTACATCTTTTTACCAAATTTGGTAATGTACTCGGTTATTGTTTCTTCAGATTTTTTTTGAGGGGGGAGACTCCAAATATAACATGCCTGTTAGACCTTTTAGTATTATCTCAAAGATTCCTGAAGCTCTCTATTCATTTTTTCTTCAATCTTTTCTCTCTTTCAGACTGGATAATTTCTGTTGCTCTTTTCCAGTAGAGCTTCAGTCATCTCCATTCAGCTGTTTAGCATAGCCAGTGAACTTAATTCAGATCTTGAATTTTTCAGGTTTAACACTTCTGTTTGGTTTTTTGCTATAGTTTCCATTTCTTTGCTGAGATTTTCCATTTTATTTACTTATTTATTATGAGCATATTTTCCCTTACCTCACTGAGTATAATTATAGCTGCTTTAAAGTCCTGTCAATTTCTATATGTGGGTCTTAATCAAAATTGGTCTCTGTTGATTTTGTTTTCCTTTGAGAGTGGATCACATTTTCCTGATTCTTGATATGTCAAGTAATTTTGGATTACATCCCAGATATTGTAAATGTTTACTGTAGAAGAGAAAAATGTGTTTTTGTTTACTTTCCAGAGCCTCTAGTAGTTGTTTTTTGTATTTTGTCCACAGTTTACGGTTGGTATCTGTGAAGGAGTTAGTCTGTTAGGACATTACTCTGACATACCAAAAACTGAACTCCTGATCTGCTTTTTAATCCTTTAACGGCCTCTCGAGTTTCCTGCTCAACTACATGCTCATAGTATCACACAGAAAGGAATTTCTTCATGTCTTCACCCAAAGGGAGTCCATCAGAGCTGCCAAGGGTAAAACAGTGAAATAGATGAAGTTTGTCATCCTCACCACTGGCATCCTTTTTTCTGCATTCTCCCCATTGCTGCCCTGACATGCACTCTTCTGTCACCAGAGATGAAAGGATTTAGATGCATTTAGCAGCAAGTACCACTGCCACTTCATCAGGAACATCAGGGGAGAGGAAAATCCCAGAACAAGATGATGACAGAAGCTAGGAAATGTAATGTATAAGGGCACATGGAGGAAAGCTCTGTTGGCGGAGGCGGGCACAGATGTGGGGGTGTATAGAAGCTGAGAGGTGAAAGGCAAGGTTTCAAAAGAAGGGGAGGCAGGAGGGCAGTAGCCAGCTGTGCCCATCTTTGCGCTTGGTTTTTAATATCTGTGGTCGTATGTAGACTTCAGAACAACCCTGTGAAATAAGTTATAGTACCCCATCTTGTTTGAGAGGCTCAGAAGCTGAAAGAACTCAGATAGTTTTCTCCAAGTCGCACAACTTAATAAATGACTAGGCAGAAAATGTCCTTTTGCTTTCCTAAGGTTGGTTTTAGTCATCTGAAGTCCCTCTGGAATAAATTGGGGAGCAGTAAGGCTCTTTCTAGGTTCTGCCTGCTTCCTCAGTGAGAAACGCAGTCATTGCCCTGAAAAAGCAGGCTGAAAAGCTGCACTGTGACCCTTTCTGTTTCAGTTCTTTACTCTCTGCTCAGAAGGCAAGTTCGACCTGCCTTAGTCTTAGTGCAGCTATGGTAAGCCCTTCTCCACCCCTCAGCTCCCCACCCCTCCCTCACCCCACTCTCAAATCTCAATGTTCTGCTTCCTGATGGACTTTTTATAAGCCAGAGCCTTAAGTAAAAGAGTTTGCGTGCTCTTTAGAGGGCACATTGGCACCACCGTGTCAGTGAGGGACAGAGGATGGAATTCTTCCTTACAAATTTCTCTCACTTCCTCTGACCTCTAGTACCCTTGTCCTTGCACTCAGTCTATTAAATTGAGTAATGTTTAGAGAGGAAGGACCATGTTACCGAGAGCCATTAGCTTCTTTCACACATGGTCCAAGAGTCTGAATTCAAATTCTTTCCTCTCTTTAATTTTCTTCCCCTGTCTCTCTCTGCCCAGACACTCAGAGTAGACCACTGGTTCTCAGCCAGGGATGATTTTGCCCTCCAGAGACAGTTTGGTCATGTCTGGAGACATATTTGGTCCTCACAACTGGGGGACAGCTACAGACCTCTAGAGAGTAAAAGCCAGGGTTGCTGCTCAACCTCTACAGTGCACAGGACAGCCATCCATCACAAAGAACTTCCAGCTCAAAATGTCATCGTCGCCAAGGTTGAGAAACCCTGGAACAGACTCCTAGAGCCTTTCTCTGTGTCCTTTCCCTTCTCTGTCCCTTTCTTCCCTTCATTAGGGCCACTTTCTCTGATGTAATGATCTTACTAAGGTAGCTGTTGGAACTTTGTGCCCCATAATTTCTGTTTTCCCAAGCCTGTCCAGCAGTCTGAGCTGCAGGGGTGGTTCTTTCTGGTGGAAAATAGGAATGAGAAGTAGCTAAATGAACTGCTGATAGACTCTTGGGGAGGGATCCATGAGGGAACAATAGGGAGGAAGAGTACGGGAATCCTCAGCTCTTCAGTCATGGGCATTGAGGGTGCACTTGGGCTGCTAGGCAGCTGGAGTTAAGACGTGTCTTTTAAAGGATATGTATGTGGTGGTAGGGGAAATCATCAATAATGATAAAGTTTAAAGATGTTAGAGAACTTGGAAAATTTTTATGTTGACTGTAAAAATAATCTTGGCTATGATCATTTTTGAAATGAAATCAATTATGAATAATTATCGCTTGCCTCAGTATCTATTATTCATGTCATTAAAAAATGCCAAGTTGATTTTTGCAGGAGAGGGGATAAGTTTTTTATTGCAACACTAAAATCTGTTCATACATTTGCCTTTTTCATTTGCTGGTAACATGATTGTCAGTTCTCAGCTTTAAAAAGGCGGGGAGGGTGCAACATTGTTCCCACCTGGAATCAATTTTGTCCTCTTTTCTATTGGAATGAAAATCCTAGTCATAAGGTGGCCACACAGTCAGAACATTCACCCATAGCCATTTAAGACTGCTGATAAATATGAAGTATAGCTTTATCACAGTGACCTCATGTCAGTGCCCTTTACAGTTCTGATTAGTCCTGATAATTACCATGGGCCTTTCACCACCTAACCAGTATAATCCCAAATCTGCCCAGTATTAGAGTTTGTGGGGCAATAAAACTCTCTGCACTGGACTAAGGTGCTCCCAAGTCTTCATGCCTGCCTAGAAAATCACTGCAGGATTCTCACCTTCCCCCCATACCTCAGGTTTTGATAAATGATCTGGAAAAATCACAGGACATTATTATGTTGAATACACGTAGAACATAAAACTTTTCTACCCCAATGGTTTTAATAAAAACTTTAACATATTAAGTACATGTTGGATTAATTGTCAAACCTTGATGTTTCTCTGCCCAGTGTACCTGCCTGTGCCATGAAAAGCAGCGATAGTGTAATGGTCCTTACAGTCCTAGGTGGCTCAGCTCAAAGTGAACTAGAACATCGTTCTCCTCTGTTCACCGTGTTTAACCCTGACCCAATACCAGTGCAATTAGAGCCACTTATATGGTGCCATTTGGGGGTGGCACAAACAGCAGGAAATTCTATGGGAACAACTAACATTGTTTTGAATTTGGCAAAACATAAAAGGGGGGGGGGTTAAATTTGGTGTTTACAGAATTCTTAAAGTTTTAGCCCCACAGGGGCATGATAGCGATGTTTTGTTTCACTTCTTTAAACTTGATGCTGAGTTTTATCACAGTGTTGATATCAGATGATATTTTAAAAGACCTCCTTAAGAGATTTGTCTGTTTTTATTTTTAAATATTTCAAATGCATGATGTTACTGTTCAGATCTCATTTTTGTTATATTACACGGAGTCTGTTCTTTAACAAATGATATTTAATCTTATTGTGGATTGTTTCTAATAAGTTGATTTTTTACTTTCCAAAAAATGGCAGCCTTCAAAACAATCTAGTAAAAAACCTATTGCAATCAGCTCTAAAACTTGTTTTCATTGTGCTTGAGAAATGAAAGGCTTTTGAGGAAAGCTAAGATAGACCATCTCTGCTATCACAGTCTCTTTTGTCATTTTTCTATATAAATGGGAGTTCTACATTCATTCTGCCTTCTCTTCTGGCCCCAGTTTGAGGCTTGAGAATTGTGTTAACGAATACATGATTAAGATATTTGAGATTGTTGAATGTGGATGTACAGGTGAACTCTGATTTCAGTAAACATCACAGTAACATCTTTAATATTAAATTGTTTTCCTTTATGCCATAAACACTGATAAATTAATAAACAGAATCTTCCCTGTTGGTTTTTGAAATTTAAGATGGCTCTTATTATTTATTATTGGTGGTTTACAGACTGGATAATGATGAGCTATCCTTTATTAATATCTAGTATTTGAAGATGTTAGTAACATAGTAATATGTACTGTTTTGTCCTTGACACACTGATTCTTAAGAATTCAAGCTTTTCAGCGTCCAGCCAATACAAAATTCCACCCCAAAATTAAACAGAATCTAGATGAACTGTAGACCAAAAAAGAAAAAGCATTTTTAGAGATTTATAAGGCTAGGAATAGCTTTCAGACTATGGGGATATCCTTATGCTTATTTTTGTCTTTAACAAGCATTTGTTAGGCATCTGCTAAATGCTATGATCTGAAGAATAAGAAGGAAGGAGTGGACAAAGTATAAAGTGCAGCTTGAGGGGTCAAATACGATGTAGACTAAAAAGAATTCACTTGACTTTGTTGACTTGACAAGAGAATGACGGGAACAGAAGCAGTATGGAGTGAGTTGAAGTGTGATTACCAGTTTAGAAAATTGAGACTGTTTTCTCCTTACTTCTGATGAGTTTGACTTTCAAGAGGAGAAGAGAATGAAATTGTGACAACTGGAGAGGTAGGTGGAAGTGAAGGCAGGGTTTGTTTTTCTTGGTTTGTTCGTCTGAGACAGGAGATGTTGTGAAAGTATTTCAGCATTGATGCTAAACACTAAGTGTAAGAGAGTTTGAAGGCACATAAGAGAAGGAAGCTAACCATGTAGTTAGGTGTCCGAGACTACTCCAGGGCGATCTGACCTTGGATCGGAGGGAGGCATGAGTCTCCATTTGACAGTGGGCGTGGAAGATGGGTGCTGCGGGTATGTTCCTAGGCTGCATTGCTTTATATTCAGAAAGAATTTGGGGCTTTGTCTTGTAGTGAAAATCACAGCCTGTTTTCTTGCAAACAAAAGTAATGACTTAATTCAAAGTACTTTTGAAATGTCCTTAATCTGCCATGTAAAGGCTATTATTCCTCTCGGTCATCTCTTAGGAATTATGAAAAGTAACGAATTTATGAAGGCACTTTAAAAAATTAAAGAATTTTAAAATGCTAAGTACTTGGTGTAATCATTCATCTTAACCCCATAATTTGGGGGCCATTTTGCTCCCAACTCAGTGTGGATTTTAGGACCCATACCTATTATTTTGCTTTCTGTGGCCTTTTGCATTCTCATTTTTATTTCTTTTTTATGTGGATTTTTGCTTGTTCAACAATAGTAATTACTATTGAATTATTGTATATAATGCAGAAATAAAGTGAAACCAAATTTTCTAGCATAAGTATAAGTTTCTCGGGTTATCATGAAAATTCTGTTTTATTTTCTGTATAACAGAGGATAAAGATTATAGACAGGCAAATTTATTGCATATTCATTCATTTGGGACATCTTAGGTTTTTAGGAAATTTTGTTGCTTAAAGAAGTTACTTAATCATTCTAAACCTCATTAATCTTATCTGTAAAGTAAGAATATGCCTATTTACAGAATTATCTATCTCATTTAACAGTTAGTATGCGATCCACCTGATATAATGTATATAAACATGCTTTGTAAATTGTAAAGTGTTTTAAAATATATTATAATTTTGAAAAATATTATCTCAGGCTTTCATAGCCGATTAAGACTGTAAGTTATATGGGAATAAACATTTTAGGAAATGAACACTCAGCTGGCACGGTATAGTTTTTAAGCATCATTGACCTGCAAGTCTCTGTGCTAATCTAAGTCTAATTTAAAATCTTTAATAAACCCTCCATTTTGGGGGAAAAAAATTATTAGGGGTGATAAATTATATATCTCTATTTATATGTTTAAAAGTGCCAGATCTGAAATGAAGTTGGCTTGGATTCAAATCCTGGCCATACCTTTTAGTAGCTGAATGTCTTGGGTAAGTTTAAACTCTTGGTGTCTCTGAAAATTTAAGCTCAGAAAAATGGTGGTAATTAAATGAGGTAACAGTATAGTGTCTGCCAGTGCCAAGCACTCAGTACATGTTAGCCATGATGTGCATGAAATACACAGCAACACGAATCCATATATAAAAGAATATTTTATGTAAAGTGAGTGCTGCAAAGAACTAAATTTTACAAATGAAGCCTAAAGTCAGCAGGAAAGAAATAATCAAAATTAGAGCAGAAATAAATTAAATGGAAAACAAACAAAACAAACAAACAAAAAAACAATAGAAAAAATAAATGCAACACAGAGCTGGTTCTTTGAGAAGGGTAATAAAATTGACAAACCCCTGGCTAGACTCACTAAAGAAAAACGAGAAAGGACACAAATAAACAAAATCAGAGATGAAAGGGGAGATGACAACTGATATCGCAGAAATACAAAGGATCATACAAAAATACTATGAAAAAGTATATAACACCAAATTTAATAACCTAGAAGAAATGGACCAGTACTTGGAAAAATACAACCTTTCTAGACTGAATCAAGAAGAACTGGAAAATCTAAATAGACTGGTCAGCAGTATGGAAATTGAAACAATCACCAAAAACCTACCAAAAAGTAAAACTCTAGGACCAGATGGCTTTACCAGTGAATTCTACCAAACATTCAAAGAAGACTTAATACCTATTCTCCTCAAACTCTTCCAAAAAATTAAAGAGGAGGCAATACTTCCCACCTCATTTTATGAAGCCAATATTACCCTGATACCAAAACCTGGTAAAGATAATACAAAAAAAGAAAACTACAAACCAATATCTCATGAACACAGATACAGAAATCCTAAATAAAATACTAGTGAACTGAATACAGCAGTATATTTAGAAGATTATATACCATGATCAAATAGGCTTCATCCCAAAGGCACAGAAATGGTTCAACATATGCAAATCGATGAATGCGATACACCACACAAACAAATTGAAAAATAAGAATCATACGATCATGTCAATAGATACAGAAAAAGCCTTCGACAAGATACAGCATCCATTTACAATCAAAACACTTAACGAAATCAGTATAGAAGGAAAGAACCTTAACATAATAAAGGCCATCTATGACAAACCCTCAGCCAACATCATACTTCATGGTGAAAAACTAAAAACCTTCCCTCTAAGATCAGGAACAAAGCAAGACTGTCCACTATCATCACTGTTATTCAGTATAACATTGGAGGTCCTAACAAGTGCAGTCAGACAAGAGAAAGATATAAAAGGCATCTAAATAGGAAACGAAGAAGTCAAACTGTCACTATTTGCAGATGACATGATTCTCTACGTAGAAAACCCTAAAGACTACACAAGAACACTCCTAGAAACAATAAGGAAATACAGTAAAGTCTCTGGATACAAAATTAATATTCAAAAATTCATAGCTTTTCTATACTCTAATAATGAAGTGTCAGAAAAAGTGGAAAAAATAATTCCTTTTGCAGTTGCAACAACAACAACAAAATACCTAGGAATAAATCTAACAAAACTTGTGAAGGATCTATATAATGAAAACTACAAGACCCTATTAAAAGAAACTGAAGAAGATACAAAGAAATGGAAAGATATTCCGTGTTCTTGGAGTGGAAGAATCAACATAGTTAAAATGATCTTATTACTTAAAGTATTATACAGATTTAGTGCAATCCCCAACAAAATCTCATCAGCATTTTTTAAAGAAATAGAACAAAAAAATCATCAGATTTGTATGGAAGCACAAAAGACCCCGAACTGCCAAAGCCATCCTGAGAAAAAAGAATGAGTCTGGAGGCATCACTCTGCCCGACTTCAAATTATACTATAAAGCGACAGTAATCAAAATGGCATGGTGTTGGCAGCAAAACAGGCACATGGACCAGTGGAACAGAATCAAGAGTCCAGAAGTAAACCCAGGTTTATAAGGGCAAATAATTTTCAACAAAAAAGCGAAAAATATACAGTGGAGAAAGGAAAGCCTCTTCAATAAAATGGTACTGGAAAAACTAGAAAGCCACCTGCAAAAGAATGAAAGTAGACTGTTGACTATCACCACACACCAAAATTAACTCAAAATGGATTAAGGACCTGAATATAAGACCTGAAACAATAAAATGCATAGAAGAAAACATAGGAACAAATTCCAGGACCGTGGACTTAAAGAGGATTTTATGAATTTGACCTCAAAGGCAAGGGAAGTAAAAGCAAAAATAAATGAATGGGACTACACCAAACTAAAAAGCTTCTGCTCAGCAAAAGAAACCATCCACAAGGTAAAGAGACAGCCATCCAAATGGGAAAATATATTTGCAAGCAACACCTCCGATAATATCCAAAATATACAGAGAACTCTCATACAACTCAATAACAACAAAAAAAACGATCCAGTCAAAAAATGGTCAGAGGATGTGAACAGACACTTGTCCCCAGAGGACATACAAATGGCCAACAAACGTATGAGAAGGTGTTCAACATCACTAGCTATTAGGGAACTGCAAATCAAAACCACAATGAGATACCATCTCACACATGTTAGAATAGCTATAATCAACAGAGCAAGTAATAACAAATGTTGGAGAGGATGCGGAGAGAAAGGAACCCTCATACACTACCGGTGGGACTGCAAATCGGTACAGCCACTATGAAAAATAATATGGAGATTCCTCAAAAAACTAAGAATTGATCTGCCATATGATTTAGCAATCCCTCTACCTCAAAGACTTAAAAAATCATATCCATAAAGATATTTGCACACCAATATTCATAGCAGCATTATTCACAGTGGCCAGGACATGGAAGCACCCAAAGTGTCCTACGATAGGTGATTGGCTACAGAAGCTGTGGTACATATATACAATGGAATATTACTCAGCCATAAGAAGAGATGAAATACAGCCATTTGCAATAACATAGATAATTATGCTAAGCAAAATAAGTCACACAGAAAATGTTGAAAATCACATGGTATCACTTATATGTGAGATATAAACCTAAAAGCAACAAAGGAACAAGACAAACAGAGACTCATGGACATGGACTGTAGACTAGTGGTTACCAGAGGGTAGAGGTTGGGGAAGGAGCGGGGAGGCAGACGGGGTAAAGGAGGTCAAATACAGGGGATTAGGGGGAGAGTGAAATGGGTAAAGGGGATCAAATATATGGTATCTGAAGGAAACTGGACTTTGGATGGTAAACACACAATAGAATATACAGATGTTAAATTATAATGTACACCTGAAAATTATATAATTGTATTAACCAATATTATCCCAATAAACTTAATTTAAAAAAAAAACAAAACTAAATTTTAAATAGCTAAGTACTGACCAGATCTTTTCATTTAAGTAGCTTCACCCACGTGATTTTAAACACATTCATAAGAACATTTTCTCTCTTTGAATCATTATAATAGTTTACTTTTGAGGATGCCAAATTTATACCTAATAATTTCTCACCTACCCGTAGCCCAGCAGTACTAGTGGTGATTCCTTCCTTGTCTAAAAAAGAGTTTGAAATATACTGTGCTTAAAAAGAAAAGAAAAGAAAGATAAAAAGGAAGGGAAGGAGGGAGGGGAGAAAGAGAGAGGAGAGGAAAGGAAAGGAAGAAGAAAAAGAAAGAAGGGAGGGAAGAAAGAACGAAAAAGAAGTAAGAATAGGTCTCTGTTCTTAAAAGGCAGAAATTCTTTAGTGCCAAATCTGGCCACCAGAGGGTGCTGGATAGCCAGCGGCCCAGCCCTCCCTCAGAGGCAGAAATCTGGCCCCTGTGAGAGGAGTTCAGGAGCTGCCATGATCATATCCACTGAGCTCAGCAGCCTCATGTTTTCTCAGTTCTAGATACCATTGATCTGATAGTGGCCCATCTTCTTACTTCTCATGGACCAGTGACCATGCTGGAAGCCTGTTCCAGTCCTTCATAAACCTTTAGACTCCTGAAGCCAGTCAAGCTTTTACCTTCAGCCCCAGCCTTTTTCAGAAGAGCCCTTGCTCATTGAGAAGTCACTTTGGTGACATTTTAGTTGATTTAGGAGGATTAACTTTATTCCATCCAATTGCTTCCACCTTTGCTGCTATTGCTCAGGTATTCTATAAATTAACTTCTTAGTGGGATTGAGGAGATTTTACATATTAGTTAAAAGTTATTCAATATTAAAAAACTACCACTTCTTAAGAATCAATAAACTGTATCTTCCTTTTTTTGTATAATACTCAGAGCAGAGATTTGACAAAGATGGAGAAACTTCCACAGCTGTTAACCTAGCAAAACCGCCTAGGAAATCTGCCCTCTTTATTATTACTTGGTATAATTCAGGGTGGCACTCATTAAAGACCAAAGGAAAAACAAAATTTCTGGTTGTTGAAAAATTAGGAGATAGCTAACAAAATATGTAACTGCCTCAATATTTGAGTCTTCTCTTCCTTCGACGGCATGGTCCAGCACAACAGGCGCTTCTGACTGTCAAGTGGGCTGTGAGTGAAGGTGGTCTGCTTTAAAGGCCCTGTGGTGCATGTGGGAGAGATGAGGCAGTAAGCTCACCAGTGAGAGGATAAGGCTCGGGCCCATGCCTTTTCTCACAGCTCGGGCGATTGGCAGAGTGGTGTGCGTTGGTGGCAGCAGGGCGGGGGGTGGACCTGAGAGTTACAAGATCATGCGCTTTAGTTAAAAGAACTACAGCAGGAAGTCATGCAGTGGACAGTCCTAACTGCAAATAGGCTGGATATCATGAGAACCCAGAAATGGGCATTGCTGTGTGGACCAGCTTGTAGTGTTTGAGTCAGTGCGAAGGTAATTCCTTTGTGTGTAGTATTGCGCGTACTATTCAAAATTACTTTATCCTTTGCAATATTGCACCGCTGCACTGACTCTAATAAGGCAAAGGAAATTTCACTCATAATATTGTTGTCTAAAAATGCTTTAGAGAATTCTGGCATCTGTTGGTACCAGGTACTAGTCACTAGGTCTATTAGGTCATTTATTCAGGGTTGGGAGTTACATAATATTATATGTTAATACAAAATGATTTCACAACAATTATCCAGTGGGTAGCTACTCTTTGAATAATAGCGTATGTCAGTCACTTGCTAACACCATCTTATGAAAAATTCTTCAAGAGTACATTGAATTTAACAGCCACATAGCTTTTTTGTTACTTTTCCACAGGAAATAAACCAATAGTATGTCTTTCATTTAGCCAGTAATTAAAGATGCATTTTTTTCTTTTAATCTTATTAAAATTAGGCTTTTTAAGGTTGAGCTGAAATTTCATCATGAAGAATAAAATGTAAGAATTACTAGCAAGCCTACTTCATATTAATGTATATTATTCAAAGCAGAGCTCAAGTTCTGATCCTCAAGTTTCTACTTGTGCCCACAGTCTCCTGGCTACCCAGTAGATACAAAGTGAGATTAGCCACTCTTGATCAAGTCTCCCCAGGCTCAGTTCTCTGCCTCCGCTTCCATGTCTGCACTGGCAGTGAGGTCCCACAGAAAGCAGGTGTTTGCCTTAAGGGGAGATCAAGCCAAAAGCCTTGTTGCCCCTGAAGGAGATGGCAGCTTGGTCTACCTCGGCACTGAGAACCTCTGGGAACAAGCGGGAATGCACTCATTTTACAAGGTAGTATTATTATAGATAAAAGTTTGATGCCCTGTTCTCTATTAAATTGGTCGATACCAAAAACAGTTTTTAAAAATCTAATTTGGTGCCATTCTCAGATTTTTTTAACAAGTCTTTATGGAACATTCATTTACTATAGTCATCTAAGTGTGAAAATTTTAGTTTGTAATAAATTTTTTACTCTAGGCTCTTTTGTTTGCAAATGACACTGGCATATTACTTTCTCGTCTTTATTTTCATTGATTTATACATATTAGTTGTTTAATCTAAAGTGATGACATAACGCACAAACACTGTTGTCCTCTCCCCAAACCAGAGAGTTTGAACAATTTACATGTGAAAGTTGATGCCTCCCCTGAGACATTTAAGTTAATAATTAGCCAGTTTTATGTTCTCATTTTCTGTTTTCTTTTACCTTAGATTAATAGCATTTATGAACATATTTTAAAACAATTATTAATGAAAAGACAAGCTGTCTGCTTCAGTTTTACTCAGTTGGTTTTGCTTTTAAGTTTGCACAAGGCTGTTATTTTATTTATTTATTTTTATTATGGTGACATTGGTTAACGAAATCCTAAAGTAGGGATCAAAATCCCTATTTGATTTTTTGAACATTTTCATAGGAACCCTCCTATTCTTATTGTTGTTCCCCCATCCTTTTAAATTCCTGAATCTTTTCATGGGATTTTAATTGAATTTATACATTTGTCTGTTAATATTTGAAAATTTAAAAATACTGTTTCAGCCACAATTCATGCCATTCTGAAATTAACAAGAATGTTAAAATGCTTTCTTTTTGATAAACTTTATTTTCTAAGGTGCATGTGGTAAGTAAAGATGAAGAACTTCGATCAAACTTCATTTTCGCTCTAAGTTTTTAAAGAATATTTTACCATATTTTGAGTTCATATTGTTTTGTAAATAGCTATCAGACCATAATTCTTATTCTGTGGTGTTTTAAAAAAATTACAGGTATAGATGGCTCAAAACTAAAGTATTTGGAATCCTGTTTATTTGTAGGTATTGCTTGACTATTAAAAAATTATGTATTACAATCTGAGTTTCATGATTTATAGGGTTTAGCCGACCTCTAATTATTTTATTTTAAAACTCTTTTTATAGATTCAGCAAAATAAGTTTTGTGATTTTGTAATAATTATGTAGTCATAATATAAATTGTCAGAATAAATATTATGATATATCGCTACAGTAGAAAATTATACACATGGCTGTACTCAGTAATATTAGGAAGGAATATGCCCTCCCAGGGCACTTCATTCCTTACATGTTTGCCAAAGGAGTAAACTGCAAAATTATCATCTTGAAGAATATTTTGACAGGAGCCATTTTTTTTTAATAAATTTTTTATTTTAGAGCAGTTTTAGATTGACAGAACAGTTGCAAATACAGTACAGAGAGCTTCCATATACCTCACACCCAGTTTCCCCTTATTATTAACATTCTGCTAGATGGCACATTCACATAATTACCAGTTAAGATGCATTGTTATGACCTAAAGTCCATATTTTATTCAGATTTCTTTAGTTTTTACGGGGATATCCCGTTACTTTAATTATCGTGTCTCCTTAGGCTCCTCTTGATTGTCAGTTCCTCAGACTTCTCTCGTTCTTGATGATTCTGACAGTTTTGAGGAGTACTGGCTAGGTGTTTTGTAGTGTGATCCCCAGCTGGGATTTCTCTGATGCTTTTCTCAGGGTTCAGCTAGGCTCGTGTGTTTGAGGAGGAAGACCAGTGTGGCGAAGTGTCCTTTTCATCACATCATACCAGTGTGTACACCACCAGTATGACCCATCACTACTGATGCTAATGCTCATTGCCTGGCCGACACGGTGTTTGTCTGGTTTCTCCATTTGACTGTCATTCTTTAAAATTTTTCCCTTTTCCATACTGGACTCTTTGGAAGGAAGTCATTATCCACATTTGAGTAGGGAGTTAAGCTTTACCTCCCTGGGGAGAGCACCTACATAATACGTTGTAATTCTGCATGGGAGATTGATCCCTTCTTTCTCTTTTATTTCTTTATTTAATCATTTATTTATATCAGTATGAACCATTAGCATCATTTTATACTTTGGGTAATAATGCAATACTTCTTTCTTTTATTTCTCTGATTGTTCCAGCTTTGGCTATTGGGAGCTCAGCTGGCTCCTGACAGAAGCATTTTTTAAAGAAAAGAATGAGTCAAGATCAAAATGTATTATGAGACATGCTGAATAAACATGTAATGGAGCATGGGAGTATCCTGTGGTGAAATAAATGCAATGTGCTGAGTAATACCCTGATTTTCTCAGATGCCCTTTTTGCTCTACTTCAGTTGCAAATGTACCTACTTGATACCCCGCCACCACACACACACACTTTTCTTTTTAAGGTTAACAGGTAATATACCACAATGTTGAAAGGGACTTTTCCTGTTGCTGCACGTTGGCACTGGAGTCCATGGCTGAAAACAGCAGGTGTTAAGTACCACATATTCTAAAGAGAGCCACCAGCAAGCAAGGCCAGACATTTCCCTCCAGGATTTACTAAGAGCCCCCACTATTTTTCATTCATTTGTTAAATGTTTATTAGGTACCTGCTATGTTCCAGACAGTGTTCTAGGACTGAGGGTATAGCTATTTGCAAAAGTTCCTGTGCTACAGAGTCACTGTCTTATGATCCAGTAGAAGGAGAATAAAGTAGCTCTCTCCTTGCTTAAAGTCAGAAAGGGGAGGGGTGGGCTTCCAGAGAGCCACTCAGAGGTTGGCAGTGCCCGAGGGAAGGGAGACTGGTGTCTAGTATCCCAGCCAGCTGTCTGCTAAGCTGGTTGAACTTTCAAACCCTTGATATGTCACTAGAACAGAGCTCAGTTAGCAAGTTGCTGGGAGTCTGGAGCGTATATTAACATAGACACAGAAGATTTCTGCTTCTCTTCTAAAGAACTCTGTAGGTAGAGCCAATGCCTGCAGGGTAACTAAGGACCATAGTGTTATATGCTGGGCAGGAAGAGACCAGGGGATCTCTCCTGTTCCTTGGGTCCTGGTGGCCCCTGGTGAGTAGAGAGGAAGAACCTCTATGATCTCTATGACGCTAAAAAAGATCAGAACTCATAATGATGCCAGGGGTCTTCCAGGTCAGAGGAGACAAGCCCCACCCAGAAGGCAGCCCCTCTCCAAGGTGGATGAGCACAGGACAGTACCAGCCACCACTTCAGGAAATCCACACATCCCTTCTGTGCATAAAGCACGAGCAGTCAGCCAAACCAGAGCAAAACCAAAGAAACCGCCCTCAGTAACGAGTAGTCAGTCGTTCACGTGAAAAGATGCCTGTCTCCTTCCCAGCTCCCGACACCAGAAGAGCTAGACATTGAAAGAGATGGGGTGAAGGGTCTGAGTACAGACGTAACCCTTCCGAGTCTCTTGGTCTCTCTGTGTGGGACAAGGTCCATATTTAATATGAGATTGAAACTCATAGTTGGTCTGGACTTTTAATAGCTAAAAATGACGAGAAATCAGATCTGCCCAAGATTCCTTAAGGCATGTGTCAAGGAAGTTTGCTGTAACACAGCTGAAAAAGTGTGATTGGAGGAAAAGGAAACTTATTTTTCCCTCCAACGTTTCTTACCTTATTTAATAACATACCCGATGGCTATCAGCCATATTCATAACAAAAGTTATTCATAAAATGTATCTGAAGGTAACATTTATTTTTCCTTTTCAGTGTGAAAAGCTTGAGAAAATGAAACTTTTAAATTTATATAATAGTTACACAGAGATTTGACTACTCAATAAACTAGTTACAGATATATTTTAAGGACTTTTTTTTAATGTTTATGATCTTCCATAACTAATCATATACAGTAAATCATCACTTAACTTCTCGATAGGTTCTCTAGAACTGCGACTTTAAGCAAAACTATGTAAAACAAAACCAATTTTACCATAGGCTGATTGATATAAACAAGAATTAAATTCTCACGGCATATTTCTGGCCACAAAAACATCACCGAACTTCTAAATACAGATCCAAAA
This sequence comes from Pteropus vampyrus, assembly GCF_000151845.1. NCBI lineage: Eukaryota > Metazoa > Chordata > Mammalia > Chiroptera > Pteropodidae > Pteropus > Pteropus vampyrus. The sequence goes on along the minus strand of NW_011888996.1, from coordinate 3,124,822 downwards.
CACTTCTAATATTAAACATTGAAATAAATGTGAGTTATATATACATTTAAGAAAGATTAATAAAAACAAGAGAATCCAGTTCAGGGACTGCAGGTGGCTGGAGCCGGTCCCAGCAGCCAGCCCAGGGCACCAGGGGGCGCCCACGTGGACAGGATGCCCCCCCCCCCCCGCCATCGCAGTGCCCCTCACACTGACACCCACACTCACTGAGGCTGGGACAATGTAGACACGTTGATTCACCCAAAGTGCACATCGTGTGGGAGGAAACCAGGCTCCCCAGGGAGAACCCACACAGGTACGGGGAGACCATGCAAGCTCCACGCAGACAGTGGCCCTGGCCGGGAATTGGTGTTTTTTCATAATGAAAAAAGCATTGAACAAAATGTTGTTTGTTAATTTTAATGCTGCAGTTAACTTTTAAAGAAACAAAGTATGTAAAGAAAATTAATCACTTAAATCGTTAATCCCTCCTTTGTGGCCTTATCAGTGTTTTAAATTAGACAAAAAAATGTTCATCAGAATCACTGAGATAAGACGTCAGTCAAAGCTAATAGAACTTCTTCATTTGCCCCTTTAACAGACCTGGAAAGGTTTACTTACTAGTTGGTTTCAGGTTACCCAGATTTTGTCGTCCTGGGCCTAGAATTTTAGAGCTCTTTACAATATGGCAGAGCTATGCATGAATTAACTTTTCCCTGATATTTTTAACAGGCTTACTAGAAACAGAAAAGCATAAAAGGAATGGGTGTTCAACTGCCATTGAGGAATGCAATTAAAATGTCATCATTCCTTATTTTACATGGGTGGCTCAGATTTCTCCAGGACAATGTAATTGTAGTGGTATTCATCAGCTTGTGGCTCATCCACTCCATCTCAGCACAACAGCAAACGACAGGACAGTCTGAATGGACACAGTCTTGCTTGTCTGCCAAGGGGACGTATCTTGTTGACGTCGTCACGGAATATTTCTTTTTATTGATAAAATTATGGCATCTCATTTCAAAGCACTATGTAGAAATATGTTTACTTTGCTAGAGATCTGATTAAATAGAAAAATACTTAACATATATGCACTTATTTCATAAGGCCAATTCTAACTGAGATACATTAATAACTTAAATAAAATACTTCACTAGGTACAGTCTGGGAGGAAAAGTGGGATTTTTTTTTTAAAGCAATGTTTTCTATTTTTCATCTATAGAGAATATGTTAAAAACTGTTTTATGTGATAATTGGGTTTTGAAGTGCTTTTGTAGCTCTTGGGAAACTCAAGAGACAGTTCTCAGTGGGCTCCAGCCCAGGCCTGCGTTAGTGGGTTTGAGGTTGTCTTTGAGCGCCTGCCTGAACTGTGTGAGCCAGGGTGCATCACTCAGTCTCCCTGAGTGTCCGCACCTGCAAAACGGGTTGGTAATATCTACCCCATGAGGTTTTAATGACCGCTAGGATTAAAAGACTTAACTTGCAGGATCTAAGATAGTGTTTGACATATTGTAAATGATCACTAATTGGCACTTTCCCCTTTTCTTCCATCGATACCTACAAGAAATGGTTTTCTCCCTTTTCTTTGGAATGGAAATAAAATCTTAGTCTTAAATTTACTCTAGATGCTCTGAGGTTTAACAACCAAATCAGATGCTTCATGGCAGTTTCCTGTTATAATCCCAGAATATTTGCAGTAATTCAGTCAGAAGACAGGGGCTACTCAGCTCAGAACAGAGTTACATGTAATCCTCTCTCCAGATAGGTATATAGTGTCTACTTTGGAAGAAGGCTCTGCTAGTAGATTTAATGTTAATGCAGCTTTTAAGAGCATTTTATAAGGAATTTATAGTAAGGAATTTAGCTTTTCTTCTATGGTATAAGTCTCGGAAACTATCACTATCTTAATTTTATAAATGCATATGATAAATGTATATGCAAGGTTTTCTTTAAGCAGTCTTCATGGTCATTTGAGTTGACTTGAGGGCTCTTATATTATTCTCAGTGCCAGAAATTAAGTCAAGAAATGCCTTAATATCTTGATGTTTTGATTTTTTTTTAACTTTAAGTACTACTTATTATTCCTTTTGATCAGTCTTATTGGCAGAAGGCTCCTTACCTATTTATATACATCTAAACTAATCAGTGTACCTGACTGGAGTTTGCAGTACTTTGTTGCATTTCTCACTTGTTAGTACTATGAGTGTGGCAGCCTCCATGAACAGTGTTTTGTAAAACCGAACCAGATCTGTTCAGCACGGTAAAAATTTGAGCTAAAATGGAGTATTGGGGGAAAACGAGTATGTTGCTCCAGGCCACAAACAACTCAAAACAGTCTGAGGCATGCACTGGTAAATCTTACAAAATGCTATAGGCAATTCAGCATCAAAATTGCCATAGAAAATTATTGTTGTTAGCCATTCTGTTGATATTTCATATTGTTAGAATTGCTAGCAGATGGGAAAATAGATGAGTCAGGATACAGTATTAGCTATCCATATTTTTTTAATCACAGGCCACTAATGGGGTCTGTAGCATCTGTGAGATTTATTTAAACAGTTGCTAAGAAGAGTTTGTTTTCCCAGTAAACACAGCAAACCTTGTACAGGATTTTCTTGATTGACTATTTGACTAATTGTGTTAGCATTAACATGTAAGACCATTTGCTCCATTGTGGTGGTGTCTTGTTTATTTTGACAGACTGATTATACTAACAGCTGTGGACCCATTAAGTCTTGAAATGTTATCACATTTATACATTTAAAAACGTCATAATCCTGTTTCTGCTATTTTTGAGATTAAGCCTTTTTTAAATTCTCCCATGTAATTAAGACTATTTTTGACAAAACAAACTAGTATAACAAATCTAAATGTTTTCCCCTTAGAGCTCTTAAGATGAAATTATTTTAGAAAGTAATTCCTTCTTATCACTTGAATTTTAGATTTTTATAGTAGACAGAATTTATAAACTTAAAAAAGTTCTAATTTTACTGACAGCTCTTCCTGATTAGTAATAAGCAGTCTTTCAAAACTTCTTATAGAGTTCAGAAATAATTCTAATTATTAAAAGTTTTAACTGTCAAAACTATCAGTGTTTTGATTTAATCTCATTTTCCATCTTCTCATGTCATTGAATTAGTTGCTCTATGCTTTTTTATGCAAGCACTGATAAATCATTGATTTGTATATCTTTTCTTTGGATTTTTTAAGAGATTCTGAGAAATATATTTTTCGATATTTATACTCTTACTTCCTGGATGAAATGTGGTAATCCAGGACGCGTTAACAAAATGAGCTGATATTTCAAGCTGTCACTCATAATCAAAACTTAATCAATTTTCAAAAACGCTGACTCCTCTTGAAAAGTTTGACTCTTTCGTTTAATTTACAAACATCTAATTACTATGCCATCTAATTATTGTTAAGAAGTTTAGGAGTTTTCTTTTAAAGTCTTTCACTCGTTTCAAACAAATTTTTTAAGGAGCTAGGAGAGCCCAGTCTACCCATTGGCCTGAACCTTAAAGAAGATGGCAGGTCTACCTTTGCTGAGTTTCTGCAGTTTATTTCTTTTTAAAAGACTGCTCTATAAAAATGTCATATGCAAGATTTTCTCTTCACTGTGGCCTTTATAGTTGAATGTGTAAAGGCCAGTTTCTCTTTCAGATCACATTGAAGACTCTGGGAATTTCTCAGCAGCACACCTGCTATTTGTGATGACTTAACATTTTGAACTCTCTGGCAGTGCTAGATTAAGAATATAAACCTTGATATAATGGGAAAAAAAGCATTGACCTAGAGGTCAGGTGATGTCTCTGCAATGAACCAGGAGTGTAACTTTGAGCAAGCTAGCTCTCATTTCCTCACCTAAAATAAGGAAGTTAGAGCAGGTTATCTATCAGGCTCTTTTGTAATGAGATTCTGTGGGATTTAATTTATAACCCAAATGTATAGCTTATGCTTCTGTTAAATTATTTAGTAATCTCAGATAATCTCAGATAACTTTAAAAACCCTAGATCTCAAAATGTATTTCTCTCAGGCCCACATGATTCAGTTTACCTGACGTCAGTTTAAACCTTTTTATGGAAATTGATTTTATTCTCTACCTTTATTAATATGTCTAGCCCCCTGATATTTATCATTTCAAAAGCTAAGAAAAGCAAAATTCTTGTGAATAGAAACTGTCTCAGGTAATAAAACAGTATTGTTCTGAAACTCATCTCTTTTTCTTTGACTGTGTTTTTGAAGAAATTCCTTCTTCTGCCTTTGCATTCAAGTTCTTTTACTGCATGTCAGCTCATTTATTCACTTAATGAAATTACATGTCCTTAGTGTTTGTAAAGATTGTCAAACTACAGTATTCTTTCAGTGTTAAGGCCTGAAGATTTAAGAACCATTGTTAGTTGTGCAAATTCTGTTTTATCATTAAGTTCAGTACTAAATTGTACTAAATAGAATTAGCCTAAAACACATAAAATCCATTTTCAGATGAGTGTTCATTTTTGTACATTTTTGCATATACAATAAAAACCACAACATACACGTATTCTAAAATCCTCTTCACTGACTTGACTTAACTGAATTCTAAACTCAGACAAATTTACCCAAGACTTGGCAATCCGGCTCTTATCTTGCTGCACGTTTATTCTGGAACTACTCGGTTGGCATATAGCTGCTTTGTGTTCCGTGTATCATAGAAAGATGGCTCCATGCCGCCCTAAACACACCCGATCCCATCTGATCTTGCAAGCTAAGCAGGGTCGGGCCTGGGTAGTACTTGGATGGGAGACCACCTAGGAAGACCAGGTGCTGTAGGCGTAAAAAGAAATTTTTTTTTTAATAAGGGATTATAAGCTGACAAAGTCCTTGCAATCTGTGAGGGATACCGTCCCATGACCAGAGTATAAGGAAAAAAAAAAAAAAAAAAAAGATGGCTCAGGATCATTTCTTTTTTATATTAAAAAAATATAAATTCAAGTTGATTTACCACAAGCTCTCTTGATCTATACACATAACAATTCTGAAGTGATTTCCCTTCCTTTTTATAAAGATATTCAGGAAATCCAATTTCAGTGAAGGAAAATTGATATTATAGGGCAAATTTATCATTATGAGGCTTCATAAAATTTTATATGGCTTGTGAATCTTTTTACTACTAAGGCATATTGAGCAGTACTGTTTTGCAAGAGATCGAAAAAGCTGCTTCTGTCACATTTCCCTTCCCAAACCATTTTCATGCCTGTGGGAGGCTTGATAGCTATAGAAACAGAGTGCTAAATATATGTTATTAGGGTTTAATCAGAAGTCAAAACCCAGCCAGAAGTTCATGTCTGTAAATCATACCCACTGTATAAAAAGTGAAAAATTCTGCCAGTTAACCTCACTTTTTTTTTCTTTTTTTGTCTAGATAATACCATAATCTAGAGTTATTTAGAAATCTACCATTATTTCTGTTCTGTTAACAAAATGAGAAGAGCCTCTGACCACAAATGCTGAAGTTTGGGGATTATTTTCTTTTGGATACCATAGATCATAAAATCAGGGAGAAAATCATTTCCTGGGTAATCTTATCCTCAGCCAGGGCTTCAGTGTTATCCTAAATGCTGATGATTCTCTTAGACTATGTCTGTAGGTCGAATCTCTCACCTGAGCTCCAAAACCTCATATTACAGTCCATGTCCGATGTCTCTACCTTGAAGCCTCACCCATATCTCAAACTCAACAGGACTAAAATAAGTTTCATTAACTCCCCTACCTAATTAATGATATCAATCTCTACCTCACCACCCAAGCTTGAAGCCAGACTCATCCTTAATCTTTCCTTCTTCCTGACCCTTCATAATCAGTCAATTCTACTTTCAAATCTTTCAATTCCCTCTTTCCTTCTCAGTCTTCCACTTCCATTTTCCTGGGTCAAGCCTCATCTTTTCAACAGACTGTTGAAGTAACCTGCCGATAGGTCTTGCTTCCTCCATTTTCCCCCTGGCAACCTATTTTCTATACCTGCTATTGAAGGTATTTTTCTAAAGCTCATTCATATATGATCATGTCACCATTTATGCTCAGAATTATCCAGCATTTCTTTCTTGTCAACAGAAAGTTGTAACAACATGCTTAAAGCCCTTAGCAGTCTGCACCCCCTCCCTTCCTGCCTCGCCCTCTGCCCCCATGGATCCTTCACACATCCCAGCAGTCAGCCAGTATAGCTCCAAAAATGCCAAGCATTTGTGTGCCTTATACTTTTCCGCTCATGCTCTTTCCTTTCTCCCCCCTGTCCTATTTCCTGTCTTCTCAGCCTGCTCATTCTTCAGTGAATTAGCTGTGCATGGACTTGTCTTGGCAGCTAGATTGCAAGCTCTCTGTGGGAGGTAGAGTGTTTTATTCATCTCTGTACAGTGCGTAATCATAGAAATATCAATAAATATTTTAATAAGTGAATTTTTTGACGTGCTCTGATAGCCTAGCTGAAAACTGCTATAGATGTAGCTTATATGGAAGTCAGATTTCCTGTAACCTCAACCTTATACAACCATAAATCTGAAATCAGATTTAAAAACCAAAACAACAGCAACAAAAACTAGCAACAGGTGTAACAAGCTTTAGCACTAAAGCCATGCTGTATCTTTCCTAAAACAGCCTCAGGCTTTCATTCTTATAATGTCTTGTAAGATTGTTTAATTGCTTTTCTGGTTCCCAGTAGCTTAAATTTAAGTAGAGAGAGGATATATGCTCAGAGATGGCCATGGCCATGAAGAGGAACTGATAGCTTTCCCTCAAATGAAGATAAAAAGCTAAAAATCAAAGAGAAAATTATTACATGGCATAGATTAGTAGTAGATATTAATAATGATTCATCATCACGAAGGAAAGGTTGTTTTAGGTCCTGTGTCCTCTGCTTGAGAAATCAGCATATTATGTAAAATACTTTATAAAGATTTTCTGTTCAAAATGGTTAAAACAAAGTTTTATCACTTAAAGAACTAAGATTTAGATGCTTCGTGAATTCACTTTTGTGAAACACCTAATTCCCTAATGATGCCATATATGATGAATGGTTTTCCAGCATCATAGACCTGTTTTTCACAGATTTTACATATTGAAAATATAAAAGAGTATTAGAGGAGGAAAATTTTTCTTCTAAGTAGCTTCTTTCCCTGAATCCAGTTCATTACCGTAATGTAATATTTATAAACTCTTGGCATTTTTCCCTAGTACAGTCTCTAAAATTTAAATACTTTTTGGAATATCTGGAGTAGACATGAAACTCATGCATATTGTTTGACTCTAAAATCAAATGCTAATTTGTGTAGTATAATGTAGTTGTGTTTTATAAATTATGAGTGTTATATAGAACTTCAAAGACAGGCTGAAATAGAGACAGTGGAATTGGGTCTCACATAGGGAAATACGGCTACATATGTGGTCTGTGTTGGCCCTTCATCTCACCGTCACCTGTTCATACAGTTCAGAAAGTTTCAAGGTTCCCTGTTGGCTAATTCTTTTTCCCCACAATGATTTGAACAGTACTGACCGTATGAACAGATGCATGATTAAAAATTAATGAAGGAAGCATATAATATACTATGCACATATATAAATGTATATAATAGTATAATATAATAAACTTGGTTCTTTCGTTGATATGTGACTGAAAAATAACAGGGCATATTTTACACATAGCAGACCTTCTCATACAACAAAGTGAGTGGTGTTCACCTTCAGTCATTATCCAGGAGCTTCTTTCCCACAACACCGCCATTCCTATATTTTTGGAACCCCTCTTCTGAATTTCTTTCAGAATCTGTAACTCAGTCTTTCCAGTATCTTCAGTGGTGACAGATCTTTTTCAGTTGAGGGTGGATTTGATTTTTGAAACCAAGAGTCACTTAGGAGCAGATATAGTAAAGTAGAGGATCAAGCTGAAAAATGCTATTTCCAGTTAAAATTGACATGTGACTGTAAAATAATGAGAATGTTTTCTGGATTGGCTCATAAATAACCAAAGATAGTTATCTTCTTAAAACAAAAAATAAGCTGCCCGTTCTAGCATTTTAAAACCAAGCTGAATTGCTGTCATGTCAGTTTCCTGCTCCAGGGTTGATCGTGGCTCCCTGAACTACAAACCGCTTTGCCTGGCTTTCAGGGCCCCGCCAGTGACCTTAGTCCTTCCTTCTCGACATGGCAGGGCCTCCTCAGAGCCCTGTCACCCTTCGATTCCAGGACCCGCACAGTCCCTACTCCCCAAAGGGAGTCTTCTCTCCGTTGAATTTATAGTGTGGTTCCTCCCTTTTTGTTGGGACTCAGTTTAACAAATAAAAACAATGGTTGCTCTCCCCAGGACAGTGTACACAGGAACATGCAGAATTTCGCACATGAGAAGCTTATTCCTGGACTTGAGTTAAGAACCTTTTACTACAATCTGTACCACACACAATAGAGCTTAATTGTATAGGGTTTTGTATTAATCCCTAAATGTTTAGAGGTGCTAATCTTACCCTCTCCTCCCAACTAATTTGTAAGTTTCCTAAGGCAAGGAAACAGTTTAGTACTTATTGGCTTTCTTAACAGTACCTATCTACCAAGATGCTGAGTATGTAATAGCATTTTGTAAATCATCGTGGTTTGACAGATTTTTAAAAACTACCTGCCTGCCACCATTGCTTTAATAGTCAGATTCTGAAAGACACAGTTTTACATTTTCTTTAATGTTAAGATAAAAGCACAAGTGTTAGGTTATATATTTTAGGGCATCCCTTAAGGCCTGAGACAACATCCCTAAAATATGTTCCCCAGGAGATAATTCCATATTCTGCTGTTTTGACATATAAATGCAGTAAAACTCAGGGTGCCATAGACCCTGTTCTATAGAACACATTTTATCCCCCATACACACATGACGTGAGGCCTCTCTCCATTACACAGAAAACCGGTAAAGGATGTGCTATTGTTGTCCCAGAAGCCATTGTAATCAAACTAAATCATTATAGTTAAACTATATAATTTAGTCCAATCATATCATTATTGTCAAACTATAATGTATATGGTGAAAATTTGACAGACACTTTATTTTCAAGTTGGCCGAGCCCATGTCAGAACTTAACACAATATCAGGTTTGGGATATTTTGAATCATAAATTAAAAACCCTGTTTTACCAAAATGCTTAGTATAAAAGTATTCTAGAGAATTTAATTTTCTGATTAACTTCTCAGTGCTCACCATTTAAGCATTCATTAAAATGCAAGCTAGAACACTTAACTTTAACCTGTATCAAGTCTCGTCTCAGTCTTGGGTGATCCCCGCAGGTGTTTGTGATTATCACAGCACTCCACAGCCGGGGAGGCGTGAGCCGTGAGCCGTGAGCCGTGAGCCATGAGCAGGCATGTATACAAAACAGACCCCGGAAGGCTGTCGGCAGTGGTGGATTTGTCTTTCTGCCTTTTTAAAAAACATGTTTCATGAGCTTATTTTTCTCATTTTCTCTTTTCTGAAAGCAAAGGTTTTTATTTTGTTGCAGATTACTTGAAGTTCCTACAAGATGCGGCTTCTTGGTTTGTGAGGGAAGGAATTCCTATTTCAGTTGTTGAACCATATCTCAAAGATAACGGAGAGTTTCTGAAATATTCATGCCAAAACTCAGACTTTCACCTATTGTAGATAACTTTGCTATATTAATATCTTCTTCTTTTTTTTTTTTTTCTATATCCAGTTAAAAAATCTAAGTATAGAAGAACTGCAAATGCGGTTAAAAGCTCTGGACCCTATGATGGAACGAGAAATAGAAGAGCTTCGTCAGAGATACACTGCAAAAAGACAACCCATTCTGGACGCAATGGACGCGAAGAAAAGAAGGCAGCAAAACTTTTGAGTCTAATTTCTTCTCTGTTTGTTTTTATAACTATTCTGGAGACCAAGAAACCACTAAAAATTCAATATTATTATTTCTTTTTAACCCTTAAGTTTGTGCTCTACAACTAGGCAACAATCAAAAACTGATAATGGTACATACCCAGGTAAATTCCCAAAAGGCATAATTTACAACCGTACCCATTATTTTTCCATTTTTAAATGACGAAAACAACAGAAATGTATTCTTCCCTGTATCTGGCAGCTGCGTACCAGCACCAAAACTGTGTTATAAAATGAAGGCTGTGTTTAGAGACCTTGAAAATCCAAAGCTAGTGTTTAATTGTACAGCACTGAAAGGCTTTATGTTACAATATTCTTTATTCTTAGCTAGTAGCCTATTTATTATATCTCCTTAGGTAAACTTATTTATTTATGCTATTTCACTTTTTTTTTTAAGGACAAGATCATGATAGCTTTGGTAAAGGTAGAGATGTATTACTAGATGATAATGTTCAACCAAATTTTACTTTAAGCAGGGAGCTATAGGGCACATTCCTTGATTTCTAGGATAGCTTTCCAAAAGGAGCAAAGCAGTAATAGCAATAGTACCCAAGTGAGCCAGGCATTTTTTTATACTGAAGCAATAATTCCATTTTTACCTCCTGAAATTTTAACTTTTTAATTCTTAATGTTTGGTACAAATAGAACTATATATATTTAGGTCAGAGCTATAATGTTTAAAACCAAAGAAATCAATGGAACCCTTGCACAAAAAAAGTGTGGTAAATATTTTTAAATAAATAAATTCCTAAGACAAATGTAATTTCTTAGTATTGTTTTGTGTTTCGTGTGTAGATCTGTAGTTAAACCGTGTCAAACTGTAATAAGCTCATCAAATTTCTGTGAAAATGTGCTCAGTTGTCACAGGACCTTTTTGTTGATTTCATTTATTTACTGGGAATTGGTAAACATCATGTGCCTGACAATAACAAAATAGCAAAACCATTTGTACTGAACTGCGGAAGCCTTGGGGACTGAAAAAAAAGATTAAAACCATTAAAAAACTCATTTCTAAGCAGAATGAACATTTGTGTGATTGAACTGGGACCAGTCATTTCCTAAGCTACATACGGCCATCTTGACAGTGTTTGTTCTTTTGTGTGTTTAATTACTATGTGTAAATCATAAAGACAAATAAATTTTACTGTGCCACGTAGCACATTTCATCTCTGTATCTTTATTTTTAAAACTCATCACCTGGATTCTGTCTCTTCCAGGCAAAGAAGGTATATTAGGACAGTTAAGATTATGCAGTGATAACAACCCTGAAACTTCAGTGGTTTAACATAACACAGGTTATTCCTGACTGTGCTCCATGCGCAAACCAGGTTGGCAAGGTGCCCTACTCCTGTCACTCACACCCCAGAACCCCACCGATGGAGCCTCAACTATCCGCAACATCGGTAGTCACCACAGCAAGGGGGAAGGAGCACTGACAAGTGTCGCACTAGCTCCAGCCAGCAGCGACACATGTCCAGTCAGCCACAATGGTATTCAGAACTGGTCACATGGCCGCTCCTAATTTCCAGCAAGCAGGGAAATGCACTTTACCATGTGCCTGGAGGGGACAGAAGGGAAATGCAAGTTCACTCATGACAGCCAGGAAGGGATTACCACCTCTGGAAAGCGGCTTCTCCTTTTTAAAATAGCATTTGTGCCCCAGGTAATGCCCTGGGTTTACATTTCTCCCTGCTCTGTTGAGTTCTTACAATTAGTAATTATATAATTGGACATAAAAGATGTTTTAAATAGTGGTAAATATTGAAAATTCTATAAAGGTTTTTAAAAGTCAAGATAGAATTTACGATATATGCTTCAGATGCATCTTTATTGGAATCTATTTGGGACAGTCAGATGAGTCAATCAACTCAAACACCCTACCTTTTTTTCCTTAACTTTTTCTTTTTCTGTTTGGTGTCTAATACTTTGCCTAATTTGATGGAATCAAATGACTGATTTGCTATCATCTGAGTAAAACCCCTTATATGAAATAAGAAACTTAAGATGATTTCTCCCCAGCTTGCTAAATTAGAAAATTTATGGAAACTAATTCAATGAGGCCTGTTAACCACTCTTATTCAGTTCTCAATAAGAGTCCTCCTTTTAGTTATAAATATGGAGTATTCCAATCGCATTGTAATTTTTATGTAAATAGACTTTATGCCTTACTGTCTTTTTAAATACACAGGTACACACATTTAAGAGAATTAAGAACAATGGGCATTGTTTAATTTTAGAGCCTTAGGAAGCTCCAGAACATTCTAGGATGATCTATTAAAATTTTTCCTATCTTCTCACTTTCTGCCTCCACCAATCAAAAAAAAGAAACTTAAGTTTTGAAGAACCAAGAGCTATGAAAGAAACCTTCAGGTCTAGGTAAGCCTTGATTAATCATGATGCTTAGGAAAGAGAGTTTTCTAGTTATTTTAATGAGTTTAAGAAGAATCTCTCATCATTTTAACCTTAGTTGCCTAGAATGTTCCAAAAATAGGTAAGTACTTTCTGCACACTCCCATTCTTTAATAAATATAGTATTGTAACTGTAATTGAAGCTAATGAGTGAGGGTTTCATCTTACTGAAAAGCCAGCATCGTTAATATATTGTTCCGTAGATGAAAAAGTTTTTTCTTTGATTTAATGAACTTAGATGACTCATTTCTAGACTTACAATACACTGAGTTTATTTTAGCATAAATAGTTTTATGTTAAAATATGAGCTAATTTTGCCAATATAAATTGGAGAAGAAAATGTGTTTGTTTAAATGGATTTCAAAATAATAACACCTATTATTTGGGATACTTACTATATGTCAGACACGATATGTGAAACAACCTTACATATGTTACTTACATGCTTTTGTATTTATTTACTGAATCGCATCCGCAACGTTTAAAATCACTCTCACAAAAAGATATGTAGCTTCTTTACTGGAAATTATATAATACATTAAGATGTTTTTTAATTTGGTCACAAGAAATCTTTTCAAATTGCTGACACATTAGCATTTGATAGGAACGCTATTTTCCTTTCCTATCCTGTAAAAGGTTAATGATTAAATCCTAATACTAATAATACAACATTCTAAATAGAACATCATTTAAAAAAAAATAGTTACATTGCATCACTAAACTGTTATTAGGCACAGGCATCTAATTAGGTATTTCATCAAAATGTTTTTTTTTGGAGTAATAAATATTCTCTTTTTGTTCCCAAAGCCCGGGAATCGGGTCTAACAAGAGAATTACTTCTCTTTGCCGTTTGAGCAGTGTGATCACATCTGGCCCAAGGGTGTCTGTATACTTTGGTTGGGCAGTCTGATGCCACTGAATGGTGGCTGATCCTCCAGGGAGTCAGTCAGCTTCTCCCTGTTCCATGTCCACACAAAACACCTTCGACCTCAGCCAACCGCTTCCCCGAGTCAAGAAGACCCCAAGAGAGAAAGCGAATGATCAGCTCAACTCTTCCACTGATCTTGGAAAAGCAGCTCCAAGTCCATTCCGTTCTCACACTGGACCGTATCATTAGCCAGGCTCCCTGCCACTGTTTTTTGGTTGTTGTTTTTTTTCTCCACTCCGTTAAGATCCTTAAATTAAAATTCTGATTTTCTTCTTGTGTCACTCTTCTATTCACAGAACTTTACCTGACAAGTTAAAAATGAACTCCGCCTCCTGGCACTCAAGACCTGCACTTTGCCCCAACCACGACACGACCTCATCTCACATTTTTGCCTTATTTGAGTCCTTTCTTCCACCAAACCGAACTGCTTCCCAACTTTATTACAGCTACTTACTTTATTACTGGAATAGAAAATTCCTGAAAGCAGAGCCTTGATATCTATCCATCTTGTTTCCCCACAAGGCTTACCATAATATTAATATAATTGTTAGTAAATAAAGTTTCATTGAATGAAATGAGCTCAAACAACAAAATTATCATCATTAATCATAGAAGGTATATGATTATGTACCTTATATCCAGGTAATCATGGTAACAACAACAACCAGGTTTTGAGCATCAACTGAGCCAGCACTTTTGATACATTGTCTCAAACCTTTGCAACAAGCTGCAGTCTTTCTCAGAAAAGAAAGGATTGGAAAGATTAAATGTCGCGAAGCCAGCCAGTGCCTTTCATGAGCTTCAAACTCCTGTTTGTCCCTGGTAGGCCACATTGTCTAATAAACACTGGAAATCTGTGTTTAGAATGTTAAGCTTTTCAATTAAATATTAGGAGAGGACCATTGTTAGCTGATTTGTACCTTTTCTCCATTTCAATGGAAGCTTCATTCTCTGAAATGGCGTCCTTCCTACGTGTAGGAAAAGAAAAGCAGGGTGTATTTACTTAAGTGTCCAAGAATTTTTTCCCTTCAGCATAGGATATATTTGGCATTCTTATGCTTCGAAAACTATTTTTGTGAAGTAAAACGTGTTCTGTTCTCTTCCTTGCCAAAGTATGTCTTTGATAATGAGTAATTTAGAGAAACTTTAGTCAGCAGAGTGGAAGGTACGTGGCCTCAGGAGGTAAATTACCTGGGTTCCAATCCCAGCTCTTTACACTTTTGTTCCCCTGGGCAAGAATAACCATTCAGCCAATCTGTGTTTGGATTTATCTGTGATCAGCAATTGGGAAGATCAAATGTTCTAGTACATGTTAAATATTTAACAAAGTTCCAGGGCATATGGCACATAGATACACATTAGCTTAAAAAAAAAAAACAAAAAAAAAAAAACAACTTTTAACTGTTTCCAGTTTAGTGCATTGTTTTTGTAAGAAAGAAGAAAAGGGCTCTGTTCTTGATAAGCAAGTTTGTTATAACTTCTAAAGTGCATTAGAGTCTCCTAGAACCCAGATGTGTTTTTCATTAAGCGCCTGGCCTACTCTTGGGTAGTGGTTTGTACTGAGGAAAAAGTATACTCAATTTTCAAAAGTATTTTCTTTCTCCCTAGAACAAAGTAGTCATTAGGTTAAGCTAAACTTTTCCAGGCCCCCTCTCTTTAAGACTATTTTAGGGATATTGTTAAAGCCAACATCTATGACCCCGTTTGTGAAGGCCCATCGAGAAATTTCAAATTTACGCCCCTCAAGTTTTGTTTCACTCTAGTTTTAACATTCTTGGTTTTTAAAACTATGAATCATGTAATTGGGTTTCCCAATGTGCTTTGATCCCAAGAACCTCAAAATCCAATTTTTGGTTAATAGCTTTACAGGATTCTATGGTTTGCTTACATGTCCCTGATCCTATATTAATAAAAACAAAAGATTTTTAGAAAGAAAAAGTAAATATCCAGAGGTATGAGTTCTTCCACTATGAAGGATCTGGTTCCCCATCATGTGTAATTTCTATATCTTCTCACAGGGCTCTTGTGCGTGTCAAATATGGTAATATGTGTCAAGGGGATTTGTGGTTCAGGTCCTGGACCTAGAACCCTGCTGAAAGCTTCCACATGTGAGTGTTACCTTGGCGGAAAGGGGTCTCTAGGTTATGAGGCTCCTGGAGACTGGGATAACCCCTGACCTTCCTCTTTGAGAACTAGCTAAAATAGAGAATACCAGAATGCCCTTGGCCCTTGTACCTCCTGCTTTCAGCAACCTGTTCAAATCACATTTACACAAAAATTGATTTAGGTTGTCCGGACAAGCACCATACCTTTCAACTCCAGGTCGGCCAGCAGGTCAGAATCCCCAAAAGAGCTTATCTACCTCTTGATATTTTTTCATTTTTATTGTTCTATTCATAAGCCACTTCACATCCTCAATGAAAAGAGAAGGATATGAAGAAAATAGAGAAAATGAAGGGAAATCACTTTTTTTAGCATGATAGGAATGAAAATTGTAACCAAAAGTTACAAAACGGTATCATACCTAACATTTTCTCAATAAAAAAGTCTATTTTATGAGAAAGCACTAAAAGCTAATGAGTTTTCAAATGCTTCAAAATCCAGTGCCTGCTCAGGTTTAAACCAAGCAATTAGTTGTCTTTTAAATTTGTATAGACTCTTCCAAGGTGAACTATAATCAGTTGATTGGAAGCTAAATACGACCTGACACTAAAGCCCTCAGCTTTTACATATTCTCTCCCGCGCGTTCTAGCGTGTACGGAGCGTGAGGGATGGCGTCCTGCAGCTGTGCATGTTTTTCAGTCTTTCCATTTAGTCCATGACAGCTTTCTTTTTTACTTAAAAAGAAAATATTTCCTGGCCAAAATATTCAAATGAGAAGACGTAATAGCACTCGCAATCAAAGTGTTTGACGTTAAAAACAAGATGCACAGAGGAATCTGAAATGCAGAACTGTTTCATTATCAGTGAGTGACTCAAAGTGCGAACCCATGAGTTCATTCTGTTGGCCCTTCATGAAGTATGTAGAAGTTCATTTTAAAAGCATACCAGCTGATGAGCATAAACTAGTGTACATGCTTAGAAAATGGTCTTTTCAAATTATACCTGATATTAGAGTTGATACTAATGGACTAATGAACCTGGACCTGAACGAGTTTCAGAAAGACTTTTTGATTTTGATGATTAATTGTTTTAACAAGTAAGTAGTGATTTGGCATATGATTCAGAATTCGAATCTGGCAGGCAATCACGGAAGTCCAAACAGAATGTTTTTAAAGTTCTTAATGCAAAATTGTTTCAATTTCACACAAATCTAATGGGTTGCTAGTTTTTCATTCTTGTTCAACAAATCCCAATGTCTTGCCCAATCCCTTGACATTTATCCAAAGCAATGATAGCAAACATATGTAATATATACAAATATATACAATATTTGTCTGTGGTAACCATTTCTAACTTGGCTGCAAGGAAGCAACAGCTTCTTCTGGCAGAAAAGGCCTATCCTCACTCGTACAATTTGAAGCAGATTTATTTCTTTAGTTATTGAGGTTGAAATAAAAGAACAAAGCTTATCTCTTTTACAGGTTGGAACTCTTCAAAGGTAGGTATCTTTGAAGCTCTGTCACAGACTGGCTGCATGGCCTCGGGTGAGTTATTTAACCTCCTCATAAGTCTCACCTTTTTTATCAAACAGCGAAGACAGCCTCCGAGGTTGCGAGGTGTGAAGATGTGCACACAAAGCCCTTCGCACGCGGCCCAGCCCCAGTGAGCACTAGTGACTTGTACTTTCTTTACCCCTCAACAAACATCTAGTGAGCACCAACTATGTTCCAGCTTCCATGCTAAGTGTGGAAATATAGAAATGAGGCGACATGGTTCCTGGCCAAGAGCTGGTCCATATCACCAGGTATAGGGCATAGACACACAAGTATGGTAAGTGTAATAAGAAATCAATAAAGCCCTGTGGTATCGGGATTTGAAAAAGCCTTCACTGGACGGATGTTCGAACTGAGCCTTGAAGCTTGGGAAGGCAAGAGAGGGAGAAGGGCCCTATGGGGAGGGCAGAGCATATAGAAAGGCAGAGAGATGAGAAAGAACACTGGGCATATCTTTCAGTGTCCTAAGGGAGTTCATTACACAATGAAAACATTTAGTGAAAATGAATTAAGAATCATTTGTCTTGCTTGCTCTATCTTGCAGTTTAGGAAGTCACAGAATTAATGTGGTCTGTTTTGCTTTTGTTTTCATTTTTCCAGATTACTGAATGTTTTCTAGATAAATTAATTCCAAGTAATATCTGGTCTATTTTCTGGGGCCTGTGTCTACCAGTCACACTCAGCAATACTTATTTCTATTATTCGATAGTATATAGAAAAAACAATGTCCTCAGAGGCTTGCTGAGGTGGGGTATTGGAGCAAAGTGGCCGGAGAAAGGTGGGAAGAAGGTTAGCAGCAGCGTCTAAAGACATAGGCCTAAACTCAACTCAGTTCCTCACATCAGTTCACTAGCTGTTTACCTCGAGTGAAGCATCCTTTTCGTCAGCAGTTCTCTTCTCAAAGACCTTTAACAGACAAAGGATGAGGTATAAAGTATAACAAAGTAGCATAAATTAAGAACAAATGAGAAAAAATAAAGCAAAGGGAAAACGAAAATAGAGAACCAATCTGGAACCATGAATTATATCAGTGGAAAAATTGCTTATAATGAATTTGGTCCAAAGCTTCCTAGATGCCAACACGAAGAAGGAAACCAGAAACGGTTTACGTTGTCCATGCTGTCAAGTGCTATGGTAGCCACTAGCACTTGAAATGTGCCCAGTCCACACTGAGTCGAGCTGTGACTATAAAATATACATTGTGTTTCAAAGACGTCGCACAAAATAAAATGTAGACTATCTCAATAATTTTATCATTTAGTACATTAAAATGATAATATTTTGGATGTTGGGTTAAAATATCTTATTAAAATTAATGTTACCTGTTTCTCTTTACTTCTTAAAATATATAGCTACCAGAAAATTTTAAATTACGTATGTGACACAGATTTGTGGTTTTGGGGTGGTCCGAATTCCGGCGTTGCCCCAGTAACGCTGGGGATTCTCCCTTCTTTTCGCCGACACAGAGATAATTCCAGCTCAGTGAGATTTAGAAGAAGTAAGATTTAATAAAGGCATGTTTTGAGGTAGAAGCGGGTCACGCCTAAAATGGCCATAATTTCACAGCAATGAAAGTATGCTCCAAGTGAGAGTCAGGTTACAGCGAAGAGGGCTGTAACCTTGCGGAGGTGGGAAGGTCTGTATTAGGGCCGGGATGGGGGTTGCAAAGGTATTCCTAGCTGATTGGTTTGCGAGGTCATTCTGATTGACATCTGACTGTTAAATAACTCCCTGCCTACTACGCATGTGCTTACCCAGAATTCAGACTGTTTTAATTAGATTCATGAACTCCCGGGCATGAGCATAATTTTATAATGATGATATAATGAAGCCGAAGTCATAGGCAGGTCAGGGCAGTATTTTCTGGGCAAGGGTCTGTGGCCGGACTAAACCGCACTAATTTTATGGCCCTCCAGCCCTTTGTCTCTCAGGATGCAGGAGTGATTTTTTAACTACAAACTAGGTGTTCTCTGGGCTGTCTCAGGGCTGGGCCCTCACTCTTTTGTTTCCCTGTCTCTTGTGTCTAACTACCTGACAATGGGTACAGGTACATTCGGGGTGATAAAAGTGTTCTCAAACTGACTGTGGCAATGATTGCATAATTCGATGACTGTATTAAAAAGCATTGAATTGTAAACTTAAAAAATAAATACGTTATATTTAGCTATGTTATAATCATAAAATAGGAGAACTGAACTTCAGAGGGAAAAAACAAAAGTATACTCTGTTGCTCAGAAGAAACCCAACCATTCTTAGTACCTATTAAGAAGTGTCTCTCTAAGGGCACCCACTGGAAAGCCCACCATTAATAGTCAATTCAACATCAATATTCATTGGCAGTATTCTCAGAGTAGGGACGGCTTCTGCAGGTCTCTTTATGGGGTTATTCATATTCGTCAATGGCATCACACTCAGTTCAGTAAACACCTGCATGCTAATGGCTCCCAAATTCCTGCCTTCAGCCTAGACTTTTTCTTAAAACTCCATATTCAGACATTCTTAATGGCACACCTGTACCTCAGGTTCAGCACCACCAAACACTATTCCCCCTGCATTTTCTGTCCAGTTGGTCCCAGTGATGCAGGACGGGGAAAATTCCCTGGCGGGGGGCGGGGAACCAAGCCCTGCACTGGGAGAAGAGGGTCTCTTGGTGGAGAGTGAAGAAAGAATTCAAATACAAGCCAAAGTTAGAGTCAAAAGGAAAGTTCGTTAAAGGGGAAAAGCAAAGACTAGAGAAAGCAAAGACAAAAAACTAAGACAAGGAGAAAAAGTCCTAAGGGATCCTGTTTATATGTCATTCTTTAGTTCCTGTGAGTTACCGTTTAAAGACTGTTTACCCATTTCCTTTGATATGGACATACAGTGAGGAAGGGGAAGAACATGTAGGGGAAAAGGTAAGAACATGTGGCATGAAAGGCCTGCTGGCAGTTCCAGCCTGTGATCCATAGGCTCCCTATGGTTTTCGCCACAGGGAAAGAAAGATTTTATTTGGTGTAGGACAGCCACTTACAGACTCTGTTTTTCCTGTTTCTCTTTTACAGGTGTGGGAGATGGGTTGTTAACAATCCCAGCAGAAGTCTTCCTTTGTCCTACAGGTGTCCTCCTTGCCTATCTGCAGGGCCGATTAGCATATTGCAGCTTCTGAATGTAGCTTAATATTTTAGTTCACTTGCCTCCTCCCTTCATTACTATCATCTACCATCTAGTCTCTGATGCTAGAAACCTGGGAGTCCCTGAATCTTCATTGTTTTTTATGCCATACCATCCTGCTGCCAATCCTGGCTTCCAAGTAGTTCTGGAATCTGATTATCCTCATCTCTATTCTTTCTTTACTGACCCTCAGGCTTTCACCATCACTTGCCTAGAGATTGCAGCAGCCCCTTAACTGGTCTTTGCTCCAGACCTGTTCCCCACTGTCTACTGGCACAATCAATTCAGAATGTCACAGATGTTCATCGCCTACAGGATAAAGTTCGTGAAGTAAACATGGCCATCCAAAATCAGGGCCCCACCTCCCTCTCTCTTCTCAACACTCCTGCAAGTGACCTCTTTCTGCTCCTGCCCACCCCTCCTGAAACCGAAGCAGCCAATTCCTACTCAACCGGGCAAATCGATGTGCACACACATAGAGCACGGGGGCTACACCTGCCACATGGCATCACAGCATCTACTTATCTTCCATCTCCCACCGACCATAAGTTGCCTGATGGTTTCCTCATCGCTCTGTAGCACAGCACAGGCCCCAACATAGCAATGCTTGATCGACACTTGGCGAATAATGAATGAAGCACTGGTAAAAGAAATGTGATTTAAATGTTGGATTTAGGCAAATGGCTAAGGAATCTTAGAAGCCCAATTTTTAAGTGCTAAGTGCCTTTGCTTGTCTCCATGAGGACAGGGATTGTGTCTGTTTTACTCATCGCTGTGTTTCTATTGTCATTCAGTATTTGCTGAATGGGTGGGTGGGAAAAAGAGTGAATGAATAAAGATACAGGCAGAGAAATGAATTCAGAACCAAAGCTTTCAGGAGAATAGGCCTGATAGTCACAAAATTTGTGAATGTTTGTCATCTCCCACACCTGAGTCCAGCGACTCACGATCCAGTACTTAGGAACCTAGGAAAGCATTTATTTTGCCCTTGAACAAATAAATATCCAACTGAATGTGTATTCCCTACATCAAACTATATTATAAAGCCTGATTGAATATACCCTAGTTTCTAAAAAAGGAGACGTGAGCCGCTTTATTGTCATTATGTCGTGAAAATGGTCACATCTCTGGAGTTCGAGATCTTCTGATTCATACAAAAAAATATGAAAAATGGAAATCTTTCTTTTTTGCTTTAGCTATGAGACATTTTAATTTTTGTTCCTGTAATTCTGTTGTCAATGGTACAGAAATCTGTATGAAAAGTAAGAGATATCTATGTTTTTCAGAATAGTCTCAGGGCTTCCTGCATCATGAAGAACAGAACAGTATTAAAAAGTGCTAAAATAAAACATTCAGTTGATGTGTTGAGAAAATAAAAATGAATTTGCATGCAGTGAAGTTAAAACAATACTATATTTTGCTACCAGTTCTATTTTTTATTTTATAAACCTGCTATATGTATGATTAACATGCACAATCTAAGGATTTATGTCAGACCTGCAATCATCACCACACAAAGGTTATGAAAAAGATATTATCTGTAACGCTCTTTAAAGTGTAAATTTGAGGAATAAAGTCCGATGGTAAGGAATCCTCAGTCAGCTTAACGTCATATTCAGGCATAGGAGCCCCAAATTCTGCTTTGCCCTTCTTCTTACTCTTTCCCCAAAACCATGATGTAAAAGTGAAATATTTTAAGTAAAGCACCCTTGTCATTTAATCTAGCATTTCTGGAAATGTCATTCAGTGAACATTTAGGGAATCTGGGTTCCAGACACTTATGTGCCAGAAATATTCAGATGATTGAAATAATTGTCCATGCCTCAACTAGAAATATACCTACAATCTCAGAGCTGAGATGAGGGCTAATGCAGGAACGGATCAGGCGCTTTGGAGCTTGGAGAACTGAGGAGGGAGGGTTTTTTGTGCTTGGCCGGGGAAAAGAGCTGGTGGCTCGAATTATGACAGGGGACTGGCAATGGAGAGGAGACGGCAAATCCAAGAAGTGCTTAAGAGATCGAACCAGTGGGGC
Source organism: Pteropus vampyrus (assembly GCF_000151845.1). Taxonomy (NCBI): domain Eukaryota; kingdom Metazoa; phylum Chordata; class Mammalia; order Chiroptera; family Pteropodidae; genus Pteropus; species Pteropus vampyrus. The sequence goes on along the minus strand of NW_011888996.1, from coordinate 3,102,763 downwards.
TGGTCGACTAAATGGATTAAGGTGGTAAAGAAGACTAAGACTTCAAAGATAGCACTGAGGACCCCCAGCTTGGGCCAACCCAAAACAGTGATACAGTTCATTAGGAGTGGATGTGAGGGGCAGAAGTTGAGTTTAGTTTTAGACATGCTGAATTTTTAGATACCTATGAGAACCCAGGACTAGGCCTCCTGGATGCAGTTAGAAACCTGAGTCTAGAGCTGGGTGAGAGAGGTAGACCTGGAAATGAAGACTTCTGTTGTCAGGTAGAGGAGCAGACAAAAAGAACCATGGAGACTGTGCCAAGTGAAGTAGGGAAAGGAGAAGATGAAGGGTATACGTGGAGCCAGAAGAGCGTCCAGCAGATTTTACAATACTCAAGGAGGTACGAGGGGGAGCTGGAGGTCGAGAGGACAAATGTCAAGGAGGAGAGTCCTCACCACTTGCGGCACCTAGTAGATGCTTCATAAATGAGGGCTAAACAAATAAATGTGGTCAGTAACTACTAAGTTTCCATCTGATTTAAAGCAAATCTTCATGTTTGTGTTAATTTATACTATAGTGGTTATGACTGTCGGGTTTGGTGTCAGATAGAAGTGGGCTTGAGCCCAGCTCTGTCACTTTCCAATTCGGTGGCCTTGGACAAGTTCCCAAATAAAGATATTACTCACCTCACTAATTGATCATCAGAGGAGGGTGGCTGGATAAACCATACAATGGAATGCTGGGAGCAGCTAAAAAAGGTAAGGTTCATTTTTATGTAGTGACATGGAAAAAATTCTGAATGACACTGAGCAATTTCCAGAATGGAGCAGTCTATACAACTACTCCAATTCTTCAGTTTTATCTGTATATAAATTAATAGGAAGTTCTGGAAGGATATACACCAATGTCATTACTCTGGGAAGGGGGCTGAGGTTACAGGGTCATATGGGTTTTGAGTTCTCCCTAGAAGGTTTGTTTTTCTGGTTTTTATGATGAATTCAACTTGTATAATTATAAACTGTCACATAAAAATACATTTAAAAAGTATTTATCTTCTATCATCGTAGTGCAGACTAAGAAATGAGACAAAGACTATAAAGCACATTGCCTGGCATAAAAGAAGCTCTTGTTATGTGGGCTATATGCACTGTATCTGGTAGGGACTCCTGCAGAAGGCACAGCCACCAGCATTTCTGTGCACCGGCTCTGCCTCCCACTTTCTTTACACACCCTCTCTACAAGTAGATCCTCAGGCTACTTAGTTATTTAAGTAGCTTCATAGCTCTCTGCTCTAGTATCCTCATCTGCGAAATGAGAATCATAATAGAGCCTATTTTATAGGGTCGTTGGGAAACTTAAATGCTTGAATATATGTCAAGCTCTCAGCACAGTGCTCAGTGTTAGCTGATAACGCCATCATCATTATCGTCTCGCTGAGAAGACAAATGTCCAAAAAGACCTGTAACCAAGTTCTCATACCTGGGAAATATCTAACCTAGAATTTTAACACAGAGCTATGTAAGGTTTTCCCATGAGGGACGTGCCCCCCAACACACACATGTGCATGTGTGGTAAAACCCAGTGCAAAACTGAATATGGACCAGGGGCTGGGGCAGGGGCGGGAGGGGGGTCGTGGTGGGGTGGGACAGTGAGTTATTGTCTAATGGGTACAGAGTTTTAGTTTCGCAAGATGAAAACAGTTCCAGAGACGGATGATGGTGATGGTTGAGGAACAATGTGAACGTTCTTGATGCCGCTGAACCATACAGTTAAAATGGTAAATTTTATCATAATTATAATAATTAATTTTAAGAACTGGATAGTGAATAAATTTGCCTAAGACTGCTTGCCTAGGAGCTGGGGCCGCAGCCCAAGGCCCCATATAGCGGGCGGCTCTCAGAGCTCTGGCCATGGTCTCCCACAGGCAGGACTTGGATTCCGCCCAACTGCCCACCTCGGTGTGACCCCATCTCTCTGCGACCCGTCCACTCCCCTCAGCCCCCTTTATTTTGTCCGGGCCCAGAGGGGAGGGCTTGGTGCTGATTGCCGCTACGCTTCTCAGGTCCTGTCCCCACCAGAAACCTGGCACATGATCTTCTCTCTGACACGCCTCCTCACACTATGAGTCCCAGCTCAGATGTCGCATCTCCTCTGAAGGTGAGAGGTGCCACTTCATGCCCAACATCTCACCCCTAGTGCACCGCAGAGATGACGTGTTCACACTGCAAGTTTCTCTGCCCGCGGAAGGATGCGCGCACTGGCTTCATCCGCCCTGCGGACAGCGAACTGCAGGGTCCAATCAGCATGCAGACTGTGTTGCTTAGCTGGCCACAGAGAAGATACACTTAAACAAAGGGCTCAGGTTTGATTTTTGGTTTTGCTTTTTTTGCTGGAGGATCAGCAATGAAACATTAGTGTCAAGACTAACCCTCTAACCACCACAAAATGATGCTGTCCTCCCACATAGCACATAGCTAGTGCCCTCTGCCCTAAAGCCTAACCATGTGGGTGGTCTCTACTGGCCCCCTACTCCAGAGGATGCTTGTGTTTTGATCTGTTTTGACATTTTTTCACCTACAAACTGGTTAATGCATTAGTCATTACCAATGGGAATTTCTTGGCAGCCCTTCCTCAGTGCTGGAGCTCATTCAGAAATGTGCATTACGTGGAGGCTGTCCTTCCAGTCTTGCTGTTGATGGCACTGCCGGACCAGCACATCACCAGGCTCCAGCCCGGGAGGCTTGCTAAGGATGTCCACGCAGTGAAACCCCTGTATGGAGGCCTCCCAGCCCTTTCTTCAAACAGCCGGTGGAATCGGCTCTCCACACCTGTGACTTCTCTGGCATCACTTGGCAATGAGAGATCCCTGACCCCATACCTTACTCAGCCCTCGGTTCTTGATTCATTTATCATTTGTCAGCATGTACTCTGTGCCAGGCACTGTTAGGCACTAGAAATACATACCCCTGTACTCACAGAGGTTCCAATCAGTGAGAGTGACAAACATCACCCAATAAACAAGAATGACTAATTACAATAAGAGCTAAGAAGGAAAAGTGTTGCGAGACCTGAGAGAGGGAGACGTTGGGTGGACAATGTCATTTAACCTAGGAGGCGGGCACAGAAAGCTGCTCTGTGCAGTTGTCTAGTGGGAGCCCTGGAGAGCAGCTGTTTCCACTCCTTTCTCCTAAAGAGTAAGGCTGCCCCCTTTCAGTTCACCCCCACATTCACAGACACACAGAAGCACGAATGCACCCACATCATACACAGAGACACTTAGACACACACATGGACACACACAAAGACTCAGGCAGACATACAGGCATACAGAAACAGGCATGCAAACACCTGAACATATAGACACACGCAGATACACACAGATTCACACACACGCAGAGACAAACACATGCACAGATGCAGACATACACACACGTATACACACAGACACATACATGTGTATGCACCCCTCTGTGATATTTCAAACCTGCTCTTTCGGGGCCATTTGAGATGCTTTTTCATGAAACAGCACACACATGACAGTATTGGGGGCTGAGGGCACACAGACGAGTCGCTCCCATTGCACTCAGCTCAAGGCTCAGCAAGCGACTTTGCCCCCTGCTGAATAATGAATGGCCCTCGGTTGATTTGATTCTGCCTCTCAGTTCCTCTCCCGGCATTATTTGCTGAGGCCGGCTCTCTCGTCTTTCTGAAAATATGACATCTGCACATCTCAGTTTCCAGGCATCAAGCTCATCTCTGAAATTCAGCACAAATGAGTCCCTTAGCATCAGGGCTCAGAGCATCTTGCTGGTTTAAAGCTTTGATACAAATTTACATATTCCCATCGTGGGAGGGTGTGAAAAGCTTAGGTAAATGTGAAGGTCAAGAGGATATTTTTGTTTGAATAGAATTTAAGTTTTTAATTTTTTTAACATGAGAGGTCTGTTTTAAAAATGAGGAGGCTACTGAATAACCAGTGATCTCGTTATATATTTAAATGCCTTACATCATTGGCTCCTTGGTTCTAGGAAGAGTGAAGGGCAGAGTGAAAGTGTCCTCACCCACCGTGAAGAAGAACCCAGAATTACTTCTGGGGCTTTAGCGATTCCCATCAGCACCTCATTCCAAAAGCAGTCCCCAAATCTCAAATCTGGGAGAGGCATAAGGAAAGCTGGCTGGCTTCTCTTTAGCAAGCGGCGTGAAAGCCCAGGACGCACTTGGTTCTGTGCGTTGTGGTTTCGCTCTTCTCCTCCCTCATGTTCCACAAAAAGAAATGCAGGCTACAACCCCGTGACAGTGGCCTTTGTAATAACTGACCATGAACACAGTGGGATACAATTCAGCCACTCCGGGTAAAGTCAGCCCTGGCAGACCCACAAAGTTTGCCAGAAAAATCGATAGAAAGCTGACAGATCAAAAGTGAGTCATGCCAGCTCTCAGGAAATGGTTAGATGGCTGTCTGACTGCTAACACCTCAGTTCTTTTCATAGTAGGTCTGAAAATAGCGCAGAATTCTTTAAATATCTAGAGATGTAGGCGACAAAAAGAATTTGAATAGAAAAAAAACGTCCCTGAGACCCTCCAATTCTATCTACCATATTCCCCCAGTCTGCCTGCCTCACACCACATCCCTGAACGTCCAGATGTGACTCGGTGCAGGACAAACCCCAGTGTCTTTGGGAGACCATTAGTCTAGGACTCAGGATTGGCTATCCCTGGACAGATGGTGAGTCTGGCCACCCAACATTCAGGCCCTTTGTGCTGTCAGCTTTGTGTGGCACTTGTTACAGATTTCTCATGTCCCTATCAGTTGCCTCTGGTTGCCCCATTGAAAGGCAATTCTTTCCTAAATGAGCCCGATTCATTTAATGGGCCCTGCAGAGTTTTCACTTCCTCAGCTGTGACCTTTCATGTCTGCGGTTGCATTTAACGTAAAGAAGGCACCAGGAGGTCTAAGGTACAGGAAGGTGAAAGATGAGCCTGGTGGGGGGCCGGGGGGTGGGCAGGAAAAGATGGATTGGAGTGGGAGAGCCTGGGCAGGAATCTGTGGGAAATTAACAAAACGCCAGTGAGCAAGAACTGAAGTAGGGTGGAACCTTTAGAATGGATACAAAGCGACCGATGTATGGGATCCTGTGAAGGAAAAAGCCCCTGTCTTACCAGATGTGAGACTGCAGGATAAGGAGGGGAGAGGACTGTAGGGGTGTCCCTGAGCCCGTGTTTCTCCTTGGGGGGTTTGAAAAACCACTGTGCATGGAAATCACCTGGGAGGTTTTTAAGAGGACAAATTCCTGGGGCCCACCCCCAGCAGATGGAATGATGCCCAGACATCTACATTTTAAAATCTCCCCAGATGATTTCAGTGCCCAATAAAGTGGCTGTAGTCTATACTGCTTAAGAGCTGTGAGCAATACTTTCTAAATTTATTTCCCTTACATCTAATATGACGCTTGGCAATTAGTCAGTTGTTAAGAGATGATTGCCATAGTGAGTAAATGGACAGATATTGGGACAGAATTCAAAGATCACTGAAATCTCAATGTGAGTGGCTGACAGAATTGTGATCCTTTAACAGCAGTGAGGGAGACGATGAGGAAGAGCAAGTTTGGAGTGAAGGTGACAGGTCTGGTTTTAGACATGGTGACTCCCAAATGCACATGGGTAACGTGCATGGGGCTCAGGAGTGACATGGGGTCAGACGAGGAGACACGTGAGTCATTTGCACACTAGTTGACGCTACGGCTTGGTAAAGAGCACTGCAGGCTGCTCAGGACAGAAATTAGGTGAAAACACACGATGAAGAGGGTCAGAAGGAGGACAAGGACCCACTGGGGATGTGAGAGGGAGCCGGAGCCCTTGGGAAAGCCAGCAATGCGCAGTGTCTAAAAACCAGAGAGGAGGAAGTGCGAGGAACTTAGAGGTTGGTCTACGGGGTCAAAGAGTTTGGGGGAGCTTGAGAATCAAGGAAGGGCCACTGAATTCAGCTTTTAAGTGTCAGGAAGGCACTGGTGATCTTCAAGAGAGCAGTGTGGAAAGAGTGGTAGGGACAAAATAAGGACATGGATGAGGAGGGAGGCTGAAGCCACCAGAGACCATCCGCCGGGATCTCTCAGGGGGAAGCTGAGAAATAGGATGACAGCTAGAATGGACCAGCGGAGGAAAGCCAGGCCTTAGACCTCACTCGTTCCTATGGCCGCCCCTCAGACCTGGTCTCCCACAGGCTTCCATCTTTCCTTTCTTCTGTTTCTCTCTGTACCCTTCCTGGGCCACCTCACTCATGGTCTCAACTCCATCGCTCAGCTGATGATCTGGTCCCAAGCTTCCCTCTGCCCTCCACACACCTCCGTCTGTGTGTCCACCAGGCTTTCAGGCAACACTACTCAGCCTCAGCAAGGGAACCAAGAATTTCCTGTCTCTCTTGGTGGCACCACCATTCACCCATCCACCTCGTCATCAATGAGGCCAGATCCCTCTCCCTCATCCTCACATCCAGTCACTGACAGGGTCCTGTGGCACCCATCTCCTTAGCAACCTGCTCTGCCACTTCCTCTCCGGCCCGCTCCCTTCGTGTCTGGCCTACACGATGGCAGTGACTTCCCACACCTGGCCCTCCCATGCCTCCAAGCTGCTGCCAGAGTCAGTTACAACAGCCTTAACACAGTCAGGATGTTCCACTCCAGTGACAAAAGAATGACGCTCAAGCCCTTTCCATGGCCTCGCTCCGGACGGTTCGTGCCCTGCTTCTTTCCAGCCACACGGGCTTACAGGGGCCTCGCACGTGCTGACCTGCATGGGCCTCCTCATCGTTGCTCGTGTAGGTCCCTGTTCATGGAGGCTTCTTCCCATTCCCTTCCCTGCACCCCTCCGTCCCTGACTCCCACACCACTCTGTCTGGCTAATTCCCGGTCTTGTCTATAATCCAGAAGAAACATTTATCGTTCCTTTCCTTGTGTCCTCACTGCCCTCTTCATTCAAAAGGCTTTTAGTAGTTTCCACGTGTTATTTCTACCGACTGTGAACCCTTGTTGGGGGAGGGGAGAGAAGGGTCCCGGAGGAGAGGGGTAGGAGTTGACCCCAGCAATAGTCCCCTCCCAGGAGGCCTCTGGTGGGCTGGAGCATGCGCCATGCTGACTGGGAATAAAATGAATTCAGCGGAAGGCCTCAGATAGCTTCATTCTCTCCTCCCTAATACGCCCTCCATTTCTCTCTTGCCTTTTCTTTTACTCACTCTCTCCTTCTGGATCCCCCTTCGTTTTTCCTCTCTTCTTTTTCTTGGCTTCGTCCTATCCCCTTTAACTTCTGCAAAAACTCGCGCCAGCCCCTGGCACACCTGCCCTCTTTCTCTCCCCGCTTCGCTGTACCTCTCTCCCCTCGGCCGCGTCTTTGGGGCCTTGTTTGTGTCCAACTCCCGAGAGCATCAGCTCGCCACCTGCAGGCGCAGTCATTTGCTTTGGAGAATTTAGCCAAGAGGATGGTGATATTGACAAATGAGGTCACAGAAAGAGGAAAATATTGCAGATTTTCAGATCTACAATGTCAACTGGATGTAACACCCAGATAAGGCCCTTGGGTAGAAATGCTAGTTAAAATTTCTCATAAAAATAAGAGAGAAGAATACCCACGAGTACAGTATTTAAGCTCTTGCCTCAAGAGGAGGTGCTTGTTTTTCCTTTTAAGATACAAGGCATCCTGGACCTGAAATGTCCCTGAATACCATTTATACCCTGCTGGAGGGAGGGGACATGCTCTGCCGCAGTTGGTGGCAATGCAAGGACTGTGGTAACCTCATGTGCCTTCTGGGGCTGCGCATAGGTCCCATAGTGCGTGTTCTCAACTGCCATGAGACTGGGGACAAGGTTGACACAGGTTGCCATTCTCTTCTGCAGGTTATGCAGAAGGGGATACCTGCAGATGCCACGACTCCTCAGTGTGAGATGGGGAGATCCACCCGAACTTGTGCACTTAGGGGCTCCGGGTGAAGCCCAATAATCTCCTGGGAACAGGGATGAGGGACTTGCCAAGCTTCCTTAAAGGAACAGGCATAAACAGGCAGTTAGCTCTGAAACCAAATGGGATCAATGTGATTTTCCTCTCTGTCTAATGGTTTTCAATTTTTAATTAATTGTTTTAAATTTCTATTTACCTGGCACAGACGCCAGCCCCAGCATTCTCTGGTATGGTTGTCCCTGAAACTGTCATCTATCTTGGCTGGCTGTTGAGAGAAATGAAAGCAAAAAGAAGGTTGGTTGTGAGCGGTCCCTCTGCTCTGCTTAAAGATAAATTAAGGATCCTGGGATCTGCTCACAGCCACCAGAGGATATAGAGGGGCAGGCACTGAGATGAGAACTGGGCAGGATTTTAAGGAGGAGCTCACCCAACCTTCTAATTGTGCAGCCATGGGATGTGAGGCTCAGAGAGGCCAAGTGATATGCCTAAGATCACAGAATTGAAGGCAAACCGGGAGCAGAGCCCCGTTAGCCAGTGATCTTCCCACAGATTCACTGTCACCTTTGGAATGGCTGATAGTCTAAGTCAGTGGTTTCTAACCTTTTTGGCACCAGGGACCGGTGCTCCTATGAGAATCTAATGCCTGATGATCTGAGGTGGAGCTGAGGCAGTGATGCTAGCACTGGGGAGTGGCTGCAAATACAGATGAAGTTTTGCTCACTTGCCCACTGCTCACCTCCTGCTGTGCAGCCCAGTTCCTAACAGGACACCAAACAGCATTGATTGGTGTGTGGCCTGGGGGTTGGGGACCCCTGGTCTAAGTCACTACCGGGTTTAGTAGGTGCTGAGGCTGGTTCTATGTATCCCCAGCAATATCCATACCAAACCAGCCAGTACACCCAGCCTCCTCAGAACCCAAATTACTGTCAGGAAGGTGTTACAACAGGGAGAAGGGCACCCCGGTGAGTGGGGTGGGGTTGGCAGTGGCAGGCCCATTCGGGTAGTGCTGAGCTAGGCAGCGTGGAAGGGGAAATCCTGAAGGGAGTGTCTGTTTCACAAGGGCTCCGAGAACAAATGACCATTCCTTCTACAAAACAGGTTGGCAGCTTTATATCCTGGTAAAAAAAAAAAGCGGGGGAGCCAGCTCTATGTGGCTGCAAAGAATAAGTAACAACTCTTCCTTCCCAGCAAATGCTCACAAAGCCCAGCCTTCCTCGGGAAGCCTGGTCTCCAGCATCGAACACCCTTGTGTTTGCCGCTCCACATGGAATCAAAGTGCCTTAAGGAAGCGTAAATAATTTTTTCTATTTAATCTGCACACTCTTTGAGGTTGGAGTCCTGGGTGTGTCAGTGTTACTTCTCGGTCGAGGTTGTGGCTCGGAGACTGACGTGCAGTCATCACACGCAACAGTGCAGCGGGCCCACGTCAGCGCTTGCACAGTAGTGTGTTAATGAGTGTAAAACTGACATCGCAAATACAGCGTTCTCGATTTTTAAAATTACAACTCTGTAACAAGTCATGCTGTTAATACATACAAGAAATACCAGTTAAGCCTTCAAGTAGATAACACACAGCCTGTACAGATCACTGCTATCCCAAAGTGCATAACAAATCATTTTCTTTGAAATGAAGCAAGAATTAGCAGGTTTTTCAATTATTTGAGTACTAAGATAAATCGAAATAACAAATCCGAATATTAAATACCAATTACTACCTTAGGAGCTACAAATCGGCTCGGCATTACAACATGCCCTTCCTCATTAGCAAACCCAGGACATGTGGGGGTTTGACAGAAAACACTAACCTATAACCAATATGCAATAAAGACACAGTGTCATCTACGCAATAAAGACACAGTGTCACTTTCCATCCAGCACTTTCAAAATCTCATCACATATATGGTGAGAAAAGCCTGGCCCATATATTTGTCCCAATGGCATTGAAGATAGCAACCTTCCAATATTAGAAGAGAAGCTGCTCTCAAGCCAACGGTTGGAAATAAGTGATCTGAAGCTTCTACTGTGTCCCCTAATGGAGGTTTATGGGTCAGTCTAACAGCCTGGTAGCAGAATTGTGACCTCATTCTTAAATTCTTAACTCCAGAAACAGAGCAGAAAATTAACCTGATCCTCTCTAAATTAGCTCTAGGGACCAGAAGAAACTGCTACAGAAGATACTATCTAGCAAGATCCAGCAAAGCCCAACCGAAAGCACTGTGAACTTTTCCCCTTGGTGGTATCTGGGGGAGAGGAAGGTTATTTCTCCTCGGGTCACAGTTCAGTCTCCGTCCTTTGTGGAAATTATCTCCAGTGTCCAAGCCAGCTGGGTGGCTCTTTGCTCTCTTATCTGAAACCACCATTTAGAGAACTCGATGCTATAGGACATTCTCATGCTCAGAAGTGACTGAAGTTTCAGGATGGGCAAAGTAAAATTTTATACAAGTGTATATATGTACAAGAGATGATAAAAAGACAGTCTCTAAAGCACTTTGGGATTCCCCTAAAGAAAGGCACCAGATAAATGCAAGTCATTACCAAGATGAAAAGTTAAGTTTTCCTGCTTTCACATCTGCAAAGGGTAACCACTAGAAGTATTTCTTTTTTGGTGGTAAAACCTGCCTATTTTAGAAAAATACTCGAGAGAGTGACTGCGTTATTCTGCCTCCTTCCTCATCTCCGTTTTTCACAAGTTTTATGGTCAGTGACCACGGATACCACGCTCAGTGATTTGATACCATCAGCTCTGGCAAACTGAACAGTCCTCACAAGTTTGTACCACCACCTGCCTTCCGTGCAGCTGGGGCTGATTTTGTAAATTCTCTGCCTTCCAGTTCTGGAAACATCAGCCAAAGCCAAGTGCTTCATGTGCAAATTCTGAAAAATAACCCTGCTCTTCTAGCTTGGTGGCTGATTGCCCCTAAGTCATCTCACCTTTCCTGATGCTTCTGAGAAGCAGACGTAGACAAGAGACCATCAGGCACTAGTTGGTGGTCACCTCCCCACTCCCCAAGAGGCTCCAGTCTGATGGAAGGATTCGAACTGGGAACTCAAGGGCATAAACAACTAGTGTGTTCATCCAACAAATCGCCCACTCTACAGTAGCCATGGCAACTACAAGTACATAAAGCCTTCTGACAAGATCCTCACCTCAAGTTGAAGGTGTGTATTACCTTCAACTAAGAGACAAAATGAACCTCTTTAGGGAAGGCCCAACCCTTGGATAAAAAGCCTGCCTAACTCCATGCTTAGACTCCTGGATTCTACAGCTTTTCCAAAGACTGAACAAAATGGAAGCCGACTGATTACGTAGAAGACAGTGGAGAACACCTTACAAAGGAACCCAGGTTCCCCTTCACAATGTCATGTGCTAGTTAACCAAAGAAGAGGAAGAGCATTTTGAAGAAGGGTGAGAGGTCTCAACCTTCTACAGAAGTTTATAAGTTTAAAGGCCTTTTAAATAGCATTAAGCTTTTCAAGAAGCTGACAATTATTTACAATAGCAATGTTTTCTTTTACAACTCTTGCCTTTTTCCTGTCCTCTACCCACCCTCCCCCAACAAAAGGCGATTGAAATGGAAATAAGAGCTACAGTCTTCCCATCCTGGGTAGCAACACAGCCTTCTTACGTTTCCGTATTCTGAATACACACTTCCACACCACCAGGTTTCCATGTCATACCAGGAACTCCAGGGCAATTAGAGTGTCATATACAGCATACTGTATCCTAGAAGCAAAACTATCTGAGTAAATTCTGCTTAGAAAAAAAGGGCTCTCATTTTATAAGCTTGCAGAGCAGGCAACAAAAGTTTCTAAGCCACTGCCCTTGCTCGGAACCCAACAACGTTCCCCTTGGGGAGGCAACACAACGGTAAACCTCTTTTCAGTTGAGAAAGACAACATGACCTTATTTCTAAACATTTAAAAAACTAAAGATTTCAAAAACATGCTAATATCTAAGACACGGCAACGTTTGGTCAAACAGCCTAAACCAGGAACCTCAGCCAGAAATAAACGTCTCCACGGTCACGCTGTATAAAACGAAGGCCTGACTTTGCAAAGTCTTTAAACATCCTGCAATTTGGCCTATGTTTAGCTAAGTCCCTGTCCCTAACGCATCTGTTCGGGAAAAAAAACTTCTATCTTCAATACATGTTTAACTGAGTAACATTTTCTAAAGAGCAACATTTATGCGATGAACATCAGCATACATTGTTCTAAAGGTGACCAGTGTGCCCATGCAAGTCACAGAGCTGCAGACCATTTATAAAAATAACTCACAGACTTGCATTGCTTATGGGCTTAACTTCACGTTCTCTTTGTTTTGGTATTAAAACTAAAGGAAAGCAATGAGTAAAACTCTGAGACTTTGTTTTCACATGACGTGAGCAAAATCCCATCATATCCTTGCTAATCCCATAGATATGTTTCCACTGGACAGACTTGTGGGGGCTTTTTGTACAGAACTCACATGACAACCTCAGAAACAGGAGCACAAACAACTCACAGACAGTACTGGGCCACGAGCACTAGAATAGAGAACACGGTGAACAGAAAAATTAACTTTCTGGGTGGTACTCATCCAGCAGAAAGGTGAACATTTTATGCCCACGATGCAAAGACCAGTGAATGTCATTTCACTGAAGGGCACAAAGGCAGGTGTCAGACACACCACCCTCTAAAAATGATTCTAAATACTGCAAAAGCAACCTGGGGCGCATATCCCATGCATCTCTCCCCTTTGGGGCTGGGCATACTCATTACGCCATAGCCCCAAGGTGCCTGGACTGTGCCAGAGACAGTAGAGGCAACTCAGCAACGTGGTTTTGAGGGCCACAATTCCTCCTGGCTACTGTAGGGAATCATTTAAACTTAGTTCGCTCGGTGAGCTCCTGCTCATGTTTGTCAGGCTTGCCATGAGGGATTTAACTTTATGGGCGTAGTAGTCCCTTAAATTGACTGACGGGACCTCCTTCATTCCATCTCCAAAGTCACAGCTGCGCATGGCACTCTCAAGTTGCTTTTGGCGCCGATAAAAGTGGGAGAATTTATTGAAGATCAAGGTGATGGGCAGTACCACAACTAGGATACCTGCCAGGATGCAGGCAGAGGCGGTCAGCTTCCCTGCTGTGGTTCCTGGGACCACATCCCCATACCCCACAGTGGTCATACTGACGGTGGCCCACCACCAGCAGGCAGGAATGGTGGCCAGACCCTCATTCTCCTCCTTTTCGATGGTGTAGGCTACTACAGAAAAGATGGAAATCCCCACGGAGAGGTAGAGCAAAAGCAGCCCTACTTCTTTGTAGCTGTATTTCAGGGTGGCCCCCAGGGAGCGGAGGCCAGTGGAGTGCCTGGCCAGCTTTAGGATGCGGAATATCCGCATCAGCCTCAGGACCTGGGCCACCCTGCCCAAGTTGGCCAAGGTAGGTGTGCTCTCCACCACCAGGTTCACTACCAGAGTGATGTAAAAGGGTACGATGGACATGAGGTCAATAAGGTTTAGGGCATTCTTGAAAAACTTGAGGAAGTCAGGGGCCACAGCAAACCTGGCCACCAGCTCAAATGTGAACCAGGCGATGCCAAAGTGCTCCACAATTTCGAACCTGGGGTCCTCCCCAGGGTTGCCCTGGCTGTCGGGGATCTGAAAGTCTGCCAGGCTGTTGAGGCACATGGTGATGATGGACCCCAACACCACCAGGATGGACAGGATGCTGAAGACCCGACTCAGGACCGAGTACCCGGGGTTGTCCAGCGCGAGCCACAGCTGCCTGCGCAAGTTGCCCAAGGGCTGCCCATCGAACTTGGAGGCGTCATTGTAGAAGGCCAGGATCTCATCAAAAGAGGATGTGGTGCTCTCCTGGTCGCTCTGCTCGTCCCACTTTTCCTGCTCGGGTTCCACTTTGCGGCCATGGTAGCTGTAGCTGCAGCAGGAGTCTATGAAGAACTCGTTGATTCCCCAGTACTCGATCTCCTGGCTGAAGGAGAACACACACAGCTCTGCCATGACGTGAAGTTTCCCGGTATGGTAGAAATGCAGCACGTAGGGGAAGAGCTCGGGGTTGCGGTCAAAGTAGAACTCACGCTGGACATCGTCGTAATCATCGCAGAGCTCCAGAATGGCCTCACGCGAGTGGCAGAGCAGCAGGCGGCCCAGGCGCGTCTCGGGGAAGCGCAGCAAGGTGTGCGAGCGCAGTCTCCTCTTGAAGCCTCCTACGTTGATGCGGATCTCTCCATCCTCGACGTTGGCCTCCGACACATCCCACAGGCTCTGGCGGGTCATGCTGGAGACGCCCAGCCTCCCGCGCCGCGCGGGGGCGCTACACCTGGAAGCGGAGGGAACAGCGTCCGGTGAGTGCGGGGTGCTCGGGACCCGGGCTCCTCTCTCTTTCTCCCCACCCCCATCTCTGGCGGGCTCGGTCCTCTCCAGTGGAGTCTCTGGGTGCTGAAGGGCACTGAGATGGGGTGGAGGGAGTGGTTCTGTGGGGTTTGGCCCCCTCTCAAGGAAAGGCTTGGGGTGGGTATGTTTCCACTAGCATGCATGGCCGCGCCTCCACCCCCAACCCAGGGTCCTGTTGGCCTCTTTACGCTTGCGGGGGTCGCGCCCCCGCGGCTCTGGGAGCCCTGGGAGGCTGCAAGCTGACCTTGCCCGTGGGCAAGTCGAGGAGACATCCCCGCCCGCTCGCCGCAGACAGGCGGGATCGGAGCTGGGATGCGCACGGGCAGGGCTGGGCCGAGATGGGGGCGCGTAGCTTCGGGAGGGGGGCGGGGAAATTCAGCGCTCGAATCTGTAAACCCGGGCTGGGGGAAGGGCCTGGCGTCCCCTGCGTTCAGCCCCCACTTCTGGAGCCCCTTCGGCCCCCGCTCCGGGCCTCTCTGCCTGTCAGGCGCCGTGCCCCGGAGCCGCGTGCGCCGCGCCTTACCCAGCAGAGCTGCCGGGGCTCGCCCGGAGCGTTCTGGAAGCGCTTACCTGTGAGCAATGCGACCCGCGGCCAAGGCCGGCGGGAAACTTCCCCGACCTGCTGGCGAGCATCGCTGCGGCCGCCGCTGCGGGCTGGCTGTGCGTGTACGCGCGGGTGCGAGAGTGTGTGCGCCTGTGTATGCGCCCGGCGGGCCGGCGGGCGGGGTCCGCCAAGCGTCTCCTCCTGTCTCCCGCCGGAGATGCCGCCGTCACCCGCAGTTGCGGGAGACTCACAGGTGGCTGCTGGCCCCGACGCTCACAGAACCACCTCTATCGATCCGCACGTCCCTCAGCCTCTAAGAGACAGCAGCACGCGCCTGAGGCGCCGGCGGGAGCCGGAGCGGGAGCCGAGCCGGAGCCCCTTGCAGTGGTGCTGAACGGACAGCTCCGCGCTCCCCAGCCCCGGCTCCGCCGCCGCCCGACTCCGGAGATGCCGCCGCCGCTGCAGCGTCTCTGCTCTCCTCCCGCGCCTCACACCCCTTTGCGCCCCTGGCACACTGCAGGACCAAACCTTTCCCAAGCCCTCACCCATCCCCTAGTGACAGCTTTTATCGAGACCCTCCCTCCTACCAGGGGGCAGGCAGAGGACTGCCTACGGCGACCTTTCCTCATCGGATCTCGGGGGAGATCAGCTGGAAGAATGAGGGGCAGCTTGCACCAGCCAGGGAAGGGCAGGACGGGAAAAACTCCGGGTTTCCCTTTTAGGGACCTGATGAAAAGTTTCCTGAAGCCGAAGGGTGGGGGCTGTTGGGGAAAGGTAGTGGGAGGGGAGAAGGGGGGGCAGGGAAGCTTGAGGTCGGTCGAGCTCAGCTTAGCTTCAGGAGCGCAGGCCCCACCGGCGTGGGAGGGAGTCACGGAGTTCTGTTTGGGAGCTCTGTGTGGGCACAGTGTGTGCACAGGCCGGTGTGTGGGCTTTGGAAGAGAACAAGGAGGAGTGTGTGTGTGTGTGTGTGTGTGTGTGTGTGCGCGCGCGCGTGTGTAGTTTGAGGACAGTAGGACTTTCCAGTGTCTTTGTGTGCAGCATTGATTAAAATGGGACCTCTGAGGGGTGGGGAGATGTGTGCAGTGTGTCAGAACAGGGGAACTTAAGGCATGTCAGTGTGGTGTGTGTACACAGCAGGGGACTGTGAGCTGTGTGTACAGCGTGCTGTATACAGTGTCGTATTCAGTGGGACAGTGAAAAGTCCATACATGTAATACAGTGAGAACTCTGTGCATGCTGACACAGACGAGACTGTGGGGTGTGGGTCTGGTGTGGATGTGCTCACTACCTTTGTCCCCATTCCCAGAAGACTTGTGGCCCAGGTCTGAGCTCTTGGTCTCCTAGGATTGTTCTTTAAGGCACTGCCTCCTGGGCCAAGCTGAGAAATGGGCCCACAGTTTCCGGGGAGCTCCCCTCGGTCTCTCAGCCCTTTTGCATGGTCCCCATGTGCAAAGACTGAAGCACCATGTGAGCTTAGCAGGGGACTGGCAGGTCTCAGGACTTGATCAGAAATCCTGGGAAAGCCCTTGTGATGTGGCTCTGGACTCAAAGGGCAGCCACCACAGCCACAGTGAGAAAGCACATCCTTTCTTTATGTGGTTCTGGCAATGCCATACCAACTAGACAGATGCTCTGTTGAGCTGGGGCTCCCTGAAGGGCCCGGGGAGGACCCTGGAACTGGCTTCTTGTGGGGCTTCCTGGATCCAAGCCTGGCTTCACTTAGAGGAGAGCTGTCCCTATGCCAGCCACCTGCCTCTGGGTATGTATGTGGGAGTGTGTGCAGATGTGTCGCCTGCTGAGAGGGTTCCAAACCCACATCCTTGCTGGTCTCTACAAGTGCAGGGGATTCCAGGGAGGCAGGCGCATGCAGGAAGTGAGAATAGCGTGGCGAGGGCCACACAAGCTTTCTTTCTCTTGAGTCTGATGCTTTTAGATAGGTGTGTGTGTGCGTGTGTGTGTGTGTGTGTGTGCGTGTGTGCGCGTGCGCACACACAAATGCACACATAATCACTGTGTTGCTGCCTCTTCCAGTCTTTTTCAACCCCCTAGCTGTGAGATTTCCCTGCTGCAGGTGTCCTTAGCAGCAGCACGTGAGGGGCAGGCTTTGTGGGCTTTGTAGCTTCTGTAGCCCTTTACTACTGTCCTCTCACTATCTGGCTTCTGGCCACCGCAAAGCTTACAGCCCCCCTTCTGCTTCACTACCACATGTCTGTGTGGGTTCTGCTACATGCCCGCCATTCCCAGCCACTCCTGTTCCCTTGGCCTTACTGCTGGCTCTTCTCCTGGTTTAGCTTAATACATAAATCACCTTTTACTGCCACATTTGGAATGTCCCTGCCCCCCCCCCCCACTCCAAAATGCTTGGGTTTGATGACTATGGGGTCGTCCTCCTCCCCTGCTTTATTTATCTGCTTGCCTCCTCTTTTCCTGTCTGCTTTTTTTCTTGCTCGTTCCTTCTTCCTTTGTGGTCGTGGGAGATTTCACCCATAGAGAGAGAGCCCCCTCTGCCTTTTGTTCTTCTTTGTTTCTCGCACACTCGTGGCCGCTCACCCGCAGACCCCCAGGGCTCTGCCCAGGCTCATTCTTCTAATAGGAGTCTTCTCCCTGATCTTAAGAGCATCCTCCACCTCCCTCCTTCCCATTCACACTCCCCACCCCACTCCCGCCGTTGCCGGCCACAGCTGACAGAGCTGTGCCAACATGCCCCCAGCCACTCAGGGGC
Organism: Pteropus vampyrus; assembly: GCF_000151845.1. Taxonomy (NCBI): domain Eukaryota; kingdom Metazoa; phylum Chordata; class Mammalia; order Chiroptera; family Pteropodidae; genus Pteropus; species Pteropus vampyrus. Next base: position 3,085,171 of record NW_011888996.1, on the reverse strand, counting down.
CCGGGGTTCATACCTGCTCTTTGTTTACTTTTCCTGGGGTCAAGAATAAGCCTCCATGCCTTCCTTTCCTTGAACGGAATAGTGAACTTGGAGGCCTCAAGGAGAAGCCCAAGTTTGGGGCACATCAGTTATTTCTTGGAAAGGCTGAGGCAGAAGCTCTGTGGGTCTGACAGTTGCATTTGCAGAGGGTTAAGTGTTTGTGACAGGCAGAGCCACTTGTTTATTTCCCAGTCACTGTGCTAAAGAGAAATGAAGCTGTCTCTCTATTTCTGTACCCGGGAAGCTGGCTGTGTTTATGGTTTATTTAGAGGTCTGAGCCCTCATCTTAAAAATACAGCTGCCAGCTCCAGGCATACATGAAGGCTTGCCCCTAGGATGGCCTGCCAGGGAGATCCTGATGGGGCAGAAGTGTATGTGTGGGTGGGTGGCGGGGGGGACAGAAACCCTGGGAAGGGGACGCAGAGACCCCAGGCAGTGGCCCGCATCCCTGCATCTGGAAGACCATTATCTCTGCTTTCTCTGCCAACACTGATCTCTCGGTCGAGCCCACACATATCAGAGTCGGCTCTTTTCTCTGACAGGCGAGGGGGCTGCACTGGTGGCTTGGCTGAGGGAGCCAGGCTGCCTGACCTACATTCCCCGCTGCAGAGGAGCCGAGCACTCATCCTCTCCATGGGGCGTGAACGCAGGGGTGCCCACCGCCCTGCTGGAGGGGACTGTTCACCTGTTTCCATCCTGCTCTCCACTAGGGACCCTCCTCATCACAACCAGGGTGTCTCTAATAAACACAGACCAGGTCATGTCATTGCCCCCTGAAAACCTTCCAGGGGCTCCCCATCAAACTTAGAATGAAAGCCACTTCCTTACCACAGTTTCAAGACTCTCCATATGCACCCCTGCTCAGCTCGCAGACGTCATCCTGTTGCTGTGTTCTTCATCAATTCTGCTTTAGCCACATGCTCCTTTGCTCCTTCCCAGGGCCTTTGCACCTGCTGTTCTGTTTGGCAACTTCACATGACAGGCTTCTCCTTGTCAGACCTCGATTTAAATGTCACCTCCTCAGAGAAGCCTGAGGAGCCCAATAACTAGATCCCTCAGTCAGTCCCATCATTTCTTTGACAACACTTATGTTAAATAGTTATTGAATATGTCATCGAATGATGAATGAGTGAGGCTCTAACTCCTATCTTGCATTCTTCTGTGCCAGCCAGAGTCTTGGCCCCACCTCTTCTTCCTCCTGGATCAAAAAGGCAGCTGGAGGGGGAAGACTTGCTGTGCCTGGGGCCATGGCTTGGAGCACCCCCCTTCCTGCTCTGGGGTGCTTGCTTTAACAATTGATTAACCTAATGGATCTCATCCCTGGCTGCAAATTCAAATCCCTTAGGGAAACTTTACAATAGCAGATGCCCCTGGATGCCTCGAGCCTGGCTCCAGACCAATTAAATCAGAATCTCTGGTGTAGGGCCTGGGGAATTTGCGCTTTCTTAAAGTCCCCTAAGTAATGGCAATATGGGAGTCGAGGTTGAGAGCCTCAACAGCCTTGACTTTGGAGGCACGGACAAAGAGCATGTGCTCAGGAGCAGCCTAGTGGTCAGCACCAAGGGCAGGGGCTGTGCCTTAGCTCAGTGCACCCTCTACTCTACTCCCCAGCTCTAGGTCAGTGCCTGCCCAGAGTTGGGGCATCATAACTGTTGGGTGTCTCTGTCACCACCTCCCCTCAACCCCTGAGCCTGCGCCTCTCAGAATCATTACCTTGGAAACAACTTGTGATTAGGAATAGTTGCAGTTTCTTTCTCTCCTTGGAAAGGCATCTGCTCCTGGGCCTGCATTACTGCCTCTGGTGATGCGGACAGAACAAGGGAGCTGGCAGGCCTGCCTGGGTGGGTGCACAGTGGAAAGGCACAGAGATGCTGTTGGGGGTGTAGGCAGCCTGGAAGAGAAGAGAGAAGTGGGCAGGAGAGACCCTGAACTGAGGAAGCAGGGTCTGAGCCTTGGAATGAGGCGTGGAGGAGGGGAAGAATGAACTAGTCGGGGAGAGTGAGAGAAAAGTTGGGGAATGAAAGGTTTTAAGAAATTTTGCTGCATTATGAATGTAATTCCTCCCTAGGTATTTTCTCAAGAGGCAGCAGTAAATATATAGCTTGTGCATTGTTTTGGGATGCTGGGCTGAATTCACTATATGTGAGTCTCTGTCTAGGCTGTTTGGCTTTATCCTCAGAGGCCACCCTCCTTTCCTCCCCCTATCCCCCATCCCTAGGTGCCCCTGGAGATTGACAAGGGAAGGAGGATTCTTTCTGAAGGGCTCCTTTCTGAGTCCTTTAATAAAAAGGGGACCAGATGCGCCACAGCTGGCATACACAGGGCCATCTCCTGTGTGGTTGGGGCCTTGAAGTTGTGCCTCTTGCACCCCCTGCTCTAAGTTCCTCTTCCTTTAGAGGCTTTCTCTGTGAGCCTCTGGGTACTGCTCCATTGGGGCCCTTGACCGAATTCTTCAGAACATCCTAGGACAAAGCTGGAATAATTAAGATAAACTTAATTAAATTTAGATTTAAGGTCACCACATGAGAAATTAACAAGAGGCAACAGGGCTCCTAGGTAGGAGCCCCTCCTGGGCTCACTCTCACTTGCCTCTAGGGTCTGGTCATCCTTCCTTCCTGCCCCAGGCCCTCCTGAAAGCCCACGGTGAGATATCTGAGCCGCAGAGACCCAGGACCCTTTCCACCTGCCTCAGGTGCGTCCTCTGACTCTTGCTGTCTCTCTTCTCCTGACCCTTCTCTGGGTGACTGACGAGTGGACTGGCCCTCCTCTCTGGGCCCAGCAAGATACCAGATCAGAACAATTCACTTCAAGGCCCTCACCTGCGTTCAGAGAGTGGTGGTGTCTCAGTGACCTTTCACAACCTATGTGGCCGATGAAGATGAAGACAGTGGAGAAAGTGAAGCCGAGAGTGATCACAATGAGGGTAGCAATGGAGGAAAGCCGCTGGCTGAGGCGTGTGCCCTGCAGCTAGACTGCCGGGGTCCTGGTCCAGCTCTGCTAGCCATGTATCCTTGGACAAAACATTTACCCTCTTCGTGCCTCATGGTCCACATCTTTAAAACCTCTGATAGTCCCTAACTTGCAAGGTTATTGTGAGAATTAAAAAGAAACAGTTAAGAGCTATAGCAAGGCCCGGCACATAGCAAGTGCTTCAACGTCAGCCATGACCAGAACCAGTGCCTGAAGGCTTATGATGTGATTGGCTGTGCCAGGCTCTCCGCTTGCCTCCTGCCCTCTCTCGGGTTCTGTTATTAACCTCATTTTACTGACACCCATAAAGTGAGTTGTTTAGACTCAAACACATCTCTCTGATTCCAGAATCTGCCCTCTTAACGATCTCAAGTAGGTGCAGGATTAATTAGTGTAGGCTAATTGCTGTAAAATCCCCCAATCCCAGTGGCTTAACCAGTAACAGGATCATTTCTCACTCATGTTGAAGTCTAATTGGGTCTTTGGGCATAGCCTTTCACACGGTGATTCAGGAACCCAGGCTCCTTCCATCTAGAACTCTGCCAGCTTGAAGGGACTTGAAATCCTTCCCTGGAATCCTCTGCATCAAGATGCGAGACGAGGGAATGCAGCATAGAGGATGGCACAAGAGGTTTTCAAGGCCAGGTCTGGAAATGGCAGGCTTCAATTCTGGCCACCTTCCTTTGGCCAGAACTCAATCATATGGCCCCCTGTAAGCAGGAGAGGTGGAGGAGTTTGCAGGAAGGAAAACTGCGGTGCCAACATTCTCTGTAGTCAGTGAGGGAGTGGGTGCTGGTAGACATCCTGCATCCATTTTTTCATGGCAGGGAGAGGGAGCACAGAAAAGTCCCCACTTCCTGCTTACCACGAGGTGGCTAAAGGTATCCTCAGCTGAAAGGACTTTGCTCCAGGACCCAGGCCCAGGGTGCCCTGTATCTCTTGAGTCCTGAGCTGCAGCCTCAGGGGATTTTGCTTCCCTTTTCTCAGAAGGACGTTTCAGGCCTGAACTTATCTACACCACATGTCTGAAGAAGAGTATCAGTCTGGTTCTTGGTCACAAGCTTGTAATAAAAGATATTAGGTAGATCACAGACTCTCCAGCCAGAAACCAGTCTTGGAAGCTGCAATACCTGAAAATGCACTCACCTCCCTGCCTCCTTAGATCATCATGTCTTCCCTACGCTGGGAACGCAGCAGAAATCTCTCAGGGAAAGATTCCCTTTCGGACTTGGCCTGCTTGTTCTTTATCATGACCAACTATCTACCCTCAGACACATTCCCAGCTCCCCAAACCTCTCCCAGCTCAGAGGTACTCACGGGTGCTGTCCCCAGGCTCTCACTCCTCTGAAAGTGATACCCACCCACTCAATTACCCATCCATCTCCCATCGATCTATCCATCTATCCACCCACTTCCCCATCCCACACCCTGGATGACTCTGTGGGCTCCTGTTTCCATGGTTACTCCAGGGCCTGAGTCTGCTCTGGGTTTGCTGAGAGATTCTCCACTCTAAGCTATTCCCACAACTGCCTTACTGCTGGACTAAAATCCTGGATTGCTTGTGGGGTCCCACACTTCATACAGCTCTCTCTCCCCCATAGATCACACATTGCTTGTGCATTGGCCCGTCAAGGTGATCAACTTCCTGGATTTGAAATAAAATCAAAAGCTCCCCAGTATTTTAACAGAGAGGCACTTCTGGAAATAGAATGTCTGGGAGGCTGCCACACAAAACAAGTGGGTATTCCCAGAGGTAGGTGGTGCTCCTTTGTAATAATAACAAATGCTAATATTTATTGGGCACTTACTATAAGCCAGGCACTGTTTGAAAAATTTCACATTTATGATCTAGGTTAATCTTTACAACAAACCTATGGAGTACATGTTACAATTATCGAGAGGAAATAGGCACAGAAAGGTTGAGTAACATGTTCAAGGCTACAGAGCTAACCAGTGACAGAGCTGAGATTCAAGACAGGTACACTCGAGATTTGTTCTTACACACTGGCCTCTCTACAGCCATTCCTCACCCAGGAATTCTAGAAATATCCCTGAATCATTTTTCAAGACGGGAGGTTGGTTTCCGAACATCTCCCCAGCACTCAGCTCCTCTCTAGGGGTGACAAGTGCCCATATATGACAGCCCCCTGTCTGCTCTAGACCGTTTGGCAGCATCTTTCAGTTGCTCAGAAGCCTGATGGGCCACTGCTGTTCTCAGGAGCAGCTCAGTGACCCTACCCACCTGTTTGTGGGCTCCAGAGTTTTCCTCAGGCCATAGCCAAGCTTCAGCTTGTCCTCAGAGGCCTTCAGGAGGGTGGGAAGAAGCAATCCCATCAGAGAAACCCAGCTGAGGGAAGACACAAGATGTTCCCAACAAGTGACAGAAAACCAATTCACACTCTTCTCTGCAGCCAAAAAATTAAGCTAATTTTTTTTATTTCTCTGCTTACGTGCGACTCAACTAAACATAGGCATCTAGGAATGCAAACGATGACTAGATTTTCTTAATTTAGGGCAGTTTTAATTAAATCTTGCTAAAATGATGGAGGCTCTGGATATTTTTATCGTGGCAGGAAGCTATGTGATTTGAGAATAGGAGAGGTGGGGAGCACCATGCCTCCTCCCCTGGCCGTTTCCCACCCCGCACTGGCCTCCCAGTGCTGCCCCACTAAGCATGTCTCTTAAGAAAAGGTGCAATACTCCTGCGATTCTTGTGTCCTTTGCTTTTGTTTTTATTGAAGGAAACGAGTTTCTTTACATACACTGCACTCATTCTTACTAACTGGAGTTGGGAAATCCAAATGACTTAGCAAAAAAAAAATAATAATAAATTACAGGATTATTGTTGAGAAAAATTTGAACTTACCAGAAGTTCCTAGCATAAATATTAAGAAACCAAAATCAAAAGTTTCAAAGGTAGTATCTCCTCGTACATACTGCTCATCATCTTCAGTTCTCCTCTCCCTCTGGGCGCATGGAAAGATGATATTTCCCTATCCTCTCCAAGTTTGGAGGAACCATGTGACTTGTTCTGGCCAATCAGCTGTGCCTGCAGGTAATGTGTCACCTGTGGGCCAGCGCGTTTAACTAACTATCTGTGTGAGAGACTGCAGTGAACTCTGCCCCTGCTGTGGTAGTACATATTGAGATGATGGTGCCATAAGATCAAAGCAGCCTGGATCCCTAAACTATCAAATGGAGCACAGCTACCTGGAGTCTCCTGGATGTGAAGCAAACTTTGTGTGGTTGAGGGATACATTTTGGTTGGGTTTTATCACTGCGATTCAAGGGGAGTTTGTTGTTTCCTATAGCAGAGTCTCTCTTATCTTGATTAATACAACAAATAATTCTTTTCTAATGATCGTTGTACGATAAGACCACATTATTTCAATTATTTTATATTAGATTGTTTTTGAATTTCAAAAATTATCTGTCCTGTTTGGTCTAGAATGGGACAAAGTTTATTTTTACCAAGACTAAATAAGATAGTTGGAGAACATATTTAGCTTACTTAGGTAAAACTATGTGTCAGCAGGAAGGCTTTTAAATTTACCCAACTTCCAGGATAAGGTTAAAAGCATACCCTCCAAATGAAAGTGGTTAGAATAGGAGGTAGATTTATTTCTCAAGAAATGTGGGTGTAAACAGATCCATGAATGAAAATATTGACTTTTAGAAGGCGACAGTTACGAGTGGTTGGGAGGAAGGAGGTGAGATGTCTGAAGAAGAATTTTAAGATTTTATGTGTGAGGTACTGCCGCACCAACAAAACCTTTGTTGAGCTGTATCAGTTAAGGTAATACCAACCTGTATAATAAATAAATGTATATGGCTCAAACACGATAGAAGTTTACTTATTATTCACATAAAGTCCAGAATATTTGTTCTGAATTGGAGGACAGTTCTACAAATGGTGATTCAGGGAACTGGGCTCCTTTCCATCATCAACACATCCTTCCAATGTTGCAGAGCTCGTCTACATTCAGCTAGGGGAGTGGAAGAGGATGAAGATGGATGTGGGATGTTTTTATAGCCTAGGCCTAGACATGATGCACATCATATCCACTGGTATTTCATTGGTCAGAACCCAGTCACGTGGCCACTCTAATTGCAAAGGAGGCTGGGAGATGTTATCCAGCTGTGTGGCCAGGAGGAAGAAGAATCAGGTTTGGTGAAGACCTAGACAGTCTCAAAACGTCTCCGTTCTTTAAGAGTTAGATTTGAGCATGCTTTTAGAATGTAACCCCATATAGACAGAGCCATAAGCTGACCCAACTTTGTGCAAATTATATTTTGGAGGCCTGAGTAAAATTTTGCCTAAGACACAGTGTTCTGCTTCTTAGATTAAAATAATAATCATAGATCTGAGTCACAGTTACACCTTGTGGGATTGCCAACTTGCTGTATTTATAAACAAGTGTAGGTGAATCAGGTACAAGCACTACAGTATGGGAAAGCCTGAGAGAAATGGCGGAACCTACTCTGACATTAAAATTACAATTTTGGAGAGGAATAGGTTGTACCACACAGGGAATTAAACGAACGCAGGGCCCTGTGAATTGGTTAAATGGAAGATGCCTGCAAGAACTCTTTCTCGAGATCGCATATTGGATATTAGCATTTAATCCAATCCTCATAGATACCCAACTCTATTTTAAGACATGAGACTTTTATGTAAGGAGTTAGGAAGTCAATGACAAGCACACTTGGACTAGTTCAAAGTGTTGCCCTGCTCTAGCTGGGACCAGCTCTCCTGGAGCATGACTGCTACTGTGAGGCTCGCAATCAAGTCGGCATTGAACTGTTTATACAAGTTGATTGCTACTAGAAACATAAGAAATTCACAGGAAGTTCCATGGAAAGAACCAGAGAAAAGGACTTTGAGTTGTTTTAGTGGTTGGAAAGTTTTGAGAATGGCAAGCACTGAAGGCAGAAAAGGCATTTTTAGATGAAGTACTGAACAACAGAGATTATTTGCAGCTCTCAAGACACCAAGTGTCTGCATTAGTGGCTGACACCCTCACTGCCCTGACGGGAGTAGGGGGTAAAGCGGAGGGAAGCTAGGATTTATATATTGAGTTCATAATTAGGAAACTACCACCAGCACAAATGCTTTTCTGTGCTGCAGCAGGAAGAGCTGCTATAGCAAGACACCCCCCAGGGAGCCACAGAAGCTGGCTTGTATAATGAGAAGCACTTGGATCAATCCTTGTGGGAAAAGATCAGCAACTTTTAGCAAAGAGTGGCTGAGCAATTTGAGATCTGATCTTAAACTTGGAGGGACTTCCTGAATTTCCTCTTTTGGTCTGGATAATCGAGCCTGAGGACCAAAAAGAAGTAAGATGGCACCTACTGGATGGAATAATGGAATTTAAGTGAGGGCAGCCATGGTGGTTTGTGGGGGTCAGCTCAATCTAAGAAGCAAGATGGATGGGAAAGTGGATTCCTTAATCCCATTTAGGAGACACCCAGATCCAGCCTAGAATTTAGGTTGAAGACAGTACCACTGATTTTGCTCCTAGAGGGGTAATGTTGGTTACACAAAAGGCACTTCTCAGGCCCCACCATGAAAATACAGTGACACCCTCAGGCTGCCCTGAATATTGGAATAAGTGACATATGTGTTTTATTTGCAGCAAGAAACATTCGTGCTTGTAACTGCGAGGAAATGTGGTCTTTGGAGACCGCCAACGGGCAGAGCGTCTGGGTGGGTGGGCTCAGATGTTAATGATGCAGTAAGCAGGAGTGGGGGCCCGCGGAAGAGGAAGCACGCCCACCGTCTTAAATCCCTGTGTCTCCAAACTGCACAGGAGGAGGAAATGAACTGAGAACCTGGGTTGAATGAGGGGATGCTTTGAGCGTGGATGGACTCAATATAATATTCTGACTGTGATTGTGTACTTCTGAAAAGGAGTTATGCAACTGATTTGGTGGTTCTGGAAAAGTAACAAGATGAAGGATTTTACTGCATTGCATTCAAAAACTGCGGAGCTTAGGTTGGTGGCCTGTCATGGGAAGAGCAGTTAGAACAATGCAAAATCCTTGTGCCACCTCATCCAGAAAATCCATCCCCAAATCTCTTTATTCTTCAAGGATTTAAGAGTCGAATGCTTATTTCTTTTGACTGTGAAAGAGCTGAATGGGCCTTGATGACACTCAGATTTATGTGGGTTGCACTTAAAAGACATAAAAATGGAAATGGCTGTTTGAAAATAAGCCTCATCTATGTGTTAAAACCAATTGGCCAAACTTTTGGGGGAATGACGATGAATATTTTGTTAGTATGTAATTCATTGTAATAATGAAATGTCATATCAAAGACTATGCAGCGGGAAATTATGTTCCCAGTCTTACGACCTTGAGATATACCGAAGCACCTATTGATCTGAAGGTAAACTATTAAGTGAAAAGAAGCACTTAGAATTTGCTCCCCGCCTTGTTTCTTCCTTCCAAAATCTGTACTATTTGTGAATGGTTTTGTTTTAATAGATGTATGTGTGTGTATATGGAGGAAGCACTTATTGGAAGTAAGGTAAGATGTAAGAGGGATGGTGGAAGATACAGTAAGGTCATCCAGAAACACAAGTAATAATATCGATTAAATTAGAGATTGTGAGGAGAGAGAGAGAAATGGTGTAGGTGTTCCTATCAACCATATCTCTCAATGTGTGACAATGATTGTTCATTTATTTAATTTCCATATCTCTACTCATTCGTATATGCAGACCTAATTCTCCAAAAAATATGTTCTAACTCAGTTCTCTTTCCTTTATTTCTTCATTTATTCAACAAATATTCATTAAGGCTCATGTGCTCATGAAAATACAGCTTTGAGGAAGACAGACAAGTAAAGGGCTGTTGGTTCACACTGTAGATAAGATCCACATGTCAGGGTGCCCGAAGATCCCCAAACCAAAGGCAATTCTCATTTTTCTATCCTCTTACTTCCAGAAGGAGACGGAGGTGAGAGGACAGCACTCACACGTCTCCAGATGTGTTTTCACAAGGGAGGGAAGCAGATTGTTCAGCATTTCAGTTGCTCCTTGGCTGTGGACTCTCAGCCTTGACTTATACAGAATTTGAGTCAGAGATCACTTTCTAAGATCTTCCAAACCCATTTTAGATCATTCGTTTTTAATGCAATAACCACTAAGATATTCTATTATCTCCAGATCAGTGGTTTTTAATTTTTCCCCTTTTTTAAGAGCCCAAATTAGAAATAATGTGGAAAAACTTAAGAAACACAAGAGAAAATAAACGAGACTGATTCAATGGCTTCATATCCTAAACAAAATCTGATTGTTGAGCCTCGGACTTGGTCAGTTTTTTCCTCCTGGATGTGTGGCATTCTCAGGGCAAGGAGGGTCCACCGAGGGTGTTTGAGAGACACAGCCTTCTCCTCCAACATCCAGCCTGGTCTAAAAGGCATTTGGCAGAGAAGGTGTGGGAGATTATCTGGAGCTTGAAGACAGCTGTGAGTCAGAGGGAATTAAGGCCAGTACCAGGCCTCAGAGCCATGTTGACCATATTTTTCAAAATTGAAACACATGGTTTGACACATGAATTACAATAGGACAAAAAAAATCTGGAATTAGAAAATTCACATTGCAGAGTAGTGTAGCTGAGTCCAAAACAGGACTTGGAGGGTTGCTATTTGTCGAACCGATCGTCCATCTGTCAAATTTTGTGTACCTGTGTACAGGGAGTGACACGCACAGGACCTTTGTTAGCTGGAAGGCTGGGGCAGAGTTGGTGACAGAGTTGCCTGAGGAAGGAAGAGAGGGGGAGACTGAAAGATGGCGGGAATGGCAGAGGGTCAGTTTCTCACGAGCTTCCCATTCAGACGGAGGGCTTAGAAAGAAAGGCAAAGGGGCTATTTTCATGGGGATACAAGCTTTGGGGCTCACGCACAACACGTGAGAAATGCCATCCTCCTCACTCTGTGGAACCCCAGACTGCTCTTGCATCTCATGGGCTGGAAACTTTAGTTGCCCCAAGAGATAGTTCTTCCATCTTACCCCAAATAGTCAGTCTCCAAGAGGCACCATCAGCAGTGAATTCCCAGAAAGCTTCGGCTGAGTGAATGAGAACATGGGGCTTAGTAGACAATTTAGGAATGAGGTCCTGAGTGAGCAAATAGGGGCAGGTAGAGGAACTCTAGGTCATTGATGTTTATGAGGCTTAAAAAAGGCATGCTGCTTTACAGAAACAAGAGCAGACCACAGAGTAAGAGGAGACATTTTCTTCTAAACTCAGAATTGGGTCATATGGTGAGAGATGCAGTTGGTTTATCCAGAAAAATTGCCAAAGCGGTATCATATTAACTTGATTAAATATTTCACTTGATTAGATCTCTAACGTCTAGTTATGTGTGCTTATTAATCCAGCCTATTGTCTCGGCAGAATGGGAACCCACGGTCAACTTCATAAAAGCAGCAGGAGCGTTACCAGCCAGCTTCTGGCTTTGGATTTTTTTGTAGTCTAACATTTTAAGGAGGTTGTGACAGCGAGACCTATTTAGAATACAAATGATTGCTTCAAGTCTCTTAAAGGCTTTAAGAATATATTTTAATCATTGAATCTTTCCCTAAGCCCAGCAGAGTTATTCATGAATAAATTGCTATGCCTTTGAGTCAACAGGAATTGGACAGACTTACTGAATTAATGAACCTTTCTCTTCTTCTGGTCCTTCTCATGGCTGTGGCAATGTGCCTTTCCACTGGCTTTGTGAAATGCAGATGGAGAATAATTTTCCCCAAATTGATTTGTTCTACATCATTGAATTTCAGCTATTTGCATTTTTATGCTAGAATCAGATTTAGCTTATTATTATTGTTGTGGAAAATAATTATAATCCTTTAATTGTCATGGCACTTGACAATTTTTTAAAATCACAAATGTTATTTAATTTCATCCTCACTCTAACACGGAGTACTAAGTAGATGAGGAGTTATCAAATGTGCCCCTAACTGCAAACTGCCCCTCTTTCCCAGACGGTAGAATGAGGTCATGAAAGGCGAGAATGAGGTCATGAAAGGCGAGGCAACTTGCCTACGGCCATGCAGATATAAGCTATAGAAGGAGGAACAGAGCTCAGGGTGAGTGGCACTCCCAGTCCTGAGTTCTGGTCTCATCAAGCCCTGTCTGCAAAGTCTATCAAGTAGGTTTGATTATCTTTACCTTGCAGGCTCACTGTGAACGTTATGTATGGGAAGGGGCCTGTATGGCATCCCACACAGGTGTATGTTTGGCTGTTCCCTTTCTCCTTCCATCTCCAAGCAATGCAGGTGCTATTTGGAGGTCCTGAAGCCCACCAGGGCTGGAATGTGAGAGCATAAAGCCTGGAGGCTAAGGATCCAGCAGTCATACCACACATACATGCGCACGTATGCACGCACACATGCCAACACACACAGACACATAAGTGTGCACTAGCAGAATCTCTCCTCTCTGAATTTCAAATCTATAGCCGGTTAAGAGAAGGATACCTCTTCCCCATCTGTACTGTCTTGGTCTCTAAAATCATTTCCACCAATACCCCACCCCCCACACACACCATACGTACGTTCATGGCAACCCACTTTTCAGATCTAAGCTATACGACCCTCCAAGTCCTTGGCTGTCATTACCTCTTGACTTATACACAGCTTTTGGACTCCTCAAGTCCTGAAGCCTTTGCTGGGTGTCTTCACTCCCTTTTTGTCCAGTGGTCCTTTTGCCCAGAAGTTTGATGAAAGATATAACAATAGCCTAGAACAGTCTCTGTTTGGGCCTCACCCCGCCCTGGAGTACAGGGGCAGCTGGGACTCACAAGATATTACCACTGTGGCTTCCTCTTCCACGCTGGACTCCAGGGTTGAAACCAACCTTTGCTGTCACCTTTCAACCCCCTTCTTTTACAGAAGGGGAGTTCCGTGCTTAATTCTGAACTTAAGCTATGCAAGAGAGGTTTTCATTTGTGGTAGGATAACTAGATAGGCTCTGACTTATTTACCCCCTGGCAGTCTCCTCAGGAAACCATCAAAGGCCCCCACCCCACATGGTTTTAGTGAAGAATGACAGTCTCACACTCTCCTGGAAGTAACAGAATAGTCAACAGGGGCCATTTTAATGAACAGCCTAGAAGCAGCTGTTCACAGGCCCCAGTTCAGAAAAAAGAAGGCAAGAGGAAGGAACGTTGCTAGCAAACTTCTTGCATCTCCTTGATCTACTCTGTGACTGCCTGCCGAAGGGCTTCTCTGGCTGTGGGAGCCAGCCCTGCCTGCGCATGGAGCAGCCAGAGTGATACATAACCCCTGACCCTTCCCTGGAGGCAGCCCTCAACTAGTCAATGACTGACTAGATTTGCTGGATCAATACCCCCAGGTCCTTTGCCCTTAGGGGTGGGAGAGGCAAGTGGATAATTTTAGAACACTTGTTCTGCACTGTCTCCCAGAGTCCCCAGTGGGATTAAGCTTCAATTTTGTCTACTTGCCTGATAATGCATCTTTGTGGGTTTACTGTCCTTCCTTGCCCACTTGCCTACTGGTGCCTCTTGGGATTGCCTGCCAATTAAACTACTTGCAGTAGAATCACTCTCTCAGGGTCTGCTTCCGCAAGGGAAACCAAACTAAGGTGATGGGGGACCCCAGAATCAGAAAAGTTAAGCAAATCGTCCAGGGTGGCCAGTTAACAAATAGGCGGCTAGGATTCAAACCTGAGGCTTACAGATTCCAAGCCTGACTTCTTAACTCCTCCCCTGACTGTGAGTGCCTGACAGTCTGGGCAGTAAAGGGAGCCTCCACCAAGGCAGGGCCCACCTTCAAGTGGAGGGCCGTGACTATAAGAGTGGGGCTGGGAGAGCATTCAGCTGCCCTTGGCCTCCCTCGAGAGTCAGCAGCAGCAGAAACAGCTGGAAGACAGACTGATAACTCAGTTTAGAATTCTCCTTCACAATTAGCTCATGAAAGCTGTCAAAGGAAAGGTCAGGCCCTCCCTGGAGGCTGTCCCTCCTCTTCTGAGGCTTCCATAACTCAGTGTGAGGTCTCCTACCTTGGCCCTCACCCTGGGTCCTTCTTGAAGGGTGTTCCTGACAGATCAGATGCTGGTCTCCTGAAGCTCTGCTTGGAAAATGTGCTCATCAGGGAAGGTTGACGGAGAACATGCTGCTTCTAGGGCTGAAGGAACAAGAACAGACTGCCCCCGAGGCATGTCCTCCTCACCCAGCTGGCCCTGCACAGATGCAGCCCTCACGACTCAAGACAAGCATTCTTCAGGTGGGAGGAGGCAGATGACACAAGCTGAACTCACTGGGGTCCACTCCCAGACTCTTAGAAAAGCGGGGCCCTCTTCATCCAGCAGACATGGAGGCAGAGAGGACTCCTACTGGTTCTGCCCTGCCCTACTCCTGCAAGGCCCAGACCTTCCCTCCTCTCAGAGACTCAGCCCCACCAGGCAAATGAGCCAACCGCAGACCCCAGGGAACTCTGAATGCTTTGGATCTCTGAAAGAAAAGATAGGAGTTTGTCAGAACACTAGATCTGGCTCTAAATATGTAGAGACAGATAATACCTCTACAATGGTATGCAGATTTGGAGAAAAAATTCAGATAGGAGCCTATGGTTCTGAAGAGAGCACAGGGCCTGGGGTTAGGTGGGCCTGGGTTCCAATCCCATATCTACCTCTCACCAAGGTCCTTAGGAAAAAGATGATGGTAATGAGCTTATATCTCAGAGTTATGAAAAGAGTTAGATGATGTTACATTCATGCAACTGCTAAGTACATACCAGGTGCTAAATAAATGTTAAAGCTATTATTAACACTAATGATACCTGGGGAAAATGTAGAATGGCAAAGATAGTGTGATCTCATTTGTATAAAATTGTAGTATACAATAAGATGCTTATCAAAAATATTGATAGTAATTATCTTTGGGAAATAAGATTTGGGGCAATTTTTATTTTCCTTTATTAACCTGTGTGTTCTTAATTTTTTTTTATAGTGCATGTGCAAATAATGAATATTGCCCATTTGTAACCTCAGCGGGTTCCAGTAAAGGCTGAATCTTTATACTCTTGAGTGTGGAAGTTTTGGATTAGAAGCTTGGGGCTTGCTGAGTTACTCTTCATAGCAGAATTTAAATTCCTAGGGCAACCTGAGAGGCAGGGTAAGTGTGGGAAGAGGTATGGGAAAGAGGTAGCAAGTTGACAGAAGTGTATGTGGTCAGGAAGTCTACTACTCACCTAAATGCTTGGTGTGAATGATTTTTGTTTTGGGAACTGAAATTGGGGACAGACTTTGTGTAAGAGTTAAGATGAGGTAGGACAGAGACAGCATGAGGACACAACCCACAGTGAACAATCCAGTCTATTCCTCCAAGAATCAGCAAAAATGTTGGGAAGCTTCCGGAGCTCCTTGGAGCATAGATTTGTTCAAGTTTGAGCTAAATTCTCCTGGTTATTGAGCGCTGCATAACTTATCAACCCAAACTTATTGGCATAAAACAACAATAATCATTTATTATTATCTCCCACAGTTCTGTGGGCTGACTGGACTCAACTGGGTGGCTTCACTTGGGGTTCCTCCTGCAGTTGTACTCAGAGGACATTGCACCTGGTGTCATGGCGAAGGCTCCTCCACTCACGAGTCTGGTGCCCGGGCTGGAGAGGCTCAGACAGCAGGGGCTGGAACAGCTGCAGCTCCTTGTGTGGTCTCTCCACCTGACTCCAGTCGGGCTTCTGCGGAGGGGCCGGACTTCTTCCATGGCCGTTCATGGCTCCAAAGGTGGTGTCCTGAGAGATGAGAGAGCCAGGTGGAAGCGTATTGCCCTTCTGACCCAGCTTTGGAGGTCACACAGAGTCACCTCCACTTTATTCTATTAGTCAAAACAGCCAAAAGGCCCACCCAGGTACAAGGATTGATGACACAGCCTCCATCTCTTGACGGAGGAGTCTCAAAGTTCTGGAATGAACATGTGGGATTGAAAATACTGTTATGGCCATTTTGGAAAATACAATCTGCCACAAAACATCTCACAGATGTTGAGGGGCATGGTGACCCCCGCTGATATCTGAGTTACAATCAGGAAAAAACAAAATTATTTTCTTTTTCTTTTAGAGGCAAAATATTAACAGAAGTAGACTTCAAATTCTACTTCTAAGATTATTTAGAACATGGATGATGAATAGGGACTTTTGGTGTAGCAGATTTATTGAAACTGGCTGTGAAAATCATAATGAAAATGAATAAACCAGAAGGAAAAATGTTACTCTCCTTCAAAACTCTTTCTGGAGCTAACAGTGCTGGAAATTGAACGGGAAAAGCCTGGACGAGGGCCTGAGGGTCAGAAGGGCCAGGCCTTGGCTGTGGCAGGGAGTGCATGGATGAGCATGAGAGAATTGCTGAGACGAAACTTGCAGGACAGAGCCCAGGATGGGTGAGGGGAGGGAGTTGTTGAGCAAGACCTCAGCACAGTAGGCATCTGCTTTTCCACACATGGGTTCGCTGGAGGGGACACCTGGGGGTACAGCTTTGGAGTCTCAGAATCTCCTGCCAACTTGGGCTCCAGCAGGTGAGTCAAGTGTTCATGGGGCTCGGCCGCTTTTCATCAGTGGAGTCGCCAGACTCCAGCTTCAGTGACCATCTCTTGCAACTGAGAGCCCTTCATTGCAGGGACATCCTGCCCTTCCTTGTGCTCTGTTCTCACTGACTGACTCTATGTTCTGAATCTCTGTAGTCAGGCCTGGCATCTCTGATCCTGGACCTGCAGTTGCCTCAAGGCCTTTCGGATTGGAAATCAGCTCTCTCTCACCTGCAGATGTGATGGGTGAGCATTGGCTTTCGTGTTGAGAAGAATCTTGAGGTTGCATTTGGGCTCAGAGGGAAAGAAGGTCTCAGTCAGTTGGCAGTGGAAGGCTGAGCACTGATACAACTTTAGAAACCATTTCCTGACTATTTTAGGTTTGGGCAGCAGATACCTATCAAAGCAGGTGCCCATCTACCTTTTCCTCCCAGATTTTCAGGTCCAGCATTTCATAGCCTCCTGTAGCCATCCCTGCCTTTGGAAAGCCACAGCCACATCTCTTGCATTTGGGTTCGAATTTCTCTTTAAATTAGTTGTCCTCTTGATCTTCTTTCAATAGGCCAAGAGAACAGAAGTCTTGAAAATACCTTAGAAATCATCTAATTCTACTTCTTGCTTTTACAGGTGAGGAAACTGAGGCCTTGACACAGGAAAGATTTACCTGCCAGTCTCCCCACCAGCATCTCAACCAGAGTTTGCAAAGGGGACTGCTTGGGTCACAGTGCAGTCCTTTTCCCCACTGCCAATGTCCCCCCAGCCCCCTTTCCTGCAGCAGCCAGGCCATGCCAAAGAGTGTCACCAAGAGGCATCTTCTTTCTTGAAATACATTGTGCATCAGCAGACAGGCTCTCAAGACCCCAGTGATGTAGCACGCTCAGAGCCCAGCACACAGTAACCCAGAAACATATGTGGTGAGCAATAACAGTCATAAATTTTATGAGATTATGTGTTCCTAATGTGAGATTTCAGGCTGATCTGTTTGTTGAGCTATGCCAAGCTTCAGCGTGATTCAATCAAGTTGTGCTTAATCTTCCCTTATTTACTCTGGGTGAGGGTGAGTCACGGAGCATGTCTCTAGTCCAGTCTGCTGAACTAATTTACCCCAAAGATTTTGATGGACTGGTGATTTGTTTTCTCTGGCTGTCCAGAGTTTATTTACTTATATCATTAGATGGAGTCTGGATCATATACAATGAATATCTGTAGCCATGGTGAGGACCAAGACCTCTCTGGAGAATCACTAGGGACAGAGAGGAACTTGGAGGTGTTCACAGCTTCTCATTAGTCTCTGACAAATCATGGCAAATGTTTGTCACCTGTCCATTAACTCACCAATTTAACTCTATGGTCTTTTTATCTCAGAGGAGAGTATTTTGGCCAACTCTCCACATCTCTGGCCCTTGACCATGTGGATCAGGGATGAAGGAAGAATATTGCCATCTCATGCAAAGATGTAAAAGCCTGGACAATTTGCCCGCGGCTGGGAGCAACTCCGGTTGCCAAGCATCTCTATCTCTCAGGGTCCAGTATTTTGCAGCCTCTGGGGAGCTGGGAACATGTGGGTAGAATTTGGGGGCTGTGTCCTCAATGCCTTTTTTCTCTGCGCTTCTAGGAGCAGTCACGTCTCATTGTACAGAGAGCTGTGAGGAACGGTGTGTAGCCTGATGTTGTCAGTTTGAGAACCTGCTGGCTTCCACGGATCAGGAGAAATGTGGGGTGTGGTCTTCCAAGGCTGAGGCCATGGGGAAGAGTTTTTCTTGATCTCTGCTTTGATCAGGGTGTCAAAATCTGGGTTTTCTGGGGACTCAGGGGGTTCCCAGAATGTGAGACTTTCAGTGTTAAAATCAGGAAAGCTCTGGGCAAACTGGGACAAGTTCGTCACCTGAAATTTGGTGTTCCTTGACTTTAGCAAGTCAGGCCCTAAGTTGTAGCTGGAGCCTTGGCTGGGACGGGAGGATAACTCTTTCCTTCCCATGCAGCTGTTGCAGGCCCGTGGGCTCTGGGAAGATAGATTCCCCATCTGCCCCCACCATCATGAGAGTGTGGTCACAAGTCCTGCCCAGCTTCCCAGGTTTTTACCAAAAGGATAACCCCAAGGATGCAGTGCCCTTTTCCCTCTGCCAGCTGTGGAGCACTACCAGGCTCTTAGCCCATCCTAGGTGGTAAGGAATCCCATAGTCTGCCTGTGGAGACAGATGTGCAGAAGCAGCTCTCATGGGAAAGACGGTGTGACCCTGCTGAGAGGCAAACTCTGAAGCCGGATGTCGACCCCCCCAGAAACCCTGATGGTCTAAAGCAGTTTCAAGTTAGATTTACCTCTTGAGGGAAAAGTTGTGTGTATGTTTTTTTTTTCCTTTTAGGAGTAAAACTCAGAACACTACGGTGAGCCTTTTGCGTATTAGGATAACACCCACGTTCTGTCATACCCTGACTGAGAGTGTGGACTCTTGAGCCAGACTGCAAGGGTTAAGGTTCCGACAGCCATTTAATTTGACCTTGGGTAAGTAATATAATTTTTCTGGGCCTCAGTTGCCTAATCTGTAAAATAGGCATACTGATAGGGGAACTCCGAGGATTAAATTCCTTAATACATCAGAAAATTTAGAATGGAGCCTGGCACATAGTAATTACTCAAAAAGGCATCTATGAAATGGGACGGAAATGGCTGAGTCAAACAAGTCTGGCCACTTAGTAGGGTGGTGTACAAAGCTGTCTCGTCATCAGAACTGCACACTAGGGGGAAGTTCTACGATCCAAACTGCGATGGCTTGTCACCTCTGCCAGCCATTCTCGCTGCATCCTAACTGCATCCCTCATTCTCTCCTGCTTCCTGGTCACTGCTTCCCAGGCTGGTGTGAGTATGCTGTACTTTCTGCTTTGAGTATGTAGCAAAGTAGAGTTTGACAAAGTTTTACGAAAGGCCTGGGTTGACAGAAAGTCTGTACAGAAAAGATCACTGACTGTTGGTAGGCAGACATGAAAATTCAGGGATGGCAGCGGAAGAGGCCCTTCAACAGGGTCTCCTCCTGGTTGGTTTCCTGCCTACCATGCTGCAAGGCAGGCTCACTCCTCCCCAACGATGGCTTCAACCACACCCTCTCTCCCTGAGTCCGGACTCCAACAGCCTTCTCTAGGCTCCGGCAGGAGGAAACTCGCACCTTTTTACCCCATCTCCCGGTCACCACAATGAGCATCCTGCAGGTCTACAGCCTTTTTGGATGCTTCTTAAGGCAATATGTTGAATTTCAGCTCCTAGATTATTTTTGATACAGCACTAATTTTACTTAAAACATCTTGCCAAATTAATTCTGAGCAAATAAATTTAATAAGGGGTGCTTTTGAAAGCTTACCTTTGGCTTGAATTCTACAATCTATGTCTTTATTAATAGACCAACGTTTTCTTAAAAAGAAAAGCTTAGAGTCTCTAATTGAGTTTTTAGTGCCATAATGGCATAAACTCAACTTTCTCATCATCTATTTGATAATGTTTCAAATTGTTTCAAATTTATGTGTGGTAAATGTGTTTTTAATACACAATGTTTTACTGAAGCTGGAGAGTAGTTGTATAGATCCTGGATATTATAAAAAATTATAAAAAATTCAGTGGTGTCAGATTTTCACTGCACTGTTCACTACCAGGAATAAAATATCCACAGTCAAGTAACAAAAAAAAAATGCCCTAGAATTATTTCTTAGAATTATCTGTTTCAATCTGTCGTGTTTTCATGAATGTTTGCAGTACTGTGGTATCCGTAGCCCTTCAAATTATTTTATTCTTAATTGTTTTTGTAAGTGGTCTACTAACACTGTTTATAATCCTTCTCTAGTTGTGACATCTACTGGGGAAAAAATCCCCCAAAATATTTCTATGTTTACATATAGAAATATTTGCATTTTGGGAATCTACAAGTCTAACAAAATCGATTCAATTATATTCTTCGGAGATTGTGTCTGAAATACAACAACATCGAGTATTGTAGCCAAAATAATGAGTAATATTTAGCTCTTCTTACCTTATTCAGACTGATTTTATTCATTGCATCTGCTACAATTTTAATTATTTAGTTTTGTATTTCACTCCCTAAATAGGTGCAATATTATTTTTTGTCAATATTTACTTTATGCATAAACCTTCTGCCATAATATTATCAAATTTTGCTCGGACTTCTGCCAAATGGCTAAAATTCCCATTATCATGTTCATACTCATAAAGTTTCTTGGATGCTCCTCTGAACACTAGACTTTGCTTGCCAAAAATTAAAACATGTATAATCTGCATTTGATAACGGCACAACAATTTTTTTCTAATTTTTGTAATTTATTTACAAAAATTGGATTTTTAAATCAGATTTCTTCTTTTTAATTGGATTTTAAAAATTTTAGATTTACAATACTATTAGTCAGACCAGGTCAGGGAATGCTTTTGGAATAAGCAATGCTAAGACTTCAGTGGCTTGACGCAACCAAAATTGACTTCACATTTGTGTAATATCCACTGCAGATCTGAGCGGCTTCTAAGGCAGCTGCCCTCCACGTTGTGACTCAGTGATCCTTCAGACAGAGATGTAACCATTCTGCAACTTTACCATCTGGGCCAAATGGTCTCCTCAGTCAGTGTGGCAGGTGAGAATGGTGGAGAGTCTTAGATCAGTAATCAAACGTGTCAGCTCAGAAATGACAGGATCACTGCTGTTCACCACCCACTGACCAGACCTAGTCACATGGCCTCTCCTGACTGCAAGGAAAGCAGAGGTTTGCCATTCTCATGCTTGTTGTTGAACACTTTCTTTTATTTGTGTTTGCAAAGAATACATGACAAATGCTGCCAGTCTTTGCACTCATTTCTCATTTTTTGTTCTTAACTATTCCCAAAGAATTGGCAATATAGATAAGAATACAGAATCCTTTGAGGAAGAATAAAGTTATCATGATCCAGTGGTCCCCCCCGCCCCACACACACTATTTGAAAGAATTTATGTGTAATAAGTTTATGAAAACTTCCTACTTCTAATGTCTTTTGGAAAGTTAAAATTTCTTATTTGAGGTAAAAAAGATTTTTAGAAAGTGTATCCTCATACGTGATATTCAAATTATGTGGTCTCTCTGGCTCCAGCCACATCTAGCCTGTAAGCCCTCCAACCCTCTTTATATTTCTCCCAATATTTCTGGGAGTCCCTGGAGATAGTTTTAAGAGCATTTCTCCAGATGATGCCATAAGCTCCTGTTTATTCCATTTTCTTCCTGCTCTGGCTACTCCTGTTACTATTGAGTATTGAAACAACAGAAGTGTCTCCAAAGATACAACCTTGTACTGCTACTAACAGCCAGACCCATCCTTTCCTGTCTCTGTCTGTTGGCTGACTGGTTCCATGAAACCGAGTGCTCCCAGTATCTCAATAAATAGTAAAGAAATGGCTCTCTTATTGTTCAGCCTTTGCATTGGTTAGCTAGTACTGTGTAATAAACCACTCCCAAAATTCAGTGGCCTAAAATAATTTCTTTTGCTCATGATTCTATAGGTTGACAATTTAGGCCAGAATTAAATGAGCAACTCTTCTGGTCTTGCCAGGGTTCCCTTTTGTGTCTCTGGTCAACTATGAATCCACTTTGCTAATCTTAACTGGGTTCTTTCATATCTGGGGTCGATTGAGATAACTGGGCTGACAAATTCTGGTTCACATGGTCTTTTATCCTTCAGCAAGCTAGCTCAGGCTTGTTTGCATGGATGAGGCTGAAGGTTGTAAGAGAAAGAGCAGAAGTGTATTGGATAAACCAATTATGGGGCAGTGAGAAGAGAAGAGAAGAGAAGAGAAGAGAAGAGAAGAGAAGAGAGCTTGGTGGGGAAGTCCTGGGATTGGAGTTTCTGAGGCGTGGGGTCCCAAAGGACACCCGGAGTTCTGTAGTGTGGCTTCCAAATGGCTTTTAGCCTTAATACAACATTCAACAGAAGACAAAAATGTAAAATAGTTCATCTCCGCTTGAGCAGGAGGGGTGTGGTAAGGATCTTCAAACCAGCTTGGTACTGAGCTAGGTACCAAGTATCTCTTCTGCAGAGAAGGCTCTTACTACCTTTCTTTCTTCACTCACATGGGATGTTTTTAGGATAAAATATGGAAATAGGTGTAAAAGCAGCTTTGGAAATATGAAGCATTCCACAAATAAAACATTTTTTCATTCGTTTGTTCATTTATGCCTTGACTAGTTCCAAGTAGAATTTGAGGCAGCTCACAAGATTAATATGGCGAAAATAAGTTTCCAAACTACTATCACAGAAATGCAAACAAACAAGCAAACAAACAAATAACCACTAAGTAATAGAAAGCATGGGAATGAGAAAAATTATATCCAAAAACCAAACTGATAAAGGTTTCTTCTACTAAGTATAAAATTTAGCTCTTAGGTGATAACAAGATAGACAGATAGGAACAGGGATCATTAATGTTTACTGAGTGCCACCTGTGTGCCAGACACAGCAGTTCAATTATGTGAGCCAAATCATTTTTTTCTGAGCTTTTCAATAACCGCCGTAAAAGAAGGGCATTAACAGTCTAATAAAATAAACCTGCATCACTAGCTATTAGGGAAATGCAAATTAAAACCACAATGAGATACCATCTCATACATGTTAGAATTGCTATAATCAACAGGAGAAGTAATAACAAATGTTGGAGAGGAAGCAGAGAAAAAGGAACTCTCATACACTGCTGGGGGGACTGCAAATTGGTACAGCCACTATGGAAAACAGTGTGGAGGTTCCTCAAAAAACTAAGAATTGATCTACCATATGATCCAGCAATCCCTGTACTGGGTATTTACCCCAAAGGCTTGAAAACCCATATCCTAAAAGATATTTGCACACCAATGTTCATAGCAGCATTGTTCATAGTGGATAGGACATGGAAGCAACTGAAGTGTCCTACAATAGATGTTTGGCTAAAGAAGCTGTGGTACATATATACAATGGAATATTACTCAGCCATAAGAATAGATGAAATACTGCCATGGATAGACCTCGAGATAATCATGCTAAGTGAAATAAGCCAGACAGAAAAAGTTGAAAATCAAATGATATCACTTATATGTGGGATATAAACCTAAAAGCAACAAATGAACAGGACAAACAAACAGAGACTCATGGACATGGACTATAGAATAGTGGTAGGGGTCGGGGGAGGGGGGAGGTAGACTGGGTAAGGAGGGTCAAATATGTGGTGACAGAAAGAAATCTGACTATGGGGGGTGAACACACAGTGTAAATATATATATACCTTACTGTTAAAGTGTACAGCTGAAACATTGGATTTCATTAACCAATGTCACCAAAAATTAATCAATCAATCAATTAATTAATTAATTATGTAAAGTGCCAAACTTTGAGCAAGAAAATAGAAAATAAAGTAACAAGCCATAAAATAATTGAAATAACCATAAAAAATAAACCTGCATACATTTATCACTAATTTTTTCTGACCTGAAGGTCTTCATAAAAGGCACATCTAGGAACATAATGAAGAATATCTTTAGGTAAGATGAAGTAAGCTTACTCTACCTTGTCTCTCCCAATGAAATACAGCTATAAAAACTGAAGAGAATTTATGAGATGTTATTGGAGGACTCTGGAAAGAAAACAGTAGTAGGCAGATTGGGAAAGAAGATGAGAATTTGATGTACCATTAAACTGGTGGTGAGTTTACCACTTTTTCCCTTTGATCTTCTTACAGCTTGGACTTGAAGGTGAGTGCAGTTATGAGAGGTGCATAGCAGAAATCTGGAGGTAAGCAAAGCCTCAGATTTCTGACCAGGGAACTGAAAAGGGGAACTTCAGAGAATTGGAAAGTGTCAGAGAGATCACGGAGAGAGTGATCATTTGGGAAAGTGACCACATAAAGGGCTCATCCCTGAACTGCACATTTGTGGATCTGATCCTAAATAGCAGACTAAACACTAACAGCTAGACCACTGCCCAGGTTCTGGACTAGCCAATAGACAGTGCATATATGGACAGACCTAAATATATTGCAAAGGCACTGAAAACTGAACTGACACTAGAACCACATCCCACAGAAGACAGGTTGGAATTTGAGGCCTGAACTTAATCAGGTTCATCATCTGCTATGACAAGAATAGCAACATTCTTCATAGGATTTAAATAAGATCCAAAGGCTCATAACATAATAATCAAAATGTCCAGGATACAATTCAAAATTACTTGGCACATAAAGGACCAGACAAACGTCAACTCGCATGGGAAAAGACAAATAACAGATGCCAATGCTTAGATGACACAGATGTTGGAATTATCTGACAAAGACTTTAAAGCAGCTATTATAAAAATGATCCAACAAAGACCTAAGTATAAAACCTGAAACAATAAAATACATAGAAGAAAACTTAGTTACTAAACTATGGACTTTTGTCTTAGAGAGTATTTTATGAATTTGACCTCAAGGGCAAGAGAAGTAAAAGCAAAAATAAATGAATGAGACTATATTAAGCTTCTGCACAACAAAAGAAACCATAACAAAACAAAGAGGCAACCAACTGAGTGGGAGAAGATATTTGCAAATGACACCTCTGATAAGAGGCTAATATCTAAAATAAAGAACTCTTAGAACTTGACAATAACAAAAAACAAACAATCCAATTGAAGAAATGAGCAGAGGACCTGAACACACACTTCTCTCAAGAAGACATACTAACACCAACAGATATATGAAAAGATGTACAACTTCACTAGCTATTAAGGAAATGCAAATCAAAACCACACTGGGATACCACTTCACACCTATTAGATGGCTATTATCGACAAGACAAGTGATAACAAATGTTGGAGAAGTTGTAAGGAAAAAGGATCCCTCATACACTGCTGGTGGGACTGAAAATTGGTACAGCCACTGTGGAAAACAGAATAGAGGTTCCTCAAAAAATTAGGAATAGAGCTACTATGTGACCTAGCAATCCCTCTTCTGGGTATCTACTCTCTAAACTGGAAAACATTTATTCATAAAGATATATGTACCATGATGTTCACTGCAGCATTATTATTCACAGTGGCCAAGACATGGAAACAACTAAAGTGTCCTTTGATAGATAATTGGATAAAGGAGTTGTGGTACATATATACAATGGAATATGGATGGATCTTGAGAATGTCATGCTAAGCGAAGTTAGTCAGATGGAAAACATTGAGAACCATATGACTTCACTCATATGTGGGTCATAAAACTGAAAACAAACAAAACAAAAAAATAAATAAAGCTCATAGACACAGACAACAGTATGTGGTTACCAGAGAGAAAGAGGGTAGGGGAAGATAGAAAAGAGTAAAGGGGGTCAAATATATGGTGACGGAAGAGATCTGTGTGCTGAACACACAATGCAATGTACAGATGATAATAAAATAAATACTGTCTGGAAACAGATGATGTATTATGGAATTGTACACTTGAAACCTACATAATTTTATTAACCAATGCCATCCCAATAAATTTAATTTAAAAAAATAAGAAATAAAAGTAAATAAATAGAAGTGATCCGAAAGCAAGAGCAAATTCATATCCTCGCTCCCGCTCCCTTTCCCTCTCTTTTTCTCTCTCTTTTGGTTTTGCTACAGTGATTATATTTTATTAATTTTATTATTTAGTGATGCTTTTTAATTAGAAATTTATCAGCATCAACTTAAAAAATATAGGTGCATATTTAATAAAATAAATTAAGTACTGAGTTTCCATTTCTCAAGAAAGTCAATAGTGAAGCCGTAATTTACACAAAGTTGTCGTTGACATGGGGGTTGTGATGATATCATTGCCTGCATGAAACCAGAAAACACATCTGCTAAAGAAGTATCAGCCTTTGCTGGTTATCACTTCATTGCCTCTCAGCTCCAGATTCACTCTTTTTGCCTGCTCTGTGATAATGAATTGGGTCCTTGCAAATATTTTTCTTTTGTCATCTAGCACAATAAGCTCTTTAGAGGGGCAAGTTCTCTCGACATGAATAGGATGATAGAAAGTCTTAGCAAAGAAATAGAAGATATGAAGAACCAAATGGAAATTTTAGAACTAAAAATATAATCATAATAATTGAGATAAAAACTCACTGGATGGGCTCAAAAGTAGAAAGGAAGTGACAGAAGAAAGAGTCGGCGAACTTAAAGATAGATCAATAGAAATTATCTAATCTGAACAATAAAAACGTGTTGGAAAAACAGAGATTTAGGGACCTGTTGGATAATACCCAAAAGTCTAACATTTATGTCATCAGATCCCAGAAGGAGAGGGGAAAGAGTGCAGTGCTGAAAAAAATACTCAAATAAATAATGTCTGGAAACTCCCCAAATTTGTTGGAAAACATAAAACTTACAGATTCAAGAAGCTGAGTGACCTCTAAACAGGATAAACCCAAAGAAATTCATGCTCAGCCATCTCATAATCAAACTACTAAAAACTAAAGACATAAAAATTTGAAAACATCTAGATATGGTATTTGTAGTGGAACAACAATTCAAATGACTGAGGACTTCCTATCAGAAAAGTCGCAGTCTAGAAGGAAATGGCACCACATTTGTGAGTGCTGAAAATAAAAGTAGTGTCATCCCAGAATTATATATCCAGTGAAAATATCTTTCAGGAATAAAAGTGAAATAAAGACATTCTCCAAATAAGCAAAACTAAGAGAATTTGTTGCCAGTAGACTTGCTCGAAAAGAATTGCTAAAGAAATTCTCCAGACAGATGAAAAAATAATACCAGAGGGAAACTTGGGACCTGGTCAATAACTGGAAACAGTTATATCGAAAATGAAAAGGTATTCTAATTTCTGCTATTTCTTACATCAGCCCTGAGGTGACTCCAAGGGCACGTGTTAAACTGCAGTTTGAAAAATAAATGCTGCTGGGAGGTGGGGGTCATGTGGAATGTCAGGTCACGTCAGATCATGCCACTCCTCTGCTCGGTGCTGTCCCGCGCACTCCAAGTGCCAGTCCTTACTCTAACACACACGGCTCTGCGATCTGGCCTACCATTATTTCTTGGATGTCTTCTCTATCATTCTCCCCTTTCATGTTCTCTGCAGACAAACTGACTCTCTTGTTCCCACTCAGGGCCTTTGCATTTGTTGTGTCCTCTGCCTGAGTCTCTCTTTCCCTGGATGTCTGTGTGGCTGGCTCTCCCATCTCCTTCAGGTCTTTACTCAAATGTCAACTTCTCATTGAGAATTTACTTGACTAGTCTGTTTAAAACTCTTTTACCTTAGCACTCTCTGTCTTCATTTCTTACTTTATTTTTCTCCATAGGACTTATCAACATTAACATACTATCTATTTACTTATTTGTTTATTTATTGTTGTTATATTCTACTTCATGAAGACAGGAGTTTTTGTCTTTTAGTTTACTGCTTTGCACCTAGCACAGTGCATGACACGTACTAGGTAGATTCAATGTCAGTTCTTTTTGACTTAATAAAAGTTTATAATTCATAGGAGTAAATAGTTAAACATATCTTAGTAAATTAAAATAACCATTGTCCCAAGTGGCTCACATAGTGGACATAGCATTAACTCATACAGTGGACACTTCATGATTTATATATCCAGCTCCTTTCCTTCCTTCTGGTGTGTGTTGACCCACCAGAAGGAAGGCAACTGTTTCTCGTCTCTATGGTCCCAATAGGGGTTCCATCTCACTTCTTGGCTTACAGTTGGTCTAGGGGTGGTCACAAGACCAAACCAAACCAATCAGAGCCCTTCCCCAGGACTCTTACATTGGAACTAAGCAGGGAGATGCATATAGGAAGCTGTCCACAGATATGTTTCCTTCCCCGTGGAAAGGACGTAGTAGTAGAGAATGAGATGACAATCTTGGCCCCAAGGGTGCTCATTATTTCTAGGTAGTTCATTGTCTCTAGGTCTTTTCAGCAGATGGACATGGAAAACAGATATATCCTGGACTTACTCTGAGAATTCAAATTTTAAACTACATGTGTTTTTACTTTACTTCTTTAATTTTATATTTGTATTTCTTTTCTCTTATTCTGAAAATCTTGAATTAGTTATTTGCTTTATCTTAATATGTGTATATTTTAGAATAACAGTAGAAATATTACTAACAATTTAACTACTGGGAAACAGTTTACTATTTCTATTTAGAGGTTTTGTTGTTTTTTTGTTTTTTGATCCTTAGGCTATATCTCACCAGAGTTTTATAACCAGATTAGTGTGCTTTAAAGTCATTTGAAATAATTCTTCCTTATGTGATTAAGCCACCAATTGATACACGAGCTTAATTATTTTATTCACTTACAATTTTTAAGGATTACATTGTCCCATTTGATTAATTTTGTTTTATAATTATATAAAGCACTTCCATTGTTCCAAGGTAAAAATCTACAAAACAAGATACCTCCAGAAAAGTCTTGCTTTTATCCTTGTCTTCTCCATTTTATTTCCTCTCTCTTCTACAGGTAACCACTAGTTTTTGTTATCTCACATTTAAAAAAAATATACAAGTGATGTGTGTATACAAATAATCTCCTCCTTCTCAGATAAAATGTAACATAATATAGAGAAATACCTCATAAGTGGTGGTGTGTGCTTCTAAATGCACCATGTCAGGAGGCATACAATGTTTAGTTATCTTTCTTTTTGTCATCTTAAGATTTATCATTAGGTTCAGGTATTATCAGCATGATTCATTTATTATGAAGTTTCTTGTCAGTTTTTCACCTAAAGGGTTTAAGAACCACTGACATTGAGATAGTATGTTAGGACAGTACATAGTATTCTTCCCCTTTTTTCCATTTTTAATATGTTCTAGAGATCATTCTACAGTAGAATGTAGAAATATTTCTCATTCCTTTTTAAAGCTGCATAATAATCTGTCGTATATTTTAATAGTGATAAACTCCATAATTACTTAACCAGTCCCCTATTGATAGGCATTTGGGTTGCTTCAATTCTTTGCTAATATAAATAGAATAATTAATAATATTCTTATGCACATAGCATAAGATGTTTCTTTGGTATAGATTCTTACAAGTAGGATAGGTTGTTCAAAGGTCAAATGCATTTGTAATTTTGCTAGATATTGCCAAATTCCCTTTGATAAGGGCTATACTATTTTGCATTTCCAATTGTGATATATTGAGTGCTCGCTTCTTCACAGCTCCCCAAATAGAGAATGTTGTCAAACTTTTGGATTATTGATTGAAAAATGGCATCTCAATGTAATGTTATTGTACTTGTTTCCCTTAATTCAATTTAAGGTTTTTAATCTCTTAACATAGCTCCTGGCTCATTGTATCCATTTAATAATTATTCTTTGGATCCACAAAAGAGCGAAGTGGTTAGGAAGATTAATCCAGCTGCAGAATACAGAATAATTTGGAATATGGAAAGAACAGAGGTAAGGAGAATTTATAAATTTCAGGATACAAACGCAAATCATAAGAAATAGAACTTTATTTTTCTACAATTCTTATTTTATATTTCTTCTTCTTTAATTGGGTGGTGGTATAGATTTAATAATCTCTGTCAATTCTGATTTTGCAACTCCCTCCCACCCCAAGATTATGTCTGAATTCCAGAGCCTTGGGGCATGGCTAAAATGGTGGGCAGGGGACACTGGGAATGGGAGTCATGTTTTTGGTCATTATTTGCCTACCTGAGCAGCAACTGAGACATTCTCTTCTTGGCAGGTACTCAGTCATTGAGCCAAGGAGGCTGCAGCTGTGTATGGCCTCCTTCACCTTCATCCTGAGTATCTTTTTCGATTGGCCTTTCTAGAGAACTTAAGGAAATTGACTGTTCTCCCACGACCGCTGGAGCCACAGGAGACTCTGGGAGAACATTCGAAGTCTTATCTTCCGGACACCCTGTATAGCTATTTTTACTCCTCAGTATCTGGGCTGTGCTGGGCTCCCTGCTGGCAAATGAGACATGTTTCATCTGCTCTGAAATGCCCCTCAAATCTATCTGGGGCTCAGCCTGTGTGTGAGAGAAAAGAACGGGGTTTCTTATCAGGAACCCACCAGTTTCTCCACATCTTCTTCCATACCTTCCCCAATGCTGGCATAGGGAATATTTATCTCCTGGGGAAGAAGGATGTGAGAAGAAACTTTCTCTGACTGAGCCTCTGGTCCTCAAGACTGATCATTGGTTTTTGAATTCAAATGGAACTTGATGGTTTTGTTAAGCTTTACCAACCCTCTCTTGAAGCAACAAATGGATACCTCACAGTCTAGTCTGAATGTGGGAGGGCCACAGAGGGAAAAAAGGGAATGGAGGGGGGACCTCAGTTAATATCTCCAAATATTATACTGTTTCTATTAGTTAAGAGCACATACCAATGGCCAGGTATGACGGGATGAGAGGCTGAATGAGACATTGGCTAAGGGTTTGAGGCTGATTGATGGCAGGAAGGAGTAAAGATTAAGGAATGAGGTTGGCATTTGGAGCTGCCCAAGCAAAAGAATGATAGTGCAAGTGACTGAATGAGGCCAGCTGGAGAGTGGGCAAGCTGATTCTGGGAGAAAGATAGTGAACTTGACTTTAGGTTCGGGTGAGTTGTACAAGTGACAGTCAAGTCCATGAAAGGGGCTGAAGTCCCTTCTTTCTGGAAGATGGTACAGAGAAAGTTGCTGAAGTCTCAGGGCTGAGTCTTGGAATGCTTGCACAGGTGAGAGAAAGGGAGGCAAAAGGGACAGTTCAGAGAGGTCGAGTCTTTGCAGGGTCGAGTGCCGTGTAAACATGTCCTTCCTCCTAGGGTGTGGTCTCACCCTGGATACTTGGTAGGAGGATTCATTTCAGAGTGTCTGGTAAATATACCAGCCAGGTCTATATGTGCATCTGCTGCCCCAGCAGGCAGCACTAAGCTGTGCCATTTGAAGTTATGCATCTTTACGGGTAGTTCAGATTGTACTTTTTTTTTCTCTCTCTGCAAATACAGCTGTTCCCAGAATAGGGCTGGTTTACTTTCCATTTAATGTAACAAACATTCACTGTGTACCTAACTTGCGGAGCACAGTGTGGTGCAATCTGGTAGAACCCAAGTTATAAATGGCTAGCTCATGGACTGTATCTGCTCCAAGGACCTCTATTGTTCAGCCTGCACAGTGTTTGTTTGTTTTGCTTTTATTTTTAACAAGTTGCCAAAAATTTTAAATCAGGAAATTTCACCTAGAAATGTTGATTTTAAGCTCTTCTTGAAAAATCCATTTGGCTACACTGGTCCTGCATTTCTACATGGCAAAATCATCTAGAGGGGTAGAGCCCCTGCTCCTTCACACAGATGTGCTCCTCCTGTGTTGTGGGGGATCCTACCTGCTCCTTGTCTTTCATTTATACTTCTGATCTGACTCCTGTGGTCTCTGGTGTCTGAACCCCCTGGCTTGTCGTGTCAACTCACCAGCTTTGGTACTAAACAGACACAGGCTTAACTCTTGACTCAGGCACCTACTAGTGATCTCGAACAAGTTACTTTACCCCTTGAAGCTTCAGTCTCCCCATCTGTAGAATGGTAATAATATTAGTGTCTAGCGTCTACCTCCCAGAGTGAGGAGCAAATTAGATGATGCATATGTAGCAATTGTTTAGCAAGATAAATTCTCTATTGACCTGATTCTGCCCACCTAAGACAAGTAAGAGCATAAGCAATTGTGATCTGAGGCAGAACATGACCCAGGGAGGGGAGGGTCCATGCAGGAGAGGTCAGGAGCCAGCAGAGCCCCTCAGGCTGTGGGATAGAGAAGGCTGGTGGGTAAAGAGGGAGCCTTGAGGCCTGGATTTCTTTCCTCTTCTGTGGGAGGCAGGCAGCCCAGCTGGGGCCTGCATGGACTTTGAAACCCTGCCATGCAGGACAGAGCCCAAGCCTTGAGATGGCTGGCCCCCACCCTCTCTGCTGTGATTCCAGGAACTGGGCCCTATATCAGTTGGGCCCAGTTTCAGGAGTCAAGTTTCTTGCCATTTCTCCTCAGTCATGTGGCCGCTGGATTGGACAAAGTGAGCGGGAATGTGATTAGCTATCAGGCCTCCTTCCAGGCAGGAGAAGTGGGAATGTGTCTCAGAGGGAGAATGGTTACAATGTGGTTGGAGAATATGGGACCCCTGGGTGAACTGGGCAGACCCCACCTTAGAAAATAGCCTGGGCAAGCCTCGCAGTTCAGAGAACTAAATGAGCCTCCCCTCAAACACCCCCACCCCATCTTAGAAACACAGACCACTCTCTGGAAGGCTTATTCGGGGCTGAAGGAGGCAGCCTCAACTTGGAGGCCTTTTTCTCCCACCACCCTGGGCCTGGAACCGGCTAGTCTGACTCTCCCTACCTTCTGGGAGCCTAGGATGGGAAGGAAGTGTGCCTTTTAAATAAAATGATATGTACACAGAAATAATGTAGAATGTTGCTCATCACCAAACATCAATATTGTGTGCATTTACGCACAACATTTTTCTTCTAAAGAACCCCGATGAACATATTGAGCACATTTATTTTCCAGCCCTGCTTCTGAGGCAGGGAGAAGCAGATCTGCTACTAACAGGCCTAGAGACACAGAAAGGCCAAGCATACTGCTCAGAGCCACATGGAAAGTCATCATGAAAACCTTGTCTGAACCTAATGCTCCTGACCACAGTCTGCACTCAGTTCACCAACTTCACCCCTCCTCATGTCCCCATCTTTATTTCTTTGAAAAGGATGAAGGTCCCTCCCATTTAGGGTGAGGTAAGTGAGTCACCCACTTGAGCACAAAATTTAAAGGGCAAGCAAAAAATTCAACATTGAAGAGAAATAATATCTTAATGTAATATATTTAAAAGTAAAAATTAATGCAAAAAATCCATGATGTATGAAATATCAAACTTTTAAATAAAAGCAAGATCTAACCCTTCACTTGTATGACTAACCTCATTCTCCTCCTCTGATCCCAGCCCTGCTAAAGTGCACTGTCCCCAGAGACCACGTGGACTTCGGGAACATGGGCTTTGGTGCCAGATACACAAGGAATCCATTCTGCTGCTTACCAACTGGGTGACAGTAAGTTAGGAGACTGAAATTCTTTAAGCCTCCATATCCTCATTTGCTAAATGGGGCAATTAGTTAGGGTTCTCAAGATAAACAGAACCAATAGGATGGAGATATATAAATAAATTTCTAGACACATATACATTACATGTTATATATATATACACACATATATAATTTATAGATATATAAAATTATATATATTTCACATATACATTATATGTGTCTAGAAATTTATTTATTTATTCACTTATTCATTTATCGTAACAAATTGACCGATGTGATTATGAAGGCTGAGAAGTCCAGACTCAGGAGAGCCAATGGTATAGCTCTCATCAAAATACAAAGGCCTAAGAACCAGGAGAGCCAAGGGTATAAGTTCCACTTTGAGTCCAAGTCTGAAGGCAGGAGAAAACCCATGTCCCAGCTCGAAGATAGGCAGAGAGAAAATTCTTTCTTACACAGCCTTGTATTCTGTTCAGGTGGTTAAACAAGGCTTACCCACACTGGAGAGCAATCTGCTACACTGTCTACTGATTCAAATGTTAATCTTATCCAGAATAATGTTTGGCTAAATATCTGGGCACTCCATGGCCCAGTCAAGTTGCTATATAAAAATCATCAAAAATATCTACCTCATGGAGGAAAAAAAAAATAGCGTAGATGATAGACGCTCTGTTCATCCCTCTGGCAACCAAATCAAAGTTGTGACAGAAATAAGAAGCAGCAGCAAGGAAAAATCACCTGGGATCTAGATGAACAAGCCATACAACTAGGGAGAAATCCAAGAAAGCACTCTGCAACAGCAGAAGGTAGGACGAGGCGAGGACGGGGGGCTGCCCAGTCTCGAGGGGCTGAGACAGAGACTGTGGCAGTGGCAGATGCCTCTTAAAGGGGCTGCATCTGTGAGCGGATTTTCGCGCTTCCTCTGAGCACCAGTGCTGATTCAGCTGTGTGCAGAGGGCACTCGGGACTGAAGTGAGACTTGCTCTGTACAGAAGTGCCAGAGGTGTCCATTGTTCCCTGTTGAGCCCATTCTGCTACCAGTGCGCTGGACACAGCATCACCACAGCCATGACATCATCAAACTGGATAACAGGTCACTCCGCCCAGAGGATTCCCTGAAACCCCGCCTCCCCTAACTCACGGCCCCACCCAACCCACATCCAGGTGTGTTTTCAGTGTGTCAAGTGCTCCTTGATGAGCAGCGCCTAGACTCACACTGGAGGCAGCTGGCCTCAGTTTCTGGTGTGGCCTTTTGAAGTAACAATAAGCACAGCATCTGTGGAATACTTGCTGGCCCCAGAGGGGTAGAGGCTGGGGCTAAATTTGGCCTGCAGCTGAACCCCTCTCAGGACTGTGCCACTGGACATCTACTTCACAAATCCACACTAAGTCCGGGAAACTTAAGAGCTTTGCTTAGTACATAGAAACAGACACAGAAAGGCACCAAAATGGGAAGACAAAGATGCAGAAACCATATGAGAGAATAGAACAGAGATCCAGATATAATGGAATCAAGCAATCTAACAGATGCGGAGTTCAAAACACTGGTTATAAATATGCTCAATGAACTTTGGGAAGTGTAGATAAATTCAGTGAGAACTTTAACAAAGAGATAAAAAACAAAAAAATGGAAATGGAAATTATAAAAAGGACCAGTCTGAAATGAAGAACACATTATCTGAGATGAGAAGTATATTAAATGGAATAAACAAAGGAATAAACAAAGTGAATAAAGAAAAGGATCAAATGCCCTATCTAGAGGATGGGAAAGCCAAGGACACACAATCAAAATAACAAGAGATACGATGCCAGGACTATAAAAAATAATTTAAGGAGCATATGGAACACTATTAAGAGTCCAAACATCCATCTGATCGGCGTAACTGAAGAAAATCAAGATGTTGAACAGCTATTTGAAGAAATAATGATGGAAAACTTCCCTAACCTGGTAAAGGAAATGGACATAAACCCCCAGGAAGCTCAGAGCATTCCAAAAGAACAGGGATCCAAAGAGGCCCACACCAAGACACATCATAATTAAAACACCAAAGATTAAATACAAAGAAAGAATAGTAAAAGCAGCAAGAGAAAAACAAATAATTACTTATAAGAGAACACCCATAAGACTGGCAGCTGATTTCTCAAAAGAAACTATGCAGGACAGAAAGGCTTGGCACAAAATATTTGACAGGATGAAGACCCAGGATCTACAACCAAGAATAATTTTTCCAGCAAAGCTATCATTAAGAGTTGAAGGACAGATAAAGAGCTTCCCAGGCAAAAATAAGCTAAAGGAATTTATTGTCACCAAGCCAGTATTACAGGAAATATTGGAGGGACTTCTTTAAGAAGAAAAAACATGTACCAAAAGCAGAAATAAAGAATGGTAACAACTACATCCCTATCATTAAGTACCTTAAATGGAAAAGAATTAAGTGCTCCAACCAAAAGATAGAGTGGCTGAAAGGATAAGAAAACAAGACCCCTACATATGAAAAGGAAGGGGATGGAAAAAGATATTGCTTTGATGGACATAGAAGGTATTTAAGCCAAACAGAGAAAGATAAACACTATATGATTTCACTTATATGAGGAATTTAAGGAACAAAAAGAACAAATTAATCAAAAACAGACTCACAAATATAGTGGACAATTTGGTAATGGACAGAGGGGAGGGGAGTTTGCGAGGCCAGGAGAAGGGGGTGAATGGTTAAAGAAGTACAAATTAGTAGCGGATGGACGGTCACAGGAATGGAGAGCACAGCATAGGGAATGCAGTTGGCATAAATACGTTAGCTAGATGGAGGGTCAGGGGAGGGAGGGAGCAATTGGGGGGATCGTTTTATGAACTATATAGATGTCTAACCAATATACTATACAGTGAAACTAATTAAAATAAA